>NC_041382.1:587635413-587793973 GCF_002162155.2 Triticum dicoccoides | reverse complement strand
GGCGGCGGCGGCGGGCGGCGGCGGGCACGACGTTCGAGGCGGGGCGGCTAGGGTTTCGTCCTGGGGTGGGCCGGCGGCTTATAAAGGCTGGGTCCGGGGAGTCCGGGCCTAGCACGGCCCGTAGGTCGGTTCGGATGTTTTCTCTAAAAAAAAACTTACGCTCGGAAAAAAAACAAAAGGACTACTAAACGGACTCCAAAAATCCCGAAATAAATTTTCCCCGGCTTCTAAAATCAAGCCGCACAGGATGAACATTTATTTGGGGCCTAAATACAAATTTGAAAAACGCGCATTTTTCCTAAATTCAAATAAAATAGCAAATAAAACCAAATAAAATCTTATTTGATTTTTTATTAAATCCTCAATATTTCTTTATTTTGGGAAAGTAATTTTATTCCCTCTCTCATATTTTTGTAATAGAAATAATTGAAGATAAAATAAATAAAATCAAATGATCCTATTTTCAAAATTTGAGACAACTCAAATATGAAAATAACGAAATCCCCAACTCTCTTCGAGGGTCCTTGAGTTGTGAAAAATTTCTAGGATCAACCAAAATGCAATAAATATGATATGCAATGATGATCTAGTGTATAACATTCCAAATTAAAAATTTGGGATGTTACAAACCTACCCCCCTTAAGATGAATCTCGCCCTCGAGATTCGGGTTGGCTAGAAAATAGGTGAGGGTGGTCCTTCAGCAAATCTTCCTCTCGTTCCCAGGTGGCTTCATCCTCCGTGTGGTGGCTCCTTTGAACCTTGCAAAACTTGATAACCTTGCTGCGGGTGACTCGACTGGCATACTCTAGAATCTTAACTGGTTTCTCCTCATAGGTCAAATCACTGTCCAACTGAATTGCTTCCAGTGGTACCGTATCTCTCAGCGGTATGTCGGCCATCTCTGTGTGGCACTTCTTCAACTAGGATACATGGAACACGTCGTGAACTCCTGACAATCCTTCGGGCAATTCCAACTTATAGGCAACTTCTCCCATACGCTCCAAAACTTGGTATGGGCCTACAAAACGTGGTGCTAACTTTCCCTTAACTCCAAAGCGCTTAACTCCTCGAAGTGGTGATACTCGAAGATAGACTCGGTCTCCGACTTCGTAAACTGTCTCCTTGAGTTTAGAATCTGCATAACTCTTTTGATTGGATTGAGCTACCTTCAGCCTGTCGCGAATTAATTTCACTTTCTGTTCAGACTCCTTTATCAGATCCGGTCCAAACAACTGGCGATCTCCAACTTCATCCCAGGACAATGGGGTCCTGCACCTCCTTCCGTACAAGGCTTCGAAAGGGGCCATCTTCAAACTGGATTGATAGCTGTTTTTGTAAGAGAACTCTGCATATGGCAAATTCTCATCCCAACTAGATCCATAATCTAGCGCACAAGCTCTTAGCATATCCTCCAAAATCTGATTTACTCTCTCGGTCTGTCCATCTGTCTGCGGGTGGAAAGATGTGCTAAACTCCAGTCTGGTTCCCAAAGTCTCATGCAACTGATTCCAGAACTTTGAGGTAAACTGGGTTCCTCTATCCGATACAATGCTCCTTGGAACTCCATGCAGACATACGATCCTGGTCATGTATATCTTTGCCAACTTTGCACTGGTATAGGTAGTCTTCACTAGAATGAAATGAGCTACCTTTGTCAAACGATCGACTACAACCCATATCGAGTCATAGCCTGAACGTGTTCTGGGCATTCCTGTGATGAAATCCATGCCTAGCTTATCCCACTTCCATTCGGGTATCGGCAATGGTTGTAGCAATCCTGCTGGCTTCTGATGCTCTGCCTTCACTCTCTGACATACATCACAAACTGCTACATATTCTGCAATATCCTTCTTCATTCCGGTCCACCAGAAAATATCCTTCAAATCCAAATACATCTTGGTATTTCCTGGGTGAATCAAGTATGGTGAGTCATGGGCCTCTTGCAGAATTAGCTTCCTAATCTCCGGATCATTTGGTACATAGTCACGGTCTTCAAACCATAAGGTATCGTGCTCATCCTCATGGAATCCCTTAGCTTTTCCTTTGTTCATTTTCTCCTTAATGGAAGCAATTTCCTTGTCAGTCCTTTGAGCTTCTCTGATCTTATCCATTAAAGTAGACTGAATCTCCAATGCTGCTACATAGCCTCTTGGAACTATTTCCAAACATAGCTCTCGAAGATTTTCGGCTAACTCCCCTGGTAAATCTCCCGTCATTAGGGTGTTGACATGGCTCTTACGGCTTAATGCGTCAGCTACTACGTTAGCCTTTCCGGGGTGATAATGCAATTTCATATCATAATCCTTGATGAGCTCCAACCATCTCCTTTGTCTGAGGTTCAACTCCTTCTGTGTGAAAATATACTTCAAACTCTTGTGATCCGTGTACACTTCGCAATGGTTTCCAATCATAAAATGTCTCCAAGTCTTCAATGCATGCACTGCGGCTGCTAACTCCAAATCATGCGTAGCATATTTCAACTCATGAGGCTTAAGCTGTCGTGAGGCATATGAAACAACTCTGCCTTCCTGCATAAGCATTGCTCCAAGTCCTCGTCGTGAAGTGTCGCAATACACCTCATAATCCTTGGTCTGGTCTGGTAAAATCAACACGGGTGAGGTAACCAAACGTTTCTTCAACTCCTGAAAACTAGTCCCTCCGTCCATATGAACTTGGTATCCTTCTTCAACAACTCAGTCATAGGCTTCGCAATCTTTGAGAAATTCTCAATAAACCTCCGGCAGTATCTTGCGAGTCCAAGAAAACTCCAGATCTCTCCCATGGTGGTTGGTGCTTCCCACTTGGTCACGGTATCAACTTTAGTGGGATCTACTGCTATACCTTCTCCGGATATAACGTGTCCGAGAAATCCAACTTCCTTCAACCAAAACTCACATTTGCTAAATTTGGCATATAATTGATGTTCTCTGAGCTTTCCAAGAACCAGACGCAAATGCTCCTTATGCTCCTCTTCATTCTTTGAGTAAACCAGGATATCATCAATGAACACTACGACGGACTTATCCAAGAACTCCATAAACACCTTGTTCATCATGTTCATAAAATATGCAGGTGCGTTAGTCAGACCAAATGACATAACGGTATACTCGTACAGCCCATACCTGGTGGTAAAAGCCGTCTTGGGTATATCCTATTCCCGAATCTTCAACTGGTGGTATCCTGATCGCAGATCGATCTTGGAAAATACCTTAGCTCCTTGCAATCGATCAAACAGATCATTGATCATTGGTAGGGGTACTTGTTTTTGATGGTTACTTCATTCAATCCTCGATAATCGACAACCATCCTTAACGATCCATCCTTCTTCTCCTCTAGAAGTACTAGCGATCACCAAGGCAATGAACTTGGGCAAATATATCCTTTATCCAGTAACTCCTTAATCTGCTTCTTAATTTCCACCAAATCCTTTGCAGGCATCCTATATGGTCTCTTTGATATTGGCCCTGTGCCTGGCAAAAGCTCAATCAAAAACTCAATATCTCTATCCGGTGGCATGCCTGGCAACTCTTCTGGAAATACTTCGGGGAAATCCTTCACTACTGGTACTTCCTCCTGCACTACTCCGGTTAAACAATTTACTTGAGTCCACTTTGGCACATGTCGGGATACATACTTGATCCTTCTCCCTTCTGGGGTGGTAAGTGAAATTGCCTTACTGGCACATTCAATATTCCCTTCATACTTTGATAACCAATCCATGCCTAATATCACATCCAATCCTTGGGATTCCAATACTATTAGGTCCGAGGGAAACATAGTTACCAATCCTTAATGGTAACCGATCACACCATAGACTAGCCATATGTTATGATCCAGGCGAGGTTACTAACATGGGTGACCTAAGGGCTTGGGTTGGCAGTTTATACTTATCCACAAATCCCCTTGATATGTATGAATGCGATGCACCAGTATCGAAAAGAACGAGTGCAGTAAATGACTTAACCAAAAACTTACCGATTACTGCATCTGGCTGCTCTTCAACCTCCTCCACGTTAACGTGGTTCACCTGTCCCCTGTTGAAAGGGTTCGGCCTCTTCCCAGAGCTTCCATTGCCATTTCCATTCTGGGATTCAGGACATTCATTGGCATAATGTCCGGTCTTCTGGCACTTAAAGCAAGTGACTTGGCTCAGGTCTTTCTTGGCTGGGGTTGATGGGTTGGTGCGGTTCTGGCCGTTGCTTTCTCCATTCCCATTACCATTCCTGGGGCCATTGTGATTGTGCGAACTACCTCCTCCATGGGTATGCTGAAAATGTCCTCCCGGCCTAGGGGTAAATCGTGGCTTCTGCTGAGCTCCTGAATTGTACTTTCCTTGTGCATACTTCCTCTTGCGATTCTCAATTTGCTGTTGCTTCCCTTCAATCATAAGAGCTCGATCTACCAACTCCTAGTAGTTGTTGAAGGTTGCTACCATCAATTGCATGCTCAACTCATCATTCAGTCCTTCCAGAAACTTCTCCTACTTAGCTGCATCCGTAGCAACGTCATCTGGGGCATAACGTGCTAGCTTACTAAAGTCCTCCCCATACTGGCCAACTGTCTGTCCTCCTTGGCGCAAGTTGCGAAACTCTCGCTTCTTCATGGCCAGAGCTCCTGCTGAAACATGGGCAGTACGAAAAGCCTGCTGAAACTGGTCCCATGTGATAGTATCGACAGGGAAAGTGGCTGTGAAATTCTCCCACCATGATGTTGTGGGTCCTTCAAGCTGATGTGCGGCAAACTTCACCTTCTCCGCATCAGTGCATCCTGCTGTGGTCAACTCTCTGGCTGTCTTGCGGAGCCAATCATTTGCTACTATCGGCTCGGTGCTACTGGAAAACACCAGCGGATTCAGCCTAAGAAAATAGGCTAAGTGATCACCAGGTGGTGGTGGGTTGGTGTTGTTGTTGTTGTTCCCCTGGTTCTGATTCTGGACTAGTAACTGCATCAATGTGTTCTGCTGCTGGATCAACTGAGTGAGCTCCGGTGGGAAGGTAAATTCGGGGTCACATCTCGGAGGTATCTGAGGGTTTAGAAAAGGATGAGATTTAAGAATAGAGGGGGCCTAAAGAGAAAACACTACCCATATGCACATGAGGCAAAAGCAAACAATTCACTTCATTCAATCAACCAAACAAGGGCATACAATCGATCTAACTATCGCAAAAGTGCTCGGGCTACTATATTTACATGGTGGACTACTACTACTGTTGGCGTGGTCTACTAGAAATATTCTTCGGTTGCAGACTCCATGATATCTTCTCCAGCTTCATCAACATAGTCATCATCGCTATCATCTGGATCCGAGTCGGTGTCGTCGACGATGCTGTAGTCTTCCGGGCGAATCTCCTTGGGTTCCTCGTCTTCTTCTACCAATGTAGGGTCTCCCATGAATATTCCAATTTTCTTGATCAGATCGTCATTCTTTTCCACTAATACTTCAATTTCTTTTCAAAATCTTCACGTGTAGCCTTGAGTTCTTCCTCCTGTTCCTTGATTCTTGTCCTTGCCTTCTTCAGGTCTATCATGTCGGTGCACATCTGGTTCTCCTGACGTTCAATGTGCTGGTTTAACTCCTGGATAAAAGCTGCAATTGATCTATCCTTTCTGGTGCTGATCATCTCCCAGTGCTCATCTCGGTGCCCACAAATCTGGTAGATAGTATCCTTGAGATCATTGCGGTAGACTTCTCCAATGCGTCCCATGGCGATGTGAGCTGCCATGCTCTTTCCTAGACTCCAGGTTGGTGCATCGAAAGAAAACTCTATGGGCTCAGTGACTGGCATGAACATCCTTCCTGGAACTTGAACTTGAATCATCCAGCGCTCTTCTTCGGGTAAGGTGGCGTTGTAGGTTCCATTGAAGCTTGGTACTCCTATGTTCAGGTATCTAGTGACTTCCTTCAAGTGACGTCCAAAGGGTGTATCTTTATCCGGTTGAGTGAACTTGTTTCTTGCATCCGCCAGTAGAAAAGATGAGAGGTCAGAAGAGAAGAGAGTGAGTAGTGATCTAGGTCTTTAGCTTAGTGGTCGTGTCCTACAGTCAGCGTGTGCTCTGATACCATTTTGTAGTGACCAGACCTCAAACGGTCCAATCTCTGTGCTCCGGTGTCATCCCTAGATCAGTAATGCTGACACCACACAGTACTTGAAGGATTTATAGCAGAGTAGCAATCACACACTTATTACATCGAGTGTCTCCAAAGATAACTTATTACAATAAAAATGGCTTAAGGCCATCTAATAACGATAACAGCGGAAGGCTTGGAAGATAAGTGAGTCCATCAACTCCAACGGCATCACTGAGTATAGAACCACAACCTAAAACTCCTTAATCTTCGTCTGAAAAGTCTGCAACATTAACGTTGCAGCCCGAAAACGGGTCAGCACATGGAATATGTTGGCAATGTAACACATAGAGAATAATGGAATGAAACAACTATACTATATGCATATTTGGCTGGTGGAAAGCTCTATGGTTACAGTTTTGCGTAAAGCCAATTTTTCCCTACTGCAAAGGAATAAATTTATTTAACTATTATGGTGGTTGTTAAACATTGAGAATGGTTGACAGCATTCCCAATCCCAATTAAACATCATCATTAAAAAAAACCAACAAAATTAATCTTTAGAGTAACATGTTGAGATTCACATGATAATCCAGGTACTAGATACTCAAGATGTCCATAACCGGGGACACAGCTAACCATGATTAGTTTATACACTCTGCAGAGGTTTGCGCACTTTTCCCCACAAGACTCGATCACCTCCGTTTGGTTTCTCGCACTACACGGTGTTTGAGAAATGGATGATCGAGACATAGTCTTTCAGAAGCGCTAGCACCTTACGATGGGTAGACCGTACCACCTACATCCCCTACATCTGCTAGTCTACCACTGTAAGAGTTCGCACGACTTAGTCAACTATGCTAGAGCCCATAATAGCTTGTGGCTACACACGGAAGTTTCTAGCATGAATAATCTCATGATCCCTTTGAGACTGGGTGGCGGTCCAAAAGAAAACAAGCAATCCTGGAATACCTAGGTGCCTCAATCCACCCAGATGTGTGTATAGGTTGCCACCTTAAGTAAACCATTAATTAACAAAGCTCACATCTGTCATGGATACACTCACCCAATCCACGTCTACTAGCATAGCATAGCAATAATAAGCAAACGTAGAAGTAACTCCCAAAGGTTTGATAATTAGACAGGTCATAGGTACTACCTCAACTACTTCCCAAACACACAATTTGATTAGATCCTAATCATGCAATGTGTAAGGATTGATCTAATGCAATAAAACTAGGTAGTAGGAGGTATGATCAAAGTGTTACTTGCCTTGCTGATGATCCGGGAAACCTAGCGATTCGAAGTAACAAGCGGCGCACTCCAGGTACTCTATCGCAAACAAACAAGCACACAATAAGTACTCAACAAATGCACAGGTAAAACTCAAATAAGAGATTTAACCAAAAAGTTCAACTTAAGAACTCCGGTTGGCAAAAAGAATCGAATCGAATGAAGCAACGAAAAACAAACGGCAAAAGAAACAGGCTTCGTTTACTATTCTGGATCTAAGGCAATTTTTGAGAAGCAAAAACTTGTTTAAGTTGGTTAAACAGAAAGAGGATTTCGAGACGAAACTCCAGGCGCTTGAATCGTCTGATTCCGACAAACGAGCGAAAAGATAAACTAAAACGAAAATCGGATCAGAAATCGCGATCAGAAAATCGCGGATTTAATCCGAGAAAAAGAAAAATGACGAACAATTTAACGAACGAACGTTCGTTAACTGAATCTAAATGAAGAACGCGTTTGTTAAAACGAACGAACGAGCGAACGCTCGCTAATTAGCCTAAACCGGGGAAAAACCGATCTAAAGAAAAAATGAAACAAAAAAACCAACGAAAACCGAACGGTTTTTCCGGAAAAACCGGCGGCGGGATCGAGGTAAACCTCGGGCGGCGGGACGGCGGCGGCGGCTCCAGCGAGGCGGCGGCGTCGGCGGCGGCGGGGTCCGGCGGGGCGGCAGCGGCGTCGGGCGCGGTGGCGGCGGCGGGCGGCGGCGGGTGCGGCGTTCGAGGTGGGGTGGCTAGGGTTTCGGCCTGGGGTGGGCCGGCGGCTTATAAAGGCTGGGTCCAGGGAGTCCGGGCCTAGCACGGCCCGTAGGTCGGTTCGGACGTTTTTTAAAAAAAACTTACGCTCGGAAAAAACACAAAAGGACTACTAAACGGACTCCAAAAATCCTGAAATAAATTTTCCCCGGCTTCTAAAATCAAGCCGCACAGGATGAACATTTATTTGGGGGCCTAAATGCAATTTTGAAAAACGCGTATTTTCCTAAATTCAAATAAAATAGCAAATAAAACCAAACAAAATCTTATTTGATTTTTTATTAAATCCTCAATATTTCTTTATTTTGGGAAAGTCATTTTATTCCCTCTCTCATATTTTTGTAATAGAAATAATTGAAGATAAAATAAATAAAATCAAATGATCCTATTTTCAAAATTTGAGACAACTCAAATATGAAAATAATGAAATCCCCAACTCTCTCCGAGGGTCCTTGAGTTGCGAAAAATGTCTAGGATCAACCAAAATGCAATAAATATGATATGCAATGATGATCTAGTGTATAACATTCCAAATTGAAAATTTGGGATGTTACAATAGGACAGTAATTTCGCGTCTCCCATTTATTTGCTCGGGCGAATTCCACCGAGCAGAGAGGATGTTTAACGGTTCGTTCAAAATTTTTGAGAACGAGCATCCACGTCTACCTTACCAAGTCGATTCGGATCAAATTTTGAAATATTAGCTTGCCACTTCTTTTTTAGATGGAGAGATGATGCTCGGGAGTAATGTGTTTTTACATGCTCGTTGCTAGCGCTTTACTAGATGACAAATAGTTGATCCACTCAAAAATGCGAATCAAACCCAAAATGAAATATCTCAATTCAATGAAATAGCTCGTTTAGTAGGTCAAAATAGTGAACTAAATCCAACAGTGAACACCTCAATCGAGTAGCATGTTGTACAGTATTATAGTACTCCATGAACATGTTGAAAGTCAAATTAATGAACTTGTTTGATATACGCATATATCCGTTCATGTGTGGATTGCAGACAACATGTTCTCCAATTTAAATATTTGAATGCAAGTTTATATCGAAACATGGTTTATATCAGTCTTTGATGCATAAAACGCGACCTCCCCCTCTCCCGGACTCCTGTTCTCTCTGTCTCTCTCTCTCTCTCTCTCGCCGACAATCTTCAATTCTGTCGCACGCATCTGACACAAAAACCTTGTTGGTCCCTCTCCATTTATCTCCATCTCTCTCTCTCTCTCTCTCTCTTTGTGTGTGTGTGGGGGGGGTCTTTCTAGTTCGCATGCATATATACACCATCTATAGGTCTATCTCGCACACTATGTATGATACTCTAGCTAGTCCAAGCTAGATATCTTGGGTGCACTCATCGTACACACACAAATTCCTTGGCTCTTTGCCCGTAACTCTCTCACGCACACTATGTCATCTTAGAGCTCTTCCCCCTCTCTCAAACTTTCCATCCACCTGGGTCACACATACACATGCATATCTCACTCGCACTCGATAGGCCCATCTAAAACTCTATCTCCCCCCTCGTTCTCTCTCCATCCCACACGTGCACACACACACAATCTCATGCCCAGCTAGCCAAGTATGATGGTCTCTCACTCAATTGTAGGCACACGCAGTCCCCCCTATATGTATATGACTAGCTAATCTTAGTCTCCATCACAAACATGTGCATGGTCTATCTCGATTTCCCTTGGGGCATCTTTCTATCGCGCACGCACTCCCTCGATCTCCCACCCATATAGTCCCCTCATGATCTCGACGGGGTCCCTCTATCACAAACACCCTCTCTCTCTCTCCCCATGTGTCCATGCCATCCATGTGTCCCTCTCGACCTTTGTTCCTTGTTGGCCAGACCTCTATTGGACATGTGCTACAGGGGTGTCTCTCTCCGTTGCAAACAATCAAACACTAGCTATCTTCGTGTATCTCATTGCCTCGCTTTTCCATCTCGGAGATGCATGCGTGATATGTTCGCATAAGAAACGAAAAAACACACTCTCTCTAATTTATCGTTGGTTGTCACTTTCTCTTTCACACACATACTCTTTTTGCACACTTACTCATTCTCCTTCACCTCCTTCACACGCACTCGATCTGTCTCGACTGAGGCACTCTCCTCGGTCCATAGCATATAGATTTATTGAAAAGTCAAACATCGCAAAGTTTGACCATGTACGTGGAGAAAAAGAATTACATCTAGTACGGCAAACATATACCATTAGATTCACCATGAGATGTAGTTTTGTATGATGTATCTTTGGTATTGTAGATATAAATAACATTTGCGTAAACCTGATCAAAGTTTCCAAAGTTTGACTTCTAAAAAATTTACATGCACTGCATTATTGAGCGGATGGAATATCTCTTTCCCCCTCTCAGCTATCTGACGCACCACTCAGCCTTATCGGGGCTCCTCAATCTCTCTCAAACTTTATTGGTCAGTTTGGTTCGTGACCTGACCCTCATGCCTTGATGGCCGGTACTGCCTGGTGTGGACGTGAGATGTAAAATATTTCTGTCTAGCCAGGCTTGTGTGGTGCTGAAGCGTTTGGTTTATGCCTGGGCCAGGCAAAGAATCAACGTCCCATCAATCAATCCATGCATCAATTATTTAATGCTAATATCCATCCATGTTGCTGTTAGCCTCATGGCCACACGACCAGGCACGGCCAGGCGTTCGAAATCGGTCGCCTAGGCCAGGCTACTTGCAGTGTCTGGAGTTCAGTCAGGCTAATTAAAGTGCAAGGGAACCCAGGCCAGGCGGGCTTTCTTTTTCACAAGGTAGCAACCAAACAAGCATGCATGAAATCCAGCCACAACCCCAGGCCTGGCAAAAGATGCTCAGGACGCAAGCCAAACTAGCCTTATATCTCCCTGGTTCACACATGCACATATAGAACCATCCAACACTCTCTGCCCTTGTTCTCTCTCCATGTGACACACACCCCTAAGTACCATAATCCCTCACTCCATCATAGGAGCAAGCACTCCCCCCCTCCTAAGTATGATTATCTCTTACTAGCCATCAGGAACACACGTATTGTCTCCTTCCATCCATACATCTATCTCGATATCTCTCAAGGCATCTTCTATCGCGCACACACCTTGTCACTCGATCTCCAACCCATGTAGTCCCATCACGATCTCCAGGGGATCTCTCTATGACAAACATACACTCTCTCCTCCCCATGTCTGCATTTTCTTTGTACGTCTCTCTCGACCTCTCTCCCTTGTTTGTGAGAACCCTCTTGGCCACGTGCTAGGAGTCTTACTCTCTCGGTTGCAAACAACCACACACTATCTCCTCACCTTGTCTCCGTTGTCGAAGATGCATGTGTGATATGTTTGCATAAGACATGCACACTTTTTCTCTACTTTTATCGTGTGTTGTCCATGTCTCTTTCACACACGCACACACACTTTTTTTACTCACTCTCCCTCTCTCTCTCTCTCTCTCTCTCTCTAGTTAGGGACTCTGTCACGTCCATAAGCATATGGATGTTTTGAAAAGTCAAACCTCAGAAAAGTTTGACCAGGTATATGTGGAGAAAAACATTTACATCTGGAACGATCATTAGATTCATCACAACATGTACATACTTCATACTATCATGTATCTTTGGTATTGTAGATATAAGTAATTTCTTCATAAACTTGGTCAAAGTTTCAAAAGTTTGACTTAAAAAAATGTTGGAACTACATTATCGAACGGAGGGAGTAGCTCTTTCTCTCTCTCTCTCTCTGCTATCTCTCACGGGCCTCCCCTCTCACTCGAACTCTCTATACTGACGGATTATACGCTCACTGTGTCAGCGTATAGCTCCGTATATTGTTTAGTTGACCGGTCAACCAATCCACATGCTGCCTTGTCAGCTCGTTCTGTATCTTCGTGTGCTGGCCCATGTGGCAGTGGGTGAAATAAGTAAACTAGAGGCCCATCTGACACGTGGTGAAGTAAACAAAGTTGAAAACACTCGGGGTAGCACCCCGCACGCTAGTAAATTGAGGGCGCATTGAGGACAAACTTCTTGCGCGCGAAGGATGCACTCGCGCACAATTCACCACTGCGCCGCGGCATGCACAGAAGAACGCACTCGCGCACACCCAACACACACCAGCACACGTGTACACCACCGTCGCCGCCGGTTGAGATGGACGGCGAGGCAGCCAACAAGCGGAGGCGGCTCGAGCCAAAACCGCATCCGGCGAGCCTGGACTTCATCAGCAGCCTCCCCGATGACATGCTGCTCGTCATCATCGGCCTCCTCCCCACCCAATCTGTCGTGCGGACCGCCCTGCTCTCCCGGCGGTGGCGCCCTCTCTGGCGCTGTGTCCCCCTCAACCTCACCGTCGACAGCTGCCTCTGCGACGGGGATTGCAAACGCATGGCCGCAGTCTCCAAGATCCTTTCATCGCACCCTGGGCCAGCCAGATGCCTTGACATCCGCATGTTCAGTACCAACTGCAAGGTCCAACCCAAGTTTGACGAGTGGTTCTTATCCCCCATCCTAGATCAGCTCGAGGAGCTCAGCTTTGAAGCTGGACGATGTCGCTCTCAGCCACCATCCGCGCTCCGCCTCACGCCAATGCTGCGCCGCGCCAGCTTTAGCTCCTGATATCTTCCCTAGATTAATGCCGCGCCCGGCCTTCTTCTCCCTCAACTCAAGGAGCTCGACCTCTTCGATGTTGTCATCTCAAAGAAGGCTATGGATCACCTGCTCCGCAGCTGTATTGCGCTTGAGTACCTTCATCTTGAGCAGATCTACGGGTTCAGAGGGAGTTCTGGATTAGGGGGTCTGCGGACAGCCGGACTATATCCTTTGGCCAGACTGTTTGACTATGAAGATATAAGATTGAAGACTTTGTCTCGTGTCTGGATGGGACTCTACTTGGTGTGGAAGGCAAGCTAGGCAGTACGGATATGGATATCTCCTCCTTTGTAACCAATCTTGTGTAACCCTAACCCTCTCCGGTGTCTATATAAACCGGAGGGTTTTAGTTCGTAGGACATAACAAAAAACAGACAATCATACCATAGGCTAGCTTCTAGGGTTTAGCCTCTCTGATCTCGTGGTAGACCAACTCTTGTAATACCCATATCATCAAGAATAAATCAAGCAGGACGTAGTGTTTTACCTCCATCGAGAGGGCCCAAACCAGGGTAAGACATCGTGTTCCCTGCCTCCTGTTACCATCCGCCTTAGACGCACAGTTCGGGACCCCCTACCCGAGATCCGCTGATTTTGACACCGACATTGGTGCTTTCATTGAGAGTTACTCTATGTCATCGCCGTTAGGCTTGATGGCTCCTACTATCATCGATAGCGATGCAGTCCAGGGTGAGACTTTTCTCCCCGGACAGATCTTTGTGTTTGACGGCTTCGCACTACGGGCCAACTCGATTGGCCATCTGGAGCATATCGAAAGTTACGCCCCTGGCCACCAGGTCAGGTTTGGAAGCTTAAATTACACGACCGATATCCACAAAGACTTGATCTTCGACGGATTCGAGCCCCTGCCTTGTGCGTCACGCGGTCTCGATGAGTACGATTTAGCTCTGCCATCGGACAGTGTTCAAGAAATCACACCGGCAGCCACTCCGACCCTTAATTCGGAACCAGTTGCGCCTCCCATGGACGGGTGGATAGACCCCGCCACAGAGGCTGCATCCCTAACGGCGATCGAGCCGAATATCGATCTTACCCTTAACAAGAGCCTGTTGTTAAACTGCCGGATACTTCTCTGGCCACGGACTCCAAACCACCTACGCCCGTTCCTATCGAATCCGGTTGGGCGCCGATCATGGAGTTTACCTCCGCGGATATCTTTCAGCACTCGCCCTTCGGCGACATACTGAATTCATTAAAGTCTCTCTCCTTATCAGGAGAGTCCTGGCCGAAATATGTCCGGCGGGATTGGGATCCGGATGACGAAGAAATTCGCCGCCCACCCACCACCCACTTAGTAGCCACTGTCTATGACTTAACCGACATGCTCGACTCCGACTGCGAAGACATCCACGGTATGGACAACGATGCAGGAGACGAACAGGAACCACTGCCCACAGGGCACTGGACGCCCACTTCATCAGATGACGTATACATGGTGGACACACCAAAAGACGAGGAGGATGAACGGAAGGACGCAACGAAGGACTGTCCCCTCGAGAAGCAGTCAAAGCGGCGACGTAAGCGCCGCTCCAAATCCCGACTCGACAGAAAAAGCAATCATATAGACCCAGCGTGAACCATCGCCGGTCCATGGCAACACGGAGAATCAAACCGAACAACCCGACTCTGTCAAAGATAATAGTCCAGATGACATCACATCGGACAGACACCCGGTGCAACAAAATGCCCATCAAAGGCTCGTTTCCACCGCGAGGAGTCTACAAAAGCAGAAAAAAGGCTCAAGGCTGCGCAAGACACACTCAGAATTAGATGGAGTAAAGTGCTCAACACAGCAGCGAAGTACGGCGGTAATCATCCCACCAAGAGCTACCCGAAGCGGAAGTTGCTACCCGAATTCGATGAGGAGGCCTTAGATCCCCCGCAACCAAAAATTAAAATGGCCATCTGGCTGGATAGACGACCTCACGGCCAACATAAAGCGGCAAACAACACCGCACATAAGGCAATACACGATCCACGCGAGGGCTTGCATCAAAAGGACGGCGCAACCAGATCCATCTATGGACCACGCAAGCGCGCTCCAGCATACGATGCAACACAACAAACATCTGAACAACGCGGTACACCCAGATACATGGGTGCTGCACACCCCCTATGTTTCACCGATGAGGTGTTGGACCATGAATTTCCAGGGGGATTCAAACCCGTAAACATAGAGGCATATGACGGAACAACAGACCCGGGGGTCTGGATTGAGGACTATATCCTCCATATCCATATGGCTCGAGGAGATGATCTCCACGCCATTAAGTATTTACCCCTCAAACTCAAAGGGCCAGCTCGCCACTGGCTTAAAAGCCTCCCCAAAAGCTCCATTGGAAGGTGGGAAGAGCTCGAAGACGCTTTTCGGGCAAATTTTCAAGGGACTTATGTCCGACCTCCGGACGCGGACGATTTGAGTCATATAACTCAACAGCCCGGAGAGTCAGCCCGAAAGCTTTGGAACATGTTTCTTACTAAAAAGAATCAAATAGTCGGCTATCGGGACGCCGAAGCCTTGGCAGCTTTTAAGCATAGCGTCCGCGACGAATGGCTTGCCAGACACCTTGGCCAAGAAAAGCCGAGAACAATGGCAGCATTAACAAGCCTCATGACCCACTTTTGCGCGGGTGAGGACAGCTTGCTAGCCAGATGCAGCACCAGCGACCCAAGTACATCCGAAGTTAGAGATGGAAATGGGAAATCACAACGCAATAAAAGTAATACGCGCCGGAATAAAGAAGACAGCCCGAAGAGCCCAACAGTAAACGCCGGATTCAGAAGCTCTCGGCCAGGTCAGCAAAAGCTGCCCTCTAAAGGCAGCAGAGACGAACTGTCCAGCTTAAACAATATTCTGGACCAAATATGTCAGATCCGTAGCACCCCTGGTAAACCCGCTAACCATACCCATAGAGAATGTTGGGTCGTCAAGTAGTCCGGCAAGCTCAATGCCGTACACAAGGGGGAGGATACACCAAGCGAACACGAGGATGAGCCTCCCAAGCAAAACACTGGGGAACAAAAGAAATTTCCACCAGAAGTCAAAACAGTGAATGTGTTACACGTGACCAAGGGGAGAAACAAAGCGGCACTCCCAGAGAAATATGCCCAAGGGCCTATCACCGCGGAGTCCTGCCACTAGTCGTCTCAACCGATCACTTTCAACCATCGGGATTACTCAGCAAGTATCCGGCATGCAGGATGGGCTGCCTTGGTATTAGACCCAATAATTGACGGATACCATTTCACACGAGTCCTGATGGACGGTGGCAGCAGTCTAAACCTGATATATCAGGACACAATCCGCAAAATGGGGATAGACCCAACGAAAATTTGCCACAGCAATACTACCCTTAAAGGAGTAACACCAGGCCCAGGGGCTCATTGCATGGACTCCCTGCTACTAGAGGTTATATTCGGCTTCCCCGATAACTTCCGTAGCGAAAATTTAACATTCCACATTGCTCCGTTCCAAAGTGGCTATCAAGCACTACTTGGACGCGAAGCTTTTGCTCGCTTTAATGCAATACCGCATTACGCTTCCCTTACGCTTAAGATGCCCGGTCCACGTGGCATCATTACAGTGAATGGAAATACTAAGCGATCCTTATGCGCCAAAGAGAGTGCGACTGCCTTGGCAGCCGCACACTAAAAACGGCCTCACCAGCTAAAGCATTTGATAGGTCGTCAAGACCACGGACACGGTTAGATGAGTCCGACGCAGCTATATGTAACTCACACAGGTTTGATAAGCCACACCCCTATTACAAATACAAGGGGCTCAACGCGCGCAGACAAGTGGCAATTTTTACTCATCTTGAATTATACATGGTTTCTTTAAACCTACCTTTTTGCACGACAACTTTGCACCTAAGTTTCTCTCTTTTACAGATGGCCATCGTGCTACACCCGTCCAAGATATGGCACAATGGAGACATAGGCGCAGACATGCAGCAGGGACCCGTTCCAAGGATTCTTTTTAGATTAAGACCCTGTGTAAACCTTTTTTACTGTCTCTTGTTGATACACATCCCTCGGATTCTCAGTACAATTGAGAAGGATGCTGGCGTCTTGGCATGTGGCCACGTTAGAATAATGCACGTTCCTGGACACTAGGGGCTTCTTACAAAGGGCACGGTTTAGGCCCGGTTTATACCATAAAAGACCGAATTCCTTAGGGAGTGTTCGGCGTCGCGAGTTTGGCCTTATTTGCATCAGCTCTGAATCATGTCTGTGGTCAAATGTTGGGTTTGCCAGGCTCCTGTGTTTTGCTGCCTTACGTTCCGCTCTATCGGCTAAGGCGGCACCAGGAGAACTACTGCGATTGTGCCCTGGTTCATCTGGATGAGCACCTCAGTAGAGAAAGCCGAAAACTGACTGTCATGATATAGCGTGAGACTGGTCAACCACTCGATGACCTATCAGAATGTTAGAATTCCTCCGCTTTAACGAAGGGCCGTTTCCCGGCCAGGCATGTACGCACCCCGAATTCGGATGAGTGCGAAGCCACCAGGGGCTATATAGTAGCCCCACTATCAAACTCCTATGGCTAAGTGAAAGTGTTAAAGCATTATAGTTCGGTTGCCTAGTTCGCTGCGCCATCACCTCCTTATTAGGACCAAGACGTTGGATTAAGTCTGAATACGCGTCTTCTGCGAACACCCCTGCATTATATGCGTGGGGGCTGAAGCCGATGACTGCAATCTTTCAGGTTATACACATGTATACATAAACGGCCGCACAGGAGGCATCATATTACTTTCAGGCAAAAGTATAAATACAGCCTTAATAAATTTCATAAAAACATTGTGTTTACAATGGGAATACATGTCACTCAAACATAATATTCTTCGAGCACTGGGCCTCTATCAAATGAGCGCCCTCGAGAACTTCTTCGAAATAGTGCTCGGCAGCCACTCGGCCTATGGCCGAACCCTGCGCCACAACAGTGGTAGCATCCATCTCCGCCCAGTATGCTTTGACACGGGCAAGGGCCATCCACAAGCCTTCTATACACGCCGACCTCTTCATCGCATTGATGTGTGGCACCGCTCCAAGGAACTGTTGCACTAAGCTGAAATAGCTGTTCGGCTTCGGTTTTTCCGGCCACAGATGATCTACGACGGACCTCATGGCGAGTCCGGACAATCTATTGAGTTCGGACCATTCGGCTAGCTGATCAGTCAAGGGAAGCGGACGCTCTGGAACGTTAAATTGCGACCAGAATAGCTTGTCCACTTCACGATCTGTCTGATCTCAGAAGTATTCGGCCGCATCGATAGCACTCGCCGTCAAATCGAGATATGCATCTGCCGAACTCCACAGCCGATCCAGAGGGGCATATCGTGGATCTCCAAACTTCCTCCGCAACAAAAAGGGCTTCCCAGCCACAATATCACTAGCTTCACGCAACTCTTCCTTCTTTGCACTCATGGCAGAGCGGGTGTCTTTGGCCGCCATCGTGGCCTTTTCGAGGTCCGTTGCCTTTGCTTGGTTTTCTTCTTCAAGGAACCAACAACGCTCGGCAGTGTCTTTTAACTTCACAGCCATCTTGGCCATCTTTTCTTTGCTCTCGCAATGCGCGGCCTTCTCGGCTCTTAACTCTTCGACCGCCTTTAAAGCGGCCGCATTACTAATCCTTGTTTGTTCGTTGGCTCGAGCAAGTTCTGCCCGAAGGGTCTCCACGGCGGCAGCTCCATCTGCAGTCACAACATATTAAAGATACTGGCATCATGCTGCTCCTACTATGTCATGTTGACCAGAAAAACATTACTTACCCTGTGCCTCATCAAGCCGCTTGTTAACAAGCTCAATGTCGGCATCTGCCGCATCCAGTTGCCGCTTTAGTTTGGCAAACTCATTAGTTTGCCCAGCCACCGGAGCTCCCATCACCTGCACATAAAGTGGTATGATTATTACCTGGGACTACGATCCTCTGTTCGCCGCCGTTCTCGACGACGACCATAGTCTCAGGGGCTACTATCTACACAGGGAACACCTAAAAATGTGCGGTACTATCAAAAAGTATATCATTTCACGTACCTCAAAGCCCGTTAGTAGACTCATAAAGGCTCCATGCAATCCGCTTTCGGCGGACGAAATTCTTTCCATCACTGTACCCATCAACGTACGGTGTTCTTCTGAGATGGCCGCTCATTCCAACAGCTCCCTCAGTATGTCCGACCGCATACCAGACGGTGCCGGACTCTTTTGTTTGCTCTCTTTAGGAGCCGGACGCTGGGGACTTCGGGTGACTATAGGATTATCTTTTGGCCTCGCCAGATCCGAAGAGGCCCTCCGTGACGACACTTCAAGGTTGCCCGCTTCTTGGGCGGGGGAGTCCGGGGGAGGCGTTTTGCTCTCCATCATCTCCGGAAGAAGATCCCCTAAAGACGAGCTCTGCTGAGAAGGGCTAAGATCCGAACTGCAAGATAAATGCTTCGGCTATTTTCCTCAGAGGTAAGGTAGTATATCTCCACTATTAAAGTAATTTCTAATTACTTACAGCTCATTGGAGGGCTGATCCTCGCGCGGACTTTGTGCGGCAAAAGCAGCCTCCAAGGCAGGACCCTCTAGTGGAGACTTCTTCTCCCGTTTGGAAGCCTCGGTTTCTGGATCTTCAGAGGCAGTCCTCTTCCTTCCCCGAAGCGGGAGAAGGTCGGATTCTTCTCCTTGGTTATCCTCCTTCACAGAGGTGCTCATTCCCTCGGTTGGAATTGGTAGCGATGGGGGCCTGCTTTCGACCTCATTATTCCCCCCTTTATCTTCCTTTGAAGGCTCCGGGCAAGGTGCTAGCTCAAGCATCTTTTCCAGTACTGGATTCTCCAAACCCTCAGGAAGGGGGCCGAACACCGAATCATCTTCGCCTTTGTTATCCAGTCCTGGTCAAAGAGCGATTCTCAGAATGACGTCATGGTAAATAAAAGACGGTGTGTTCGACTAAAGGATTACTTACTTGGTCGGCAGTACGGTTGCTCCTCAGGCCCACGTCCTCGGTAGTATCTGTACACTCTATTTGGGGTCTGAAGAATGATTTGTACATCTCGTCATGCGTCAAGCCGAGGAAATTCTGAATAGTGCGCGGCCCTTCTGGGTTGAACTCCCACATGCGGAGGGGCCGGCATTTGCAAGGCTGGACTCGACGAACCAGCATGACTTGCGCCACCGTAACCAGACTGAAATCTCCTTCGAAGAGATCGCGAATGCGGCTCTGCAATATAGGCACGTCCTTGGCTGGACCCCAGCTCAGTCCTCTGCTAATCCATGACATCAGTTGTGGTGGAGGGCCCGAGCAGAAAGCAGGGCAGCCACCCACTTGGCACTTCTGGGAGCTGTAATGTAAAACCACTCCCGTTGCCATAATTCGGACACCTCTGGAAAGGAACCTTTGGGCCACGGAGCTCCTGCTATCTTGCTTATTAATGCGCCTCCACACATTGCATACTGCCCCTTGACCATATTCGGCTTCATGTCAAAAGTCTTGAGCCATAGGCCCAAGTGAGGGGTAATGCGGAGGAAGGCCTCACACACGACAATGAATGTCGAGATGTGGAGAAAGGAGTCCGGGGCTAGATCGTGGAAATCTAGCCCGTAATAGAACATCAAACCCCTAACAAAGGGATCCAGGGTGAGGCCTAGACCTCGGATGAAGTGGGAGATGAACACAACATTCTCGTTGGGTTCAGGAGTAGGGACGACCTACCCTCGGGCAGGCAGCCGATGCGAAACCTCGGCGGTCAGGTATCTGGCCTCCCTCAACTTCTTGATATCCTCTTCCGTAATGGAGGAGGGCATCCAGCGGCCTTGAAGGCTAGATCCGGATATGATTGAAGGTCCGAAGCACCTGACCTGGGCTTTGGGTGTTAGAACTCGAGGCGGGGGAAGGATTCGATTGAGCATGGGAGGGAAAAAAAGTAAAAGCCTTGTCCCTTTATAAAGAGGGTGAATATCAAGCGTCCTCTCCGTAGCCGTTTGGGACTTGCCTATAATCTAGGAGTCCTAGACACGGTTGGATTACCCACGACCGTATTGATGAGAATCCCGTAATTAGGGGAACACGATCTCTGCTTTGACAAGACGTGTCAAGAAACCGCCTCACGTTATGTGTGGAGCTGTTTGAAGAAAAACGGTTCGAATAATCACTGAACCATGGCATGATGTCATGTTCCCAAAACGTGTCAGCAGATTAAGATTTGTGGAAATATTATTCTTTCTACGATGGAATGTGGAACTTATCTTACAGGGTCAGACACTATCCTTGTATTCAAATTCTTCCGTGGTGTATTCGGAGGAGGAACCCGCCTTGCAATGCCGAAGACAATGTTGCGCGCCGGACTCATCGTCATTGAAGCCTGGTTCAGGGGCTACTGAGGGAGTCCTGGATTAGGGGGTCTCCAGATAGCCGGACTATATCCTTTGGCCGGACTGTTGGACTATGAAGATACAAGATTGAAGACTTCATCTCGTGTCCGGATGGGACTCTACTTGGCGTGGAAGGCAAGCTAGGCAGTACGGATATGGATATCTCCTCCTTTGTAACCGACCTTGTGTAACCCTAACCCTCTCCGGTGTCTATATAAACCGGAGGGTTTTTAGTCCGTAGGACATAACAAAAAACAGACAATCATACCATAGGCTAGCTTCTATGGTTTAGCCTCTCTGATCTCGTGGTAGATCAACTCTTGTAATACCCATATCATCAAGAATAAATCAAACAGGACATACGGTTTTACCTCCATCGAGAGGGCCCGAACCTGGGTAAAACATCGTGTTCCCTGCCTCCTGTTACCATCCGCCTTAGCCGCATAGTTCGGAACCCCCTACCCGAGATCCGCTGGTTTTGACACTGACAGGTTCATTAGCCTCCACATCGCCTCGACGAATCTCTGATGGATTTATGTGTCTTGCTGGCCCCGCAACAAGACATCAATTGGGAAGATATCACTCTAGGTGTTCCACATTATGGTCATTGAGAACGCGCCTTTCCTTGAGAGATTGCTTGTGTCGGATCTAGAAAGTCCAACAAAAATCAGGGTCATTGATGCGCCGAAATTGACAGCGCTGGTGTACTCGTCTGCCAAATTCTCCGTACTCTATATTGGATCCGTAATCGTTCAGGTACAACACTCATCTTCTTATCCGTCTTCTTGAAATTCACATTTTTAAATTTCTTCTTGATGTATTTACGACCGTCTTCCAGAAAATGATTCCCACAAGCTTGACCCAGTCCATGCGCACAGTGAAGATCTTAGCACTAAAATATATCGGCCCCAATCTGGATCAAGTTGTTGGATTCCTTACATGCTTTCCGTGCACGGAGAAGCTACTCATCAAGCTGAAACTTCTTTCCTATAAGTAAACGGCAATCACAACGTAGCTTAATTTTTTCGTAATTTTCCCAAATTACGATGACAAGTGTAGTGTTCAAAACTACATCTACGCACTGCACCGAAAGAAATGTTTTTAGTATTTTTTCTCACGTGATCACCTACATCATTTTTATGCTGTACTACTATAGTAGCCTAGGCTAGTCATAGTGGAAAGTAACTTAGGGCCCGTTCGGGAGCCCTCCAGCTCCTGACTCCTTCAGCTCCACGTCTGGAGTCGGGCCGAACGCTCCAACTCCAGGAGTTTAGCGAGAGAAGCTGGACTGGAGCGCCGTGCAAATTACGAGGATTTGCGGAGCTGGGTTTCCCGAGCTCCAGTTTCATTGAGAAGCTAGAGTTGATGGAATTTACAAATGTATGCCACTTCCAAGTGAGATATGCACATACCGGTTCGGGCAAGCGCTATTCCTTTCCTCCTCTCCTCGTGCATTCCCCTACAGCCCGTGTCAAAAAACAACTCACCTGACCAGGCCTATAGCCCATGCACCAGCTCAAGCCAGTGAATTGGCCCAATACATGCCTTCCAGCCTGGCCGAGCGCTCAGAATCAGAAGCTAGCATACCGAAAGAATCGATCACTCCGTGATTTTAGACGAGGAGCTGGCAGCTGGCACGTGGCGAAGGATTTGTGGAGTTTGCGTCCGTGGAGGATTTCTGAACACACCCTTAGACTACTCCAGTAACTCTATGGTTACCCTAAGAGCAAGTACTACCTCCGTCCTGGTTTACTCTTCCAATTTTGTAGTGTCAAAATTTGACCATAGATTTAACTGACAAAATGTTAATGCATGTCACTAAGAACTATATCGTTGGATTCGTATTTGAACATAGATTCAAATGGTGTAATTTTTAGTGACATGCATTGGCATTTTCTTAGGTAAATCTATGGTCAAAATTTTATACTAAATACGAGGTAGTATTCCCTCCGCCCCAAAATTCTTGTCTTACATTTGTTTAGGTACGGATGTATCTAACACTAAAATGTAACTAGATACATCCGTATTAGACAAATTTAAGACAAGAATTTTGGGACAGAGGGAGTACAAAAGTGGGCTATGTAGGCCAAAACATGTGCCAAATTCATTTGTGATGCATTTGGCATCGATGCCCCTCCATTGCTCACCTGGTGCCCCAATCTGGATCACCTACTTTGCTCCGGTGCCAAACTAACTCACGCAATGAAAAAACACTGCGCGGGAGAGAGAGAGGACTGAGGCAATAAAAACACTTGTTTGGGAGAGTGAGAGGCTAGTGTGGTTGGTTTGATTGATTTGTTTATACATGTGGGTCTGTGTGCACAGCGGTGCCAACTCTCTCACATCGCGAGAGCGGTGCCAAAATCTTTTGATTTGACATCAATGTGTATTATGTGGCATACTTTTGCAAAATATGGCATCGGCCACATAGTGGAAGGCAACAAATGCCCAAGCTCTTCACGTGCTCCTAGTTAAATGAGAGGAAACAGAAAGAGAGGGAGAGAGAGAGAGTGAAAAAATATCACTAGCCAGCCAACCCTATCGTATGAGCGAATGATATTGGTACCTCTTGATGACACGGCAATCTTGTGCAGCCAGCTGCTCTAATATGTTCTCTTCTTTTGTAGATAAAAAAGACCTGAAAGTGAAAAATGTGCTGCACTATAACAATCTCATCGAATGCCTTGATCTCCATCTTACAGGAAATGATTTGATTGACTACCGAGGCAACACATCTGAGATTAAATTGGCCAGGTTCTTTGTTCTGGAGGCAAGTGTGCTCAAGGTAATGAGGTTTGGCGTTCTCTGGCGCAACAATGAATGGCGTGCTGATCACCGCAAGCGTCTATGCCTAAATGACCAAGGCTCCGCAGAAGCTGAATTTGTTTTCGAAACATCAAGTGGCCAGAGACTCGAAAACTTATTTGCCCATTAGTGACTTGTCAGTGCGGTGGATTTTAGTTTGTATGATAATGCTGCATCCACCTAAAGTAACGAAAGTTCTTACGTAAACTTCCTAGTAATTCCCTCTTCATAGGTGCAACATTACTCCTAACATTTGTAATATCAGTTTGAAACTTGTAATATTGCCGTGTCCTATTCCTGCGTTTTCAAAATCCTGTGAATCAAACAGGTCCTGAGTTGGTGATGATGTTGTGCCTCCCATCTTTCACCAATAGCCGTCGGATCTAGATCTGACGCATACAAACCAAGCTTCTCCATTTTTGCAAAAAGATGCACGCACTTGTTCCCTATTTACAAACAACTCATTGTCTCTCACAATCAGCCTTATCTCCTCCCCACCACATCTAGAAGGCCGTGGAAAAATCTGGCGCGATGGCCACTGCCGGAGCCGTCCACCCCCAATCTTGGTGTTCCGTGCAATGCACGGGCATCTACGCACGGGAAATTATGTTGAACAGGGCTAGTTGTGATCATTCTAGCTCTACAACCATGATGATAGTGACTGCAGACGGTGAGGCTGACTATGGTATGCCGAACACGGCGCCTATACTCAGGTGTCATCTCTGGGGCAGGGTCTTGTCACTTCACTGTGAGGAGCAACACGTAATAATTTGACCAACGGGTAGTACAGTGCTAGTACTCCTACTACTACATTGGTAGTACTACTACTAGTACTAGTAGCACCACCGTCTGGATTTAGGAGTACTACCACGTCCATCAGGATTTTAGTATTTGACTAGCAATATCTAGTAATGCATGTCACAAAAAATGTACTACTCCCTCTGTAAATAAATACATGGTGTTTTATTCCTATCGGCGAGAGAACTTATTGTTTTTTGCTAATTAGAGTACTAATAGGATTACATGCAATGAACTAAACACTGCATGTCATGTTTGGTAGTCTCAAGTCATTGAAAGCATGCACGTCCCATATCTCTCATTGGTTGATATGTCATGAAATAAGAAACAAGGAGGGAGTTAATGCACCGTGCCTAAGTATTTTGGGATTATTTGGTTTTCGTAAGGTGACTTACACAACATTTTTGTTTACATGCATTAACATTTTATTAGTTAAATCAAAGGTCAAAACTTGGCGCAAAATGCAAAGGGGACCAATAAACCAGTAAACATCAAACTTCTCTCATTTGGCCCCAACTAGAGGTCCGGTGAGATGACTATACTGCACCGGCACGGAGGGGGACGCAGCTTCATTGACTTACGGCAACTGCCTTTGGGTGAATGACACGTGGGCCCAGGGGGGCTGGCCCACCTATCATACAACCAAAGGCAGGTGCACTAGAGGGCCGAGGAGTAGTATGAAATCCTACGCACCTACGCACACTAACCAAGGGCAAGAGTGATCACTCGAATCGCAAGATTAGTTGACTAGAAGCTAAGCTAGACCCATGGAGGCGATGAGCGCGAGCATCAGCCGGCTGTGCCAGATGGTCCACGACGCCGGCCTGTGGCCCAGCACCAAGGAGCGTCTCCAGGTAGTATTGCTTGAGGCCGCCAGGGCGAGGGGCCGCTTGGACGACAGCTTCGTCTCCTTGTTCGAGGAGGTCCTCGTCGGTTTCCTCGACAAGTTCACCATCGTCAAGAAGCTTGCGGATGACTTTGACGTAAGCCTCCAGCTGACGCGCCCAGGCTCTGCGATGCTCGCCACCCTCAACGGCCACTATGGTGAAAACCTCTTCAACGCACTGGTGGCCCTGCGACTGCCCGCCGTCACGCCGGAGAATGTCCAACTCGAGGTCGCACTCGCCGTGCAGCGCCTGGCGCAGCAAGACACCATCGACATAATCACCCACGTCTATGCGCAAATCGTCCACAAGGACTACTACATGCAAGAGGAGGACAATAGGACGCTGGCCTTCTTGGACCGCAGGGCAACCTTGGACGGTGCTGTTCAGAAGCACGTTGAGCTCGCCGCCACCGTCGCTTCTCCTCACACGTCGGTTGGTGACCCGACGCACTAGGGCGTGAGGATGTCGTTGATGAATCCGTATGTATTTTTATCTTTCCTTCAAATCCATGTAGTAGTATATGATACTATAGTAATTATCTTACCTTTCGCATCAACTTCATAATTTTCGTACGTACTCCATGCATGAACGGCGCCAGAACCAAACTTCTCATTACTCTAGGAAAAATCGTTATTTTCTATCTATCGGTCGCACCATGGAGCAGAACCAAATTTTACAAGTTACGAGTTCCAAAGGAAAAGCCTGCCGTGTTCGCGCTGCACCCCCACACGGTTGGTCCGGCACGCCACTCAAGCGGGAATGCGTGCGGTGTTGCATTTTCACTTACAAGTGGGACCGCAGTTGAGCAAACCGACTATGGGCAAACCCCCACTCCGACCCCCGCGTGATGGCTGAGAAAACAGGATGGAGAAGAGATGGCTGTAGCACGGACTCCAAGAAAATTGGTGTCGGATGGGACTCGTGTGGGTGGCGTGTGCCGTACTGCTAGACGTGAATGCTAGTTATGGCCCATGCCACCCCACTATAGTGAGCCTATATCGAGGTACGTAGAACAAATTTCCTACAGTCTGTGCTCAGTCCTCCTCTAGCTCTCTTCTCAGCCAGCCAGCGGATGCGTGGAGCCCATCGTCTGTTTGCTCACATGCGGCCCCACATGTCAGTGAAAACATAAGAGGACCCACTAAACCTGCACATCTTTCACCTCGACGTGCTGGTGATGAAAAAAAATCCAATAAAGATCTTCGTTGGCCGCTTTTGGAGTTACTCAAGAGTAGTAAGATTCTATTTACAGTTTAACCCAAGATGCACATCTCGTGGCTTCAACTACCACTCTATTTTCTTTCATGACACGACCTGGATGCTGGATGTCCAACGTGTCGGCAAAAGGAGGAAGAACTCGACCAAATCTTCGGTTGTGCTCTCGGATTAGACTAGTTGTGCTAACTTAAAATTTGTATTGTGTAATCCCTCCGTTCCAAAATACTTGACTCCAATTTGTCCAAAAATGGATGTACCTATATACTAAAACATGTCTAGATACATATATATTTTGACAAATAGAAGGCATGTATTGTGCAACGGAGGGAGTAGAATGGATGCAAGTTTTTGTATTGGGAAGAAGAGTACATCCATATATTGATAGAGCGCAATTTAGTAGATGTTCTATCACTTTTAGCTAGCACAGAGGCTAGAGATGAGATTAGTGCACTTGTTGATACTCCTACTAGAATAGATGCTAGACATGAGACTAGATGCGAGGAAGCAACGTCTACTTCTTTACACTCGAATAAGAAAGAAGCACGCAAGATCGAGCCTCCACAGATCAACAATTAATGCATCAAGAAGGCACTAATCCAACTTACAGGAGTAGTAAATGTATTCTTGTGGTTCTTGTTTTCTTTGCTCTTGCTTTTCTAGTCAAAATTATCGTTGGAGTTCGTGCAAAATGGAGGTCCATTTGGGGTCGTGTGTTGGATTTGGCCTTACAAGTGGGACCGCAGTTAAGGAAACCGACTATCGGCAAACCCCCACCTCACCCGCCGCGTGATGGCTGAAGTTAGAGAAACGACGAGGTTGAAGAGGTTGCTCTAGCATGGACTCCAAGAAATAATATGGTGTCAGATGGATGTCATGGTGGTGGCATGTGCCATACTCCTGGACGTGAATGCTTGTTCTGGCACATGCCACCCTACTACTCCTACTACTTACTCCTACTATATAGTACTAGTATCGAGGATTCAAGGTGCTGGTTATGTACAGCGAACACATTAACATATGGCTATAGTAAAAACACCGGCCCGACGCGCAAAGCATGTGAAGCTAGTACAAATAGTGTATTACTATTGTTGATTGGCCTCATCCGATAACCTGTTGCAATGCACGTACAATTATGTATTCGGAAAATATTTTTTTGCCTCATCGCACCACTCACTCAGAGAAGCAACTCGAAAGCCATTCATCAATTTAGTAAGTTTATCACAGGAATATCATTTTATTACATACAACAGGTCATCAACCCACATCGACAATGAGGATACATTATAAATACTAAAGTTTTCACCACATAGCAAATAACAAGCAATGAAATGAACTTCAACTCAACCATTCCTCGGTGTTGGAAACGCTTGCTTTGAACCACAAGTGATTCTCTGGGACGGGCCATCGATTGTCGATCTGGAGACCAACGCAGGACTGATCATCCAGGCTGAAGCGGCCTACTATATCAGTACCAGGGTAGGGAACCACCCAAATGTCCAAGGTATAGACATAGTTGCTTCTCATAAATGGTACTAGTAACATTGTGTCAACAGCAGTTGGATCGCCTTTCACCATCATCGGATAGTTTTGTCCAAGGAAGAGCGAGTTTTCTCCAAGACTATCAATTATGTACCAGGGAGAAGGAGTTGGCGCTAGCACACTAGTATCCATCCCGAGTACCATGCAACGGGTGTTGGAATAGGTCCGGAGAGTGCGACCATGGGAGACTACACGTGCTTCCTTAGCAGTAACATCATCAGTAGGCTGTATACACACAAGAAGAGGTGATCCATCGGAATTAGTTGCCAGGCGCGATAGAGTATATGAGCACTGCTCGTCCTCATGCTCGTGATCATCACCATCGTCATCTCCCCCTTGGTTATAAATTTTTTCAAGTATAGGTGGTGGGATGTTCACAGGACCTTGGAAACACAAGAAGAAGGTTAATTAGTAAAGGGAAACTTGCTAACCCGCATGCATGTGGATGAAACAATTATAATTACGGTGGAAGACAAGCGTACCGAAACTACGAGGATCCCATGCAAAAACAGTGCCACGAGTGGTGGCAGCAAACACAAGGCCCTCGTATTGAATTGCATCACAGTACTCATCCGTGTACAGAAACTGATTTTTGAGCAATATTCATCGACTCAAACCACCAAGGACGGCAACAAGCTTGTCGAAGATAGCAACAACTTCATAGTTGTTGTAATTCCAAGAGCGGTTGGGAACTCGACAAATTGCTATCTTCCGTAGAAGACAGTCACCATGATCGTATTTGAACGTGCGTACAATACCGGTGTGCTCAACCTCTGGGAAGTCTGCTGAGATTTTTGGAAGTGGAACCCGGTCATGAGTGTACACATTCACAAGTTCCCACTCGCAGTTGGACCCAATGTAAACAACCCAATCTTTATTTGCGCCCGCCCAAGCCTTGCCCTCAAGATATGGCATCTTAACATCATACGTATCATTATCAAGCAGCATCAAGTTGCACAGGGCGAGGCCTCCATCGTGCCAGCGCCAGTCATCAGGGTCACGGCGAAGAAGATAGGGGAGATCAAACCGCTCCTTGACTCTTGGGTTCTTTGTAATGATGTTATTAGTTGAGTCAAGAATGGGCTTGAACGAACCTGCCATGCTAGCCGAGGTGATGACGTTGCACCGATCAATGAGTTCCTCCACCACGTCATCTTTCAGATCGGGGCAAGAATAACGGGGTCATTTTCAACCTGTTCCCTCCATGGAGAAGACAATCGAACAATGGCAGAAGAAAGGGTGAAGGGCTGAAGTAAAATGGAGGAGGGAGTGGAAGAGCGTGCGACAGCAGTTCCAAATCGAGAGGGAAAGGCGAAGAGTCGGTGAACGGTTGTGAGTTTGCCACGGTTCATAAAGAGGCGCCCCGGCCTACATGTCCGTTCAGAAATACTCCTACTACTCGTCGTCGTCTCACTGATATGTTGGAACGGCACCACATGTCAATGAAACATGGTGTGTAATTTCTCGTGCAAAATGCGATCTGGCCGCGTTGGCCCGAGGTGCCGCATTAGTTATCGACCTTTATTTTTTAATGGCGTGTCGATCAGTTTTGAAGCACGACTAACTGGTACTGTACGCAGAGAAAATATAAACTACTCTACCACTACTCCACCTCCAGTACTAGTAGTATAAAAAGATATATAGGCTAGAGCTTCAGCGCTTTCTTGCTAAGGGCTGCCCACTTCCTTCTCACACTACCACCCTCTCTCCAGATCTAAAAAAGACGGCCCCTCTCTCCCTCCTCACTGGTGGTCACAGATCCGCCGGGGAAGAAAAGGACATGCAGCGTTGACGCACTCGTCGTCGGCGAGCGAGGTAACGCACTGACGACAAGGCCGTCCTCTCAGACCTAGCGCCCGCGCCGGATGGCCTTCGTCCCCAAGCTCGCTGCCGTAGTGTGTGCGGAGGACGACGACCACGAGCGAAACCACTTTCCACCGACCCTCAGGTATGCTACCTCTTTTCGAACCATAACCTTGTTCTATTGCCCCATCTGCCACGTCGTTGCATGTGGATCTTTTTCCACTCCACCATCTTCCCAATTTGCTATCCTCTACTCTGCTGGCCACACAGACGAAAACCATAATTTGCACTATTAAAGGAAACCCTACTTCATGCAGACTAATCCATGTCTGGGTTGAATAAGGAAAGGAAGGGAGATTGTACCGTCCAAGAGAATAAGCATCGAACCCGCATCTAGGTTGGAAAGGGGAAAATCGGTATCTAAGGAACGAGTCTCATGTCTCTTGGTTGAAGAAGGGTAGAAAGGCATGACAATGCAATAGAGAATGACCAGGTCGATCGGTTTGTTGTCCTCGAACAGGAAAAAGGTGGCTAAAGAGAACAAAAATGGGACGTAATCCACATATGCTGCCTGGATATTTGTTGCTCTGGGCAACCATACCTCCCTCACCACTCTGCGTTCGTGGAGGTACATCGTACTGGTGCGTCCACTGTCCGAATGGGCCTCCCATGCTCTTATTAGCACTTTTTTTGCTGTTAGTATAACACTAGTAGTCAAGTCAAGCAATGCTACTGCTAAAGTGATGCCACATTTAACTACTGCCGCTCTCAGTATAATGCCACCGATACATTTAAGCAATGCCATTTAATGTCACTTGATTATTTTAGGGCTAGCTGTTGATTGTGGATGTATTAAAGATTTTTTAGCTAAGGCATTCTAAAGCTATTGCACAACAAGTATACCAACGATGAAACTTGTTACTACCTTCAGCTTTTTGCACTGTTAATGCTTATAGATTACATACCTCACTTTCATGAGATAAGTTAATTTTTTTGTACAGTGTCACCAAAATGCCAAGGCACTGATGTCATTTTATTTTCGTTAAACTGCACAGACAATTATGAAGACAAGAGGAAAGGTCAAGAGTGGGCACCTCCTCCTCCGGCTGTTCTCTTGATTCATCCAATCAAGTTTTTATGTTTGATCGATTATGAAGATTGGGATAGCAATTTTTAAGGTCCCCCCAAGTTCGAAATGATATTTACCTTGGAGGTACATGGTTTGCAATTTTTTATACTATCATTAGTTACTAATGCTAGTTACCTGCAGACTTTTGTATTTGGTTTAATGCTCATGCACAACTAGTATACCAATGCTGAAACTTGTTACCTTTACATTTTGTATTGTTAATTCTTATAGAAACCTTCCAGTGCTAGAGTTTATTGAAATATGTTCAGTAAAACCATTGTACTGTACCCTGTAATAAACTAACTACTCTACTGTTGCACTAGCCACTGGATTAGTGTATATTTGTAGTATTCGAATGGTGTTGCATTAGTGTATGGACATAAATAAAGTGTGGCAAGCTTTCCCAGATATGTGCTCAAGAAAACTAAATACTAGACGTTTGGGTACTTTAAATTGAACTGCGAAAATGTCTTATATTAAGAAACAAATGGTGTAGAGTTCACTCAAATTATCCCGGTAAAGCTAGTCACACCTTTGTTAAAATTAATGTTCATTATGTTAACGGAGGAGGTCTGTATGTTTGTCTCTAATGCATGTCGACTACATACCTGACACCATGATGTAATGTTAAGTAATTTCCTTTTGTACAGTGTCACTGAATTCTCAAGGCGGTGATGGCATTTTATTTTAGTAGAACTGCACAAAATTTGCTTAAAAGAAGAGGAAAGGTCAGGAATGGCTCAGTTTTTCAGAAAAAACTATGTATGCCTTCCTGACATCAACCGTTGTTGCTTTATTTATTCCTTCAAACAGGTGGTTAGAAACAGTCTTGCTACCTTTTCCCATTAAGAAATTGGAATGCTTATATTTGTGAGTCTATGCTTCAACTAGTGCCACTTTTAGAGTAATCACACTTTCAATATCTATGCAAACAGGGATGCTCGATTTTAGTGGAACTGCGCAAAAAGTCCAACTGGTTCAACATTAGGCGCATGTTTTTTTCCAAACCTTTATATCCAATTGGTGGCACTATGAGCTGTTCATTACGACATTACATGGTTTGCTACTATCTTGCTACTCTTTTTGTACTGTCATTAGATAGTAATACTAGTGGTTTGCATGTGAATTTATTGGCAGGGTGGACCTACATTGGAGGTGCAGGACATGATTCAATGATTGGATGCTCAATATCGGTTGTATCGATTTCACCTCTTCCATCACTGCGAACATGGATATCCTTGGTCTGATGAAGAATAGGCGCTATATTTCTGCTCTGAACCAGCAAATCAATTTAGTATGAAATTGTTCAGGGCAAAACATAACTATATCAGATTGACGAGTGCAGAACATGATAGATGCTAAGCGGAAGAGACATGTTTAAACCGAAAATACAAGGTGTGGTATATGTTTACTAGATGCTTGATATTTGTGCAAACAGAGATGTCTGCCCATTGCTATTTGGCAAACAAACAAAGTGTCTGCAATTTTGGTTGAACTGCACAAGAGAATAGTATAGTCACTGCATGCAGTGCCATTTGAAAATAGACACAAAAAGATTGGATAGTCACTTCATGGACTGCAGAAAAGTAGTATTATACTATTTATTGGCCAACACTAGGTGCTTCATTGCTTTGGTCTGATTATACAATGGGCATCATTTTGCCTAAGTTAAAGTTTGTATTCCGAAAATACTCTCGCGGTGTGATCGAGAGAAGACCAAATCATATTGCAGTGGATGTTCCTCCATCATGTGTGGTTCATTCTCATGGTTCCAGCTATTGGTGAAACCACTTACGTTTGCAAGAGGAATTGTAGACTTCACAAACAAATTTGTATTTCAGTCTGTACTGAATGTTGGCCAAGAGAAGCATCCATGTTAGTAGGAAGAATAGATGTTTTTTCTAGATCTTTGCTTTTGGAGCTACATATTTGTATATGATCTGTGAATCATTGAGATGCATTAACATGTTGATCTTATGTATGGGAATCGTACTAGTTAGTGTTAGTTGCGACGCAAGATCCGAAGTGGCTGATGTTTGCTTTTGGAGCTACATATTTGTATATGATCTGTGAATCATTGAGATGCATTAACAATTACTTATTTCTGTTCACTCAGTGTTTACAAGTTACTGATCGATCACTAGCTAACCTACAAATGCGCTCTTGGTAGTTTTATTTGCGACACGAGATGCAAAGTGGCAGTTTTTTGAATAAAAATGCCTACCTCTGAAGAAACTGACAAGCTACACTATCGATCCTACACGGATAAAAATGCCTACCTCTGAAAAAACTGACAAGCTACACTATCGATCCTACACGGATAAATAGCGGATCACGCACGTACTACCTCCTTTCCGGTTTGTAGGGCTCAATTCAAGAAATGACCTACTCGATCCTACACGAATAAATAGCGGATCACACACGTACTAGTACCTCCTTTTCGGTTTGTAGGGCTTAATTCAAACCTCTCACCAACCAAGGTACTCCCTCCGTCCGGGTTTATTAGTCCCGTGAGCAAAGCAGCAATACCAAGGCATAGCAATAATTAACGGCATGCAGAAGTTTAAGACTAAGTAATTCCAGCTATTTAAGTGGCTGCATGCGTGCCCTCGGCTGTGACTTGTTGCATGCTGCTTCGTGTACTGCCTGCGAGCGATTCTGAGTGCCTGCATGCAGCCGGCCGTAATTAAGGCAGCTAACTAATGCGAAAAAATATACGCTTTAATTATTGCAGGCTTTTTAAATCCGTGGAATCATTATTGACAAGGAGGGAGATGATTCGAGTGCACTCGTTTGACCGCCATGCCGGCGTGCGACCCAGACGGGACGGGACGGCACAGTCATAATTTCAGTTTCTCTAGTTTTCCACGGCAAGCTGGCGCACTAAGCCATTATGCATTGAATTTCGATGACCGTCGTGCTACCTTCCGCCTATAAGTACTGTTTCCCGGCCTTCTCCGGTGCCACCGTGACCCAACTCGCCATATCGTCATAAGCCCCCACTGGCCCGACGTCACTCGCCACGGCCGCCATGCCCCCGCCCGTCCGCGGTAGGCGACGCCGGAGGCGGTCACCGCTGGAACTAGTGTTCGGGGTTTCACTGGAAGGCAGACGGAGGGAGGAGGCATTCTATCTGTCTTTAGATGGCAATGCGGATATCGAGGATTTGTTGGAGCGTGACCGCATGATGGAGGAGCAGGAGTTGTTGGAGCGTGACCGCCTGGTGGAGGAGCAGCGTATCGCCGATTTGTGCCGCCAGCGGGACATGGAGCAGCAGCGCACCGACGCTCTGAGTCGCCAGCAGAGCGCCCGCAACTGGGCCGACTACATGAAGGCCGGCGCCCGGCAAATAGCCCTGGAGGTTGTCGGGCACGCACGCGTTCGCGATGCCGATTTTTACTACCAGCTCGTCAAGTGGGTTTCCCGCTTGGAAGCCGAAGCTTCGGTGGACCACGCCGGCATGGAAAGGGCCAACGCGCGAGCAACGCGCCCTATCGCACCTCTTGCAAGTCCGAGGCGAGGCGCACGACACCGATGCCGGCGTTCAGCGTGTACCACAGATGGCGGCCGACATCGTCTAGTTAGCTAAGAGTAAGTTAGTACTTGTATGCTACTAGAGTATTAGTGGGAGTAGATAGTTAACTTGGCTATGATGGTTGTCAACGTGGAAGTTCAGTACTCTATATGTGGATCAGACCTGTTACTTTGCTCTGGATGTTGAACTTTCTGTTTGAACGTATGGAATGGGTTGTTATTTTTTTAAATGGGTTGTATTTGTCCTCCACGGGTTTAGAGGCTAACTTGTGGGCCTAGCAAGTTGACGCGTACACAATCAGGAGATGATTGTACGTGGAGAGGATGACAGCTGGGACCCGCCAAGGTCATGGCAGTACGGAAGCAAGTGCCTCCTTATTTCAAGCCAATAAAAAAAGGCTCCTCCGAGTGGATTTCTGACATCTGGGTCCCATGCCATTGTCAACGTAGTCAATAAACGAGAGAATTGCACAATGAGCGGCTGACACCAGGGACCTAGCAGCTCTCCCCGTTATTTTTGTTTTGGGTTAATTTGATAAATGCCACTCCAAATCTGGTGTATCCGAGAAATGCCACTACAATTTCCAAACTTTGAAAAATGCCATTTCATGCCATTTCTAGTGGCTTTTGTTGAAGTCTGGAGTGGCGTTTTTCAAAGTTTGCAAACTGCAGTGGCATTTTTCAAAGTTTGCAAAAATTGCAGTTGCATTTTTATGAATCGCCATAATTGGAGTGGCATTTATCTAATTTGTTTTTGAGACAGAAGGAGGGTGTCAACTGGGGTGTGCGGGACACTCTGGCCTGTCTAGACATCCTTTTCTTTTATGTTTACCGCAGACCAGCCCAGTAGTTTTTTTCTGAAAATGGCTAGCCCAGTTTTTTTTGTGATTTGTTAAGTAAGTCGCTTTATCAGGCCTGTTGGGCTACAAAATCTTTCAAGACGAGGAGAGCTTCATTCAGCTGGCCGAGAAAATGGCCTATCAGTAATGAGAAATGGGATGTACATTTTTAAAACACATCAAACCGGCCATTAGTTTCAAATATTTTTTTTATTTCGAGATTTTAAATTGCATTGATTTTTATGCATGGACAATTTATTGGATTTTATATTGATATACATTTATTTTTAAAATCAGTCTGAATGTGACTCGAAATTTCGGGATGAAAAACAGTTCAGACCGCACCGACATATGCAAAGTTTCATATAATTTTTTAACCGTGGCCACAATATGGGCTGTAATGCTAACAAAAAGAATATGGGCTCCAAAAAACCCGTAAGAATTAGCAAATGGGCTGTAAATTATTTGAAATAATGACAGATGGGTTGTATGCTGTTTACCACAGATTTGAGGCTTTCCACAGATGGCCTGTATACTGTTGGATGTCCATCCAACGGCCGTCGTGCTTCTTCAATCTCTGCTCTTCCTGCTCCAGCCGCTCAAACAAGCGCTAGCGGGACTGCCTGCTCCCTCCTCCCCGCGGCCGGCTGTGTTGCCGCGTAGGCCTCACCGCCCCACCGTACTCCCATCGCTGGCCTAGCCATCCCTCTATTCACCCACACCTACTGTTATTCTCCGGCGACGGCAGACGAACCAGTAAACCCTCGTACAGTCGTACTCCCCTCCGCATGGGAAACAAAAACAACTGCCGAGTCTTCCCTGCCTCTGTGTCGTTCCCTTCCTAGGCCTCGCCGTCGTCCACCGCCCTGGTGCTCTCGGCGTGGCGTGGTCAACATGGTCAACGCCCGACATGCATCTGAAGTGGACTGTACGTGGAGAGGCTGGCAGCTGGGTCCATGGCCGCACACAAGGAAATGCCTCCTTATTACATGCAAAATAATGATTCCTCCACATGACATTTGGGACCCATCGAAAGGGCCTCTGTATTTCGTGAAAAAACGTTACCGCCGCTGACAGCTCAGACCCACCAGCTATATCTTCGCACGCAAGGAAGTGCCTCCTTATTACGCAGAAAAAAATGAATACTCCCCCTGCTAGCTCGGACCCAGTATAGTGGGCCTACTAAGTTGACGGGGACGAAGGGCTTTGTCAACTTAGTCAATATGCATGATTCTAGCTCGACTGACCGTACGATGTCCATCCAACGGCCGTAGTGCTTCTTCAACCTCTGGTCTTCTTGCTCCAGCCGCCCAAAGCAGCGCCGGTCGTGCCGCATGCTCCTGCCTCCCGTGGCCGGATGTGCTGCCGCGGAGGCCTCACCGCCCCCTACTATTCCCACCGCTGGCTAGGCCCTGCGGTAACGGCAGCCTCACACCGCAGCCGAACCAGTGAACCCTCGTACTCCTCTTCGCGCGGGCTCCCACTGCCGCGTCGTCCCCTTCCTAGGTCTCGCCGTCATCCATCGCCCTGGTGCTCTCGGCACGGCGTGGTCAACGTGGTCAAGGAACGACTTCCATCGGATGTGCACTGTACGTGGAGAGGCTGAGCTGGGTCCACGGCCACAACAAGGAAGTGCCTCCTTATTACGCGGAAAATAATGACTCCTCCACCTGACAGCTAGGATCCACCGGTCGAGCCACTGTATTTCGCAAAAAAACGTTTCCCCCTGACTGCTAGGACCCACCAGCTACATCTTCGCACGCAAGGAAGTGCGCCTGGGCAAAAAAACGATTCGCCCCCCTAACTGCTAGGACCCACCAGCTACATCTTCGCATGCAAGGAAGTGCGTCCGGGCAAAAAAACTGATTCGCCCCCCTGACTACTCGGACCCACCAGCTACATCTTCGCATGCAAGGAAGTGCTTGACAGTCGGGACCCACCTGGTTGAAGCGTACGTAGCGTTGTCATTCTGGTCACGAACGTGTACGTACATATATACTGGTGGATGTGGAGGCACGCACGTGTCGTAGTAGAGGCACGCACGTAGCATGTACACGTACGTATAGCGGCCAGGGTGCAAGAAAGAAAATACGGCCACGTATGTGTACATACGGGCGGGGTCTCGAACGCCTACTAGCGCATACATACGGCGAGGGCTCATGTCCATGGCTGGGTCGGAACAGAGAAACAGCGTCGTCGTCGTGTTCATGTGGAGGCAACGGAATGCGTCATGTTCATGGGGAGGCAATGGAATGCGTCGTGTTCATGGGGAGGCAATGGTATGCATTGTGTTCATCGGGAGGCAACGGAACGCATGGGAGCCAACCGGCTGGGTCGGAACGGAATGCGTGGTCGTGTTCATCGGGAGGGCTTGGACAGAACAGGCGATGGAAATGAGGCCTGGCGTACCGCAGAACGGAGGAAACGGACCTCCTACGGTCGAAACAGGGGTCCTGTTGATCGAGAGGGGTGTGGCGTAACACAAAACGGAGGAAACGGACCTCCTACGGTCGAAATGGGGGTCCTGTTGATCAGGAGGGGTGTGGCGTACCGCAAAACGGACGAAACGGACCTCCTACGGTCGAAATGGGGTTCCTGTTTTTTGACTATTTACTGCAAGGCAGCAGCCTCACAGTCCTTTATTAATAAAAATAAGGGAAAAGGTTACAATTTACAAATATACAGGAGAAAGAAAAGATACTTACAAAAAAAGACTAAGAAAGGTTACCTATCCAAGACAGAAAACTATCTTTATATTTACATCTAATCCTGTGAGACAGAAGAGAGATGTCATGAATAAAGTTTATTCTCCAAGCTCGAAATGAGGGTTGTTCATTTCTGAAGATCTTCACATTCCATTGTATCCAAATATTCCAGGTAGAAGTGAAGACAACCTCAGAGAAAAAAGGGTGACCAAAATCCTTCCTAACTGCTTGAGCCATTTCATATGTGGTTTGGTTCGGTTGAACTATCCAAGAAATCCAAAGATAGTTCCAAACCCTTTGGCTAAAATTGCAAGCAAGGAAAAGATGAGCCCGATCCTCATGTTGTGCATGGTTGCATAGCACACAAGTGTCATCCTGGATGATCCATTGTCGACGTTGCATCATATCCCTAGTGGTCAAGCAATCCATTAACAGTAACCAACCAAAAGCTTTTAGCTTTAGCGTGCATGCACACTTCCAAATCCACCGGAATATGGGATCAACCACTAGGTGTGAGAAGCAAGAGTCATAATATATCTTTGACATAAAGACTCCAGACTTTGAAGGCCACTTCCAAATGTCCTTGCTCTCACCATCCAGATTGATCAAAGGCAGGAGGGCCTCTAATTGTGTGAATTCTGAGAAGGCCTCCTGTGATAGAGGCAAATGGAAATGATCCAAGATATCAGGCTGCTCCATAAAGTCCTTGACTGTGATTGCATCATCCACAACAAATGAATGTAGCCTCGGGAAATAGTCATGTAAAAGAACAGCACAATTTCCCAGCTGCCAACGGTCAAGCCAAAAAAGCACCGTGTCACCAGCATTAACTTGTGGAACATCAAGCTTTCAGAATTTGGGCTATAAGCGCATGATATGACGCCACCAAAATGAACCATAGATCTGGGTGCTTTGGGGTGGTGACGATGCATAATAAGTGTCCCAATTAAAGATACCCAAGGCACGTCCACTTTATTGTAGAACTTGAAGAGATGCTTTAGTAGCAAAGCCTCATTTTGGATGGCCAAGTTAAGAACACCCAAACCACCAAAACTCTTAGGGCGACAGACTAAATCCCAAGCAGCCAGTGATTGACGTGGATTATCCGTGTTGCCTCTCCACAGACACTGTCTCATGATTCGCTCTAACTGTTGTAAAATGCCCTTTGGGAGAGATAGTGTGCACAAAAAGTATATTGGCATGGAGCACAACACCGACTGAAGAAGTTGCAGTTGGCTCCCTTGGTTTAGTAAGCTTGAGGAGGCAGATAAGCGGCGCTCGACTCGATCAACTAGAGGCAGCAGATCATAGATTGTAGGCCTAGAAGTTCCCATTGGCAAACCTAGATACGTGAAAGGCATCGTCCCAACATCGCATCCAAGCAGAGAGGCCACTCTAACACCTTCCTCACCAGACATGTTTATAGGAATGAGAGAGGACTTACTAAAGTTAACACGCAAACCAGTTGACTCAGCAAAAGTGACCAACATCTCCTTGAAAGCAATGAGCTGCTCATCGATCGCAGGCAGAACAATTAAAGTGTCATCAGCATATTGTATGATCGGGTAGTCATTGGAGTTGGTTGGGATTGGCAGCGACAAAATATTCCTACAGCACATCTCATTGACTACAGATTGCAATAAATCCACAACAATCACAAAGAGCAACGGTGAGAGAGGATCCCCCTGAGGCACGCCCGTTCTGCAGACAAAGTGATTACCTGGCACACCGTTGAGAAGCACAGAAGAAGATCCTGTAGACAAAATACTATTGATCCATCCAGTTCACCGGGAGTCAAAACCCTTGCATTGCAAAATTCTGAGAATTAGGTCATGTTCAATTGTATCAAAGGCCTTCGTGAAATCCAGCTTTAGGAGGACAATGGGGCGCTTCGAGGCCTTGCATTGGTGTATATACTCAAAACACCAGGCTAGGCAATCTTGAATAGAACGAGACCGAAGAAAACCATATTGAGTGCGGTGGATGCATCTTAGGATCACTTTCTGAAGGCGGTTAGCAAGCACCTTAGTCAAAAAAATTCAAGCACATGTTGGTCAATGAGATGGGCCGAAAATCTCCAACAACTTCAGGGCTGAACTTTTTAGGTATAAGGGTAATTAGGGAAGTATTAAGACATTCCAGGTTGCACCTTCCCTCATGAAACTCCTTCACAAGTTTCATGAAATCCCCTTTTAGGATTGGCCAGCACCTCTTTAAGAACAGACCAGAAAAACCATCGGGACCAAGGGCACGATTCGGTGGTGCTTAATGACAGCCTCAACCTCGGAATCAGTGAAAGGCTGGGAAAGATCCTCAAGGCCATCAACTCTCGGAATTAATGTGTCCAAATGAAAACCCATGTGAATTCCTTTTGCATTGCCCATTCTTTGATTAAAATCAGACCAAAACATGCCCGCAAGTTGTTGGTGATCCGAGACCACATCACCATCAGCATTCTTAATTGAAGAAATTGTGTTTCTCCTATACCTTTCTGTGGCCATGGCATGGAAAAACTTCGAGTTTTCCTCACCAACTTTAATGTTGCGTATAGTACAATGTTGCTTGCAATATACAAATTGCCAATGTAAAATATCCTCCAGATGCAATTTCACAATTCGCCTGAAATTAAACTCCGGCCTAGACAAAGGCCGAATCTCCTCCAAACCATCGAAAAAGAGAATCACTTTGTTGCAATCAGAAATGAGTGCTTTAATTGTGGACAAATTCGTGTGCCATTTCTTGAGTGCAAACCATAGCGCCTTGAATTTAGAGGAAATAGTTAGGGCAGCCAAGGGTCTGGCCACTGATTTGTTCCAAACATGGGCCACATAGTCATAAAATCTAGGCAAGTCAATCCAATAATTTTCAAAACGGAAGATTTTTGCCTTAGGAATAGCAGTAGCAATCGAGACCACACACGGAACATGATCGGAGGCTGTGCGTGCAAGGGGCAAAACTAGCGTGTTTGGATGATCCGTGGTCCATGCAAGTGAAGTAAAGAACCAATCGATCTGTTCAAGTAAAGGTTCAGTTTGCATATTCGACCAAGTGAATTGCCGTCCCTTAATTGGCAGTTCAACAAGACCCAGATGGCCAATCACTTCATTAAACAGAAAGATATAGCTAACATTACCCCCAGGTAGGTTTCAATTTTCCAACGACCGCATAAAATTGAAGTCACCCAAAAGCAGCCAATTATCATCATAGTTGATATCAAGGTTATATAACCATTGAACAAAATCATCCTGGGCCGGACCCTGGCATGGACCATAGACTTACACTAGAGTCCAAACTTCAAAAGTATGCTTAGAGCGGAATTCCATAATAATACCAAAATGTCTTGCCTCAATTAGTTTTCCTTCAAAGAAAGAAGAATTCCAAATGATGATCATACCAGCTGAGGCCCCCACCGAAGGCACATAGGAAAAATTATCAAAACACCGTGGGCAGAATTTCCTAATAAACCTATGATCAATATGCATGCACTTCGTTTCTTGCAGACAGACAACCGAACAACCACTTTCAGCAATCTCTTGCTTAACCGCTAATTGTCGTGCTTCAGAATTAAGGCCACACACGTTCTAACATAAAACCTTCCAGTCTCTAAACCCGGACTGATTCATTACAAACCATAATAGAAAGCAACAAAAGTAGATCATGTAATGACCTACACTGACGAACTAAACAGGGGAGATAGAACTCCAACAGAAAACATAAGAACAGATAGATGGCGTTTAAATCGGTACGCCATGAACCATAAAGTCGTCCGGTGCAACTAATCATCAAAACCCTTGCTGTTGGTGGAGGTAGAAGGATCAGCCTCAAGCTTTTCCTTGGAGATCAACTCAGGAGCGATGCGCAAACGTGCCCCGATACGCTGAAGATCAGATACAAGCGTTGGCGGAGGCATTGACTGATTTTCCTCCGGTTGAGATTAGCTGGTTCAACGCCTCTTGAAAGAACGATGGGTCTTAGCCTACTGGGGGCCTCTGGTTGGAGATCTATAATAGCGATCGCGTAGCGCACTTAGACGTGCACTGCGGCGCACCTCAGTATCAACCAAAATCTTAGCAGCTCTTGGTTTCCGGCCACGCTTGGTAGTAACCTCAGGTATAGCAGAGAACTCAAATGACTCACTGATAGGTTCAAAGAGATCATCAAAGCAGAGTGCCCTTGCAACTGGTCTCCTAACTGGAGAAGCCTGGCCTGGAAGGCAGAGTGAGGGCTCTGACGCAGGCTGGAAGCTGACATTTGCCCCATTAAAACAAATATCCCAAGAGCTCTTAGACAGTAGCAGAGAACCAAAGTCAATCTTGAACACGCACTTTGGGATATCAGTAGAGAACATAGCCCGCATTAGCTTCTGGAAAGTTCGCTGCCATTGCATCACAGGTGGCAGAACAGGGCCAAAAATAGTGAGAACTTGGCCAACATGAAGAGGAGGCTGCATCTGGACAACTGGCTAAGCATTAACAGAGTCATCTGAAACCTGTAGAATGATAGATTCCTGGGACTGGTTCACATCAACCTGATCTTCCTCCACAATCTACTGCTGCATATTCAGATCATCATGAGGAGCCTCCTGGTGGTTTGGTTCATTCTCCTGCGCTGGAGGTGGCAGCTCATCCCAACCAATCTTAGGAAATTCAGGCATAACCCAATTGTGGTTATGAAACTGCAGATGCCCAGGGAGTGGGTGAGGGTTGCCATCGAAGGGCATCGGATCCTCATCAGGTGGCAATATATCAGCAAAATCAGCAGAGAAAATGTATATGGGAGCAGACCAAGAAATGCGAGAACCTCCAAAGTCCACAAACTCCCGATAGACCACGTCGAATGGCACTAATGTAGTTGCCAGAAAAGAAACATACGCCAAGGTACGCACAAGCAGCGGGTCATCCTGGTGCCAGTGATGGAAACGGCCAAAGGTACTGATTGCATCTGCAATATACTGTGTACGCCTATAATCCAGGGGTGTTCCCACAATCATAACCCAACCCCTGTGAAAACCCTGGATAGCTTTGAAATTGATACCCTCATCATGTGGCACAAATCTAACAAATCTATCAATGTCCAGCTCAAACGACGGATGATCTACCAGAGCCTGCCTAGCAACCGGACTACGGAAATGGAAGAGTCCAACTCCTTGGATCCAAGGCTGAGCATCAAGAACGGCGCGGCCAAGATTGTTGACAATAAAATCACTGACCATATTTCTGAAGATAGCAACTTCTTCAGGCAGGGATGCAGGCTCGACGATGGCAATGGCATATTCCTCATGCTGACGATCAGGAGCCACTGCAGGAGAGTAGAAGGTGCGCGGAAGTCGCCGCGGCCCACCGTCGATGATCTCGAAGCCCGGCGGGACGAGAGGCGTGGGGTCGAGGGCGAAGGTAGCCATTGTTGGATGCGGTGGAGAGGCTGATGGCAGCGTAGGAGCCGTGGTGTATAATGGTGCGGCTAGGCTGGGCGATGTTGGCGAGGTGGGTGGTGCTGGCGTGATGGGCGGTGGCTCAGCAGGCAATGGCGGAAGCGATGGTATTGCAGGCAAACGGGGGTCCTGTTCATCGGGAGGGGTGTGGCGTACCGTAAAACGGGACTCCACGAGATACTATTCATCTCCACCGTCGACCTCCTCCAGCCTCCACGGGCTATCGTCGACCTCCTCCAGCCTCCACAGGATCCTGTTCATCCAGCCTCCACCGTGCGCTACTCCACCTTCTACTGTTCAACCACCCCTCCATCGTCTATTGTTCATCCAACCCTCCACACCACGGGGTCCTGTTCAACCACCCCTCCACGGGCACCCCTCCACCGTCTACTATTCATCCACCCCTCCACACCACGGGGTCCTGTTCATCCAGAGGCAACGCCACCGGTCACTGTTCATCCAACCCCCCCCCCCGGCGCAACGCTCACTGTTCATCCAATCGATCGGCTTCAGTTAGCAGCAGTAGCAAAGGAATCGCTCGATCGGGTTCAGTTAACAGCCATCGATCGATCGCTCGGGTTCAGTAACGCGTAGCCTGCAGTGCAATCACTCGGCTTCTGTTAGAGCCCAATGCCTTGCTCGGGTTCAGTTAGAGCCAATGCCTCGCACACACGTGCATACATGTACGACAGAAACGCACATCGCTTGGCCCCTGACCTCCCACCGTAACCGGGAACTCCCCGAAATTTTCCTCCCCCTTGCTTCTACCACGGTTTTTTCCGTCATGGACATCCCAAAGAATGTCATGCAGCTGCATCTCCGGCCCGCCCAGGACGAAAAGCCCATTTTCTGTCATGAATTTTTGTCATAGAAGTAGGAGCCCACCACATCTACGATGATACCGGGTTTTGTCACAATTATCGTCATACAAATGTCATATGTATGACAGAAAAAATTCATTCGGCCCAAAATGTCACGGATGTGTCTTTTTTTGTAGTGATGGTATAGGAACATGGAGAGATTTGGTTGATTTTATATCGCTGAATAATATAAAATATTATGAGTGCAGACACTCCACCCCGAGGTTTGTTGCTCCTTCTCGGTCGTCGAGAATCTATGTTCTTCCACTCTTTCGTCTAAGACATGAGCTTTGTTCATCCTTTTGCCGACATGCGGGACATCTATATGCCTCCATTTTACAAAATCATACTATATGCCTCCATGACACGCGGGACATCTAGCATCAAGGTGGTGTGTCATGCAAGAAAATGGAGATATGCAGTGCGTAAGTGAGTCGTGCACTTCGATGGCACCTAGTACTACTACACAATATTTTTTTCTCGTCGATGGCACGTGAATAGTGCATGTACTCAATGATAGAGCACGAGATGGTAGCCATTGACATGGTCGGCCCTTTTTGAAGAGAGTACTAATAAATAACTTTGGTGTGTCCCGTCAACTCACAGAATGACAAGAAGCTTGTTTACTACGCCTTCTCCCTCGCCAACGCATGCGCGGTGGCTCGTAGCACGAGGAGAAACTTTTGCTTACAAGCAGTGGAGGTGCAGCAGTTCATTTGGTGTCAGATTGCCAGAAGTACTATTGTAGTACCATCATTATTGTTCGACTTCCGGAAGAGGAGAAGAGCCAAGCGCAAGGTCACCTACTAACCTAGTACAGTACTACTATAGCCAAAGCTGGTCCACCTTTTTAGAGCATGGTTAATTAATATAGGTGGCTCTTGCAGCGGCACATAATTTAGAGCAAGTACTCTCTTTGTAGGAACAAAGGAAGTGAAACAAAAGTTGGAGTGGATGCTAGATTGCCAATTAAAACATGATTACATAGGAAAAAATCCTATAGCATTCTATCCTGCGAATCAAATGACCAATGTAGGGAAATTATGAGGGGGGTCTCTCCAACAGTGTTCCTCGGCTCGCACCTAGCATCACGGTGGTCGAACTTGGAGTCATTCATCTGGTACACGTGGCATCTTAGATCTGGACACAAGGTAACGCGACCTCTCACTTCCTCCGCCATTTGAAGCGGCGCGCCGGTGGAGGGCTAGCATACTCCAATATTAGGTTGGCTCTATGTGATGTGGCAACTTCATATACTAACCGGATGCTGGCTATACTACTATGGTACTCACACTCCAAGAAGTGACTGGAAAACCATTCATAAATTGAGTCTATGACATGCATTTGCAAATGTACCATTCATTACATACAACAAGTCATCAACGCACAACGACAACGAGGATACATGTTGGATTATAGATTATTTCCAACAAAACATTCTAGTAAATACTGAAGTTTTCATCACACAACAAATAACAAGCAATGAAATGAACTTCAATTCAACCAATCCTCGGGGTTGGAAACGCTTGTTTTGAACCATATGTGCTCTGGGAAGGGCCAGCTATTGTCAATATTGAGAGCAATGCAGGACTGATCATCCAGGTTGAAGCGGCATATATCAGGACCAAGGTAGGGAACCACCACAATGTCCGAGATATAGATACAATTGCTTCTCATAAATGGTAGTAACGTTGTGTCAACAGCAGCTGGATCGCCTTTCACCATCATTGGATAGTTTTGTCCAAGGAAGAGCGAGTTTTCTCCAAGACTATCAATACTGTACCAAGGAGAAGGTGTTGGCGCTAGCACACTAGTATCCATTCCGAATACCCTGCAACGGGTGTTGGAATAGGTCCGGTGAGGGCGACCATGGGAGACAACACCCGCTACCTCGGTAGTAACAATCACAGTGCACTGTATACAGACAAGAAGAGATGATCCATCGGAATTAGTTGCCATGCGCCACTAAGTATATAAGTTCTGCTCGTCCTCATGCTCTTGATCATCACCATTGTCATCTCCCCCTTGGTTATAAATTTTTTTCAAGTATAGGTGGTGGAATGTTCACAGGACCTTGGAAACACAAGAAGAAGGTTAATTAGTAATGGGAAACTTGCTAACCCTCATGCATGTGGATGAAACAATTATAATTACGGTGGAAGACAAATGTACCGAAACTACGAGGATCCCATAAAAACAGTGCCACGAGTGGTGGCAGCAAACACAAGACCCTCGTATTCAATTGCATCACAGTACTCATTCGTGTACAAAAACTGATTATCGAGCAATATCCATCCAGTCGAATCACGAAGGACGGCAACAAGCTTGTCGAAGATAGCAACAACTTGATAGTTCTTGTAATTCCAAGAGCGGTTGGGAACTCGAAAAATTGCTATCTTCCGTAGATGACAGTCACCATGATCATATTTGAACGTACATAGATCATCTGTGTGCTCAACATCAGGGCACTCGGAGATTTTTGGAAGTGGAATCCGCTGATGAGTGTACACATTCACAAGTTCCCACTCGCAATTATACCCAATATAAATAACCCAGTCTCCATTTGCGCCAGCCCAGGCCTTACCGTAAAGCAATGGCATCTTGACATCACACGTATCGTTATCAAGCGGCATCAACTTGCACAAGGCGAGGCCTCCGTCGTCCGCGCCCATGCGAACAAGCTTATAGCGAAGAAGATAAGGGATATCAAACCGCTCCTGGACCCTTGGGTTCCTTGTAATGATGTTATTAGTTGAGTCAAGAATGGTCTTGAACGAACCTGCCATGCTAGCCGAGGTGATGACGTCGCACCGATCAATGAGTTCCCCCACCACGTCATCTTTCAGATCGGGGCAAGAATAACGGGGTCGTTTCCGGCTTGTTCCCTCCATGGAGAATACGCTCGAACAATGGCAGAAGGAAGGGTGAAGGAAAATGGAGGAGGGAGGAAGAGCGTGCGACAGCAGTTCCAAATCGAGAGGGAAAGGCGAAGAGTCGGTGGACGGTTGCCAGATTGCCACGGTACACGAAGAGCCGCCCCAGCCTACACGTCCTTTCAAAAATTGTACTAAAGGACTTTTTGTCGTCTCACTGACATGTTGGAACGGGGCCACATGTCAATGAAACATGGTGTGTAATTTCTTGTGCAAAATGCGATATGGCCGCGTTGGCCCGAGGTGCCGCATTAGTTGTCGACCTTTATTTTTTTAATGGCGTGTCGTTCAGTTTTGAAGCACGACTAACTAGTACTGTTTGCAGAGAAAATATAAACTACTCTACCACTACTCCACCTCTAGTACTAGTAGTATAAAAAAGATATATAGGCTGGAGCTTCAGAGCTTTCTTGCTAAGGGCTGCCCACTTGCTTCTCACACTATCACCCTCTCTCCAGATCTAAAAAAGACGACCTCTATCTCTCCCTCCTCACCGGTGGTCACAGATCCATCGGGGAAGAAAAGGATGTGCAGCGTTGATGCACTCGTCGTCAGCGAGTGAGGTCACACTCTGATGACAAGGCCGTCCTCTCAGACCTAGCGCCCGCGGGGGATGGCCTCCGTCCCCAAGCTCGCTACTATAGTGCATGCGGAGGACGACGACCACGAGCGAAGCCACTTCCCGCCGACCCTCAGGTATGCTACCTCTTTTCGAACCATACCCTTGTTCTATTGTCCCATCTGCCCTGTCGTTGCATCTGGATCTTTTTCCACTCCACCATCTTCCCAATTTCATATCCTCTACTCAGCTGGTCATGCAGACGAAAACCTTAATTTGCACTATTAAAGGAAACCCTACTTCATGCAGACTAATCAATGTCTGGGTTGAATAAGGAAAGGAAGGGAGACTGTATTGTCCAAGAGAGTAGGCATCAAACCCGTATCTAGGTTGAAAAGGGGAAATCAGTAGCTAAGGAACGAGTCTCGTGTCTCTTGGTTGAAGAAGGGTAGAAAGGCATGACAACGCAATAGAGAATGACCAGGTCGATATGTTTGTTGTCCTCACATAGGAAAAAAGGTGGCTAAAGAAAACAAAAATGGGACGTAATCCACATATGTTGCCTGGATATTTGTTGCTCTGGGCAACCATACCTCCCTCACCACTCTATGCGTCCGTGGAGGTACATCGTACTAGTGCGCCCACTGTCCGAATGGGTCTCCCATGCTCTTATTGCCACTTTTTTGCTGTTAGTATAACGCCAGCGGTAAAGTTAACCAATGCTACTGCTAAAGTGATGCCACATTTAACTAATGCCGCACTCAGTCTAATGCCACTGATAAATTTAAGCAATGCCATTTAATGTCTCCGGATTATTTCAGTGTTAGCTGTTGATTGTGGATGTATTGAAGATTTTTCAGCTAAGTCATTCTAATGTTGTTGCACAGCCAGTATACCAATGATGAAACTTGGTACTACCTTCAGATTTTTGCACTGTGAATGCTTATAGATTACATACCTCACTTTCATGAGATAAGTCAATTTTTTGTACAGTGTCTCCTAAATGCCAAGGCGCTGATGTCATTTTATTTTGGTTAAACTGCACTAAAAATTATGAACACAAGAGCAAAGGTTAAGAGTGCGCACCACCTCCTTTGGCTATTGTATTGATTCGTTCGATCATGTTTTTATGTTTGATCGATTATCAAGATTGGGATAGCAATTTTTCATGTCCACTTGAGTTCGAAATGATATTTACCTTGAAGGTACATGGTTTGCAATTTTTTAATACTATCATTAGTTAATAATGCTAGTTACCTTCAGACTTTTGTATTTGGTTTAATGCTCTTGCACAACTAGTATACCAATGCTGAAACTTGTTACCTTTACATTTTGTATTGTTAATTCTTATGAAATCTTCCTGTTCAGTAAAACCATTGTCATGTACCCTATAATAAAATAACTACTTTATTGTTGCACTAGCAACTGGATTAGTGTATATTTGTACTATTCGAATGGTTTTGCATTAGCATATGGACATATATAAAGTGTGGCAAGCTTTCCCAGATATGTGCTCAAGAAAACTACTACCTGTTTTTCTAAATACTGGATGTTTGGGTACTTTAAATTGAACTGCGAAAACGTCTTATATTAAGGAATAGAGGGTGTAGAGTTCACTCAAATTATCCCGGTAAAGCTAGTCACACCTTTGTTAAAATTAATGTTCATTATGTTATCGGAGGAGGTCTGTATGTTTGTCTCTAATGCCCGTCGACTACATACCTGACATCATGATGTAATGTTAAGTCATTTCCTTTTGTACAGTGTCATTGAATTGTCAAGGCGGTGATGGCATTTTATTTTAGTTGAACTGCACAAAATATGCTTAAAAGAAGAGGAAAGGTCAGGAATCGATTATTCTTTCGGAAATAACTATATATGCCTTTCTGACATCAGCCATTGTTGCCTTATTTATTCCTTCAAACAGGTGGTTAGAAACAGTCTTGCTACCTTTTCCCATTAAGAAATTGGAATGCTTATATTTGTGAGTCTATGCTTCAACTAGTGCCACTTTTATAGTAATCACACTTTCAATATGTATGCAAACATGGATGCTCGATTTTAGTGGAACTGCACAAAAAGTCCAACTGGTTCAACATTAGGAGCATGTTTTCTTCCAAATCTTTATATCCAATTGGTGGCACTATGAGTTATTCATTACGAAGGTACATGGTTTGATACTATCTTGCTACTCTTTTTGTATTGTCATTAGATAGTAATACTAGTGGTTTGCATGTGAATTTATTGGCAGGGTGGACCTACATTGGAGGTGCAGGACAGGATTCAATGATTGTATGCTCAATTTTGGTTGTATCGATTTCAACTCTTCCATCACTGTGAACATGGATATCCTTGGTCTGATGAAGAATAGGCACTATATTTCTGCTCTGAACCAGCAAATCAATTCAGTATGAAATTGTCCAGGGCAAAACATGATTGTATCAAATTGTCCAGTGCAAAACATGACAGATGCTAAGCGGAAGAGACATGTTTAAACCGAAAATACAAGGTGGGGTATATGTTTACTAGCTGCTTGATATTAGTGCAGACAGAGATGTCTGCTCGTTGCTATTTGGCAAACACACAAAGTGACCGCAACTTTGGTTGAACTGCACAAGAGAATAGTATAGTCACTGCATGTAGTGCCATTTGAAAATAGACACAGAAAGATTGGATAGTCACTTCATGGACTGCAGAAAAGTAGTAATGTACTATTTATTGGCCAACACTAGGTGCTTCATTGCTTTGGTGTTATTATACAATGGGCATCATTTTGCCTAAGTTAAAGTTTGTATTCCGAAAATAGTCTCGCCATGTGATCGAGAGAAGACCAAATCATATTGCAGTGGATGTTCCTCCATCATGTGTGGTTCATTCTCATGGTTCCAGCTGTTGGTGAAACCACTTACGTTTGCAAGAGGAATTGTATACTTCACAAACAAATTTGTCTTTCAGTCTGTATTGAATGTTGGCCAAGAGAAGCATCCATGTTAGTAGGAAGAACAGATGTTTTTTCTAGATCTTTGCTTTTGGAGCTACATATTTATATATGATTTGTGAATCATTGAGATGCATTGACATGTTGATCTTATGTATGGGAATCATACTAGTTGGTTTTGAGTTTGGGCTACTAATGTGAACATATTACAATGCCAGGCCTGTGAGTCTCGTGTGAACATTTTGAACGGATCGGCTCTTACTGATGTGCACAGTTTGATCCTTATTTCTGTGTTCTTAGTGTTTACAAGTTACTAACAGTTCCTTATTTTTGTTCGCTCGGTGTTTATAAGTTACTGATCAATCACTAGCTAGCCTACTAATGCGCTCCTGGCAGTTTTAGTTCCGACGCAAGATCCGAAGTGGTAGTTTTTTCAATAAAAATGCCTACCTCTGAAGAAAATGACAAGCTGGTCCGAAGAAAATGCCGTGTGAATCTGAAGAAACTGCCAGCAAAAACGTTCGCAAATGCCTTATCTCCCAGCGAACATTCATCAGCTAATGCGATCGTACACGTACACCATCCGACCTACTCGATCCTACATGTACACTATCTGACCTACTCGATCCTACACGGATAAATAGCAGATCACACATGTACCACATCCTTTTCGGTTTGTAGGGCTCAATTCAAAAAACGACCTACTCGATCCTACACGAATAAATAGTGGATCACGCACATGCTATATCCTTTTCGGTTTGCAGGGCTTAATTCAAAAATCTAACCAACCAAGGTAGATGATGAGTGGTGGAATCATTTTTTACAAGTAGGGAGTACCTCATCTGGATGATTCGAGTGCACTCGTTTGACCGTCATGCCAGCGTGCGACCCAACACGGACGGGACGCACCACTGACGGGACGGGACGACACAATGATAATTTCAGTTTATGTAGTTTTCCACGGCAAGCTGGCGCGCTAAGCCATGCCTGCTTATGCATTGAATTCTGATGACCATGATGACCGTCGCATTTCCTGCGACACGCTAGTTCGCCTACCTTCCGCCTATAATTACTATTTCCCGGGCTTCTCCGGTGGCACCATCACCCAACTCGCCCTATCCTCGTAAGCCCCCACCGGCCCGATGTCCTCGCCACTTATCCTCGCTCTCGCCACATCCGCCATGCCCCCGCCCGTCCGCGATAGGCGACACCGGAGGCGGTCACCGCCAGAACTAGTGTTCGGTTTTTCACCGGAAGGCAGACGGAGGGAGGAGGCATTTTATCGGTCTTTAGATGGCAATGCGGACTATGAGGAGTTGTTGGAGCGCGACCGCCTGGCGGAGGAGCAGCGTATTGCCGATTTGCGCCTCCAGTGGGACATGGAGCAGCAGCGCACCGACGCTCTGAGTCGCGAGCAGAGTGCCCACAACTAGGCCGACTACGTGGAGGCCGGCGCCTGGCAAATAGCCCTAGAGGCTGTCGGGCACGCACGCGTTCGCGGCGCTGATTTTTACTACCAGCTCGTCAAGTGGGTTTCCCTCTTAGAAGTCGAAGCTTCGGTGGACCACGCTGGCATGGAAAGGGCCAACACACGCAAGCAACGTGCCCTATCACACCTCTGGCAAGTCCGAGGGGAGGCAGAGGACGCCGGTGCCGGCGTTTAGCGTGTACCGCAGATGGCGGCCGGCATCGTCTAGTTAGCTAAGAGTAAGTTAGTACTTGTATGCTACTAGAGTATTAGTGGGAGTAGATAGTTAACTTGGCTATGATGGTTGTGAACGTGGAAGTTCAGTACTCTATATGTGGATCAGACCTGTTACTTTGCTCTGAATGTTGAACTTTCCGTTTGAACGTATGGAATGTGTTATTATTTTTTTAAATGGGTTGTATTTGTCCTCCACGGGTTTAGAGGCTGACTTGTGGGCCTACCAAGTTGACGCGTACACAATCAGGAGATGATTGTACGTGGAGAGGATGACAGAAGGGCCCGCCAAGGTCATGGCAGTACGCAAGCAAGTGCCTCCTTATTTCAAGCCAATAAAAAATGGCTCTTCCTAATGGATTTCTGACATCTGGGTCCCATGCCATTGTCAACGTAGTCAATAAATGAGAGAATTGCACAACGAGCGGCTGACACCAGGGACCTAGCAGCTCGCCCAGTTATTTTTGTTTAGGGTTAATTTGATAAATGCCACTCCAAATCTGGTGTTTCCGAGAAATGCCACTGCAATTTCCAATCTTTGAAAAATGCCATTTCATGCCATTTCCAGTGGCATTTTTCGAAGTCTGGAGTGGCGTTTTTCAAAGTTTGCAAATTGCAATGGCGTTTTCCAAAGTTTGCAAATATTACAGTGGCATTTTTCAAAGTTTGGAAATTGCAGTGGCATTTTTAAGAATCTCCATAATTGGAGTGGCATTCATCTAATTTGTTTTTGAGCTATGCGGGGCACTCTGGCCTGTCTAGACACCCTTCTCTTTTATGTTTACCATAGACCAGCCCAGTAGTTTTTTTTCTTTCTGAAAATGGCTAGCCCAGTTTTTTTTTGTGATTTGCCAAGTAAGTCGCTTTGTCAGGCCTGTTGGGCTGCAAATCTTTCAAGACGAGGAGAGCTTCATTCGGCTGGCCGAGAAAATGGCCTATCAGTAATGAGAAATGGGCTATACATTTTTAAAACAGATCAAACCGACAATTAGTTTCAAATTTCTTTTTTTTCATTTTGAGATTTTAAATTGCATTGATTTTTATGCATGGACAATTTGTTGGATTTTATATTGATATACATTTATTTTTAAAATCAGTTTGAATGTGACTCGAAATTTCGGGATTAAAAACAGTTCGGACCGCACCGAAATATGCAAAATTTCGTATATTTTTTTAACCGTGGCCACAATATGGGCTGTAATGCTAACAAAAAGAATACGGGCTCCAAAAAACCTTAAGAATTAGCAAATGGGCTGTAAATTATTAGAAATAATGGCAGATGGGATGTATGCTATTTTCCACAGATTTGAGGCTTTCCTAAAAAAAAGGTTGACGCACAAGCATTGACTGTTGGATGTCCATCCAACGGCCGTCGTGCTTCTTCAATCTCTGCTCTTCCTGCTCCAGCCGCTTAAATAAGCGCCGACAGGACTGCCTGCTCCCTCCTCCCCTCGGCTGGCTGTGCTGCCGTGCAGGCCTCACCGCCCCACCATACTCCTCCCATCGCTGGCCTAGCCATCCCTCTACTCACCCACGCCTGTTGTTATTCTCCGGCGACGGCAGAGGAACCTGTAAACCCTCGTACAGTCGTACTCCCCTCCATGTGGGAAACAACTGCCGAGTCTGCCCTGGCTCAGTGTCGTTCCCTTCCTAGGCCTCGCCGTCGTCCACCACCCTAGTGCTCTCGGCGCGGCCTGGTCAACATGGTCAACGACCGACATGCATCTGAAGTGTATTGTACGTGGAGAGGCTGACAGTTGGGTCCAAGGCCACACGCAAGGAAATGCCTCCTTATTAGCGCAAAATAATGATTCCTACACTTGACATATGGGACCCACCGAAAGGGCCTCTGTATTTCGCGAAAAAACGTTATCGCCGCTAACAGCTCGGACCCACCAGTTATATCTTCACACGTAAGGAAGTGCCTCCTTATTACGCACAAAAAAATGAATACTCCCCTACTAGCTGGGACACAGTATTGTGAGAGGCTGACTTGTGGGCCTACTAAGTTGACGGGGATGGAGGGATTTGTTAACTTAGTCAATATGCACGATTCTAGCTCCAGTGACCGTACGATGTCCATCCAACGACCGTAGTGTTTCTTCAACCTCTGGTCTTCTTGCTCCAGACGGCCAAACCAGCGCCGGTCGTGCCTCATGCTCCTGCCTCCCATGGCCGGTTGTGATGCCGCGGAGGCCTCACCACCCCCTACTACTCCCACTGCTGGCCAGGCCATCCCTCTACTCACCCACACCCCCTGTTATTCTGCGGTGACGGCAGCCTCACACCGCAGCGAACTAGTGAACCATCATACTCCTCTATGCGTGGGCATCCACTGCCGTGTCTTCCCCGGCTCCGCGCCGTCCCCTTCCTAGGCCTCGCCGTCGTCCACCGCCCTGGTGCTCTCGGCACGGCATAGTCAACGTGGTCAAGGAACGACTTCCATCGGAAGAGTACTATATGTGGAGAGGCTGACAGCTGGTCCACGGCGGCCACAAGGAAGTGCCTCTTATTATGCGCAAAATAATTATTCCTCCACCTGACTGCAGGGACCCACCGGACGGGCCACCATATTTCATGAAAAAATCATTTCCCCCCTAACTGCTGGGACCCACCAGCTACATCTTCGCACGCAAAGAAGTGTCTCCTTATTACGCACAAAAAATGAATACTCCCCCTGCTAGCTAGGACCCAGTATAGTGGCAGGCTAACTTGTGGGCCTACTAAGTTGACAGGGACGGAGGGCTTTGTCAACTTAGTCAATATGCACGATTCTAGCTCTAGTGACCATACGATGTCCATCCAACGGCCGTAGTGCTTCTTCAACCTCTGGTCTTCTTGCTCCAGCCGCCCAAACCAGCATCGGTCGTGCCTCGTGCTCCCGCCTCCCGTGGCCGGCTGCGATGCCGTGGAGGCCTCACTGCACCCAACTACTCCCACCGCTGGCCAGGCCATCCCTCTACTCACCCACGCCCCCTGTTATTCTGCAGCGACGACAGCCTCACACCGCAGCAAACCAGTGAACCCTCATACTCCTCTACATGTGGGCATCCACTGCCGCGTCTTCCTAGGCTCCGTGTCGTCCCGTTCTTAGGCCTCGTCGTCGTCCACCGCCCTGGTGCTCTCGGCGTGGCGTGGTCAACATGGTCAAGGAACGGCTTCCATCGGACATGGACTGTACGTGGAGAGGCTGAAAGCTGGGTCCACGGCCGCAGCAAGGAAGTGCCTCCTTATTATGCGGAAAATAATGATTCCTCCACCTGACAGCAGGGACCCACCGGACGGGCAACCGTATTTCATGAAAAAAATGTTTCCTCCCTGACTGTAGGGACCTACCAGCTACACCTTCGCACGCAAGGAAGTGCGTTCAGGCAAAAAAAATGATTCGCCCCCCTGACTGCTGGGACCCACCAGCTACATCTTCGGACGCAAGGAAGTGCCTGACAGTCGGGACCCACCTGGTCGAAGCGTACGTAGCATTGTCATTCTGGTTGCGAACGTGTACGTACATACTGGTCGATGTAGAGGCGCGCACGTGTTGTAGTAGAGGCGCGCATGTAGCATGTACACGTACGTACAATGGCCAGTGCGTAAAAAAGAAAATACGGCCACGTACGTACATACGGGCGGGGTCTCGAACGCCTACTTGCGCATACGTACGGCCAGGGCTCGTGTACATGGCTGGGTCGGAACAGAGAAACTGCATCGTCGTCGTGTTCATGGGGAGCCAACCGGCTAGGTCGGAATGGAATGCATCGTCGTGTTCATCGGGAGGGCTTGGACAGAACAACCGATGGAAACGAGGCCTGGCGTTCTGCAGAACGGAGGAAACGGCCTTGTGTTCGATCGGCCACGGTCGAAACAGGATCCTGTTCATCGGGAGGGGTCCAGCGTATCGCAAAACGCAGGAAACAGACCTCCTACGGTCGAAACAGGGGTCCTGTTCATCGGGAGGGGTGTGGCGTACCACAAAACGGAGAAAACAGACTTGTGTTGGAGCGCTGCGGTCGAAACGGGGGTCCTGTGCACCTGGAGGGGTGTGGCGTACCACAAAACGGGACTCCACGGGATATTGTTCATCTCCACCATCGACCCCCTCCAACCTCCATGGGCTACTGTTCATCCACCGTCGACCTCCTCCAGCCTCCACCTATGACTGTTCATCCACGGGCTCCTGTTCATCCAGCCTCCACCGCACGCTACTCCACCGGCTACTATTCAATCAGCCCTCTCCATGGGCTCTTGTTCAACCACCCCTCCACGGGCTACTCTTCGTCCAGCCCTCCACCGTCTACTGTTCATCCAGCCCTCCAGGGGGTGGTCCTGTTCATCCAGCCCTCCATGGGGTCCTATTCATCCAGCCCCAACCGGCTCGATCGATCGGGGTCCTGTTCATCCAGAGGCAACACCACGGGGTCCTGTTCATCCACCCCCACCGGGAACTATTCATCCAAACCCCCCAGCAATGCTCACTATTCATCCAGAGGCAGCATCGATCGACTTCAGTTAGCAGAAGTAGCGAAGGAATCGCTCGATCTGGTTCAGTTAACAGCCATCAATCGACCGCTCGGGTTCAGTAACGCGCAGCCTGCAGTGCAATCGCTCGGGTTTAGTTAGAGCCCAACGCCTCGCTCGGGTTTAGTTAGAGCCCAATGCCTCGCACCCAGCGTGTGCGTGTACGAGAGAAACGCGCATCGCCCAGCCCCGACCACCCACCGTAACCGGGAACACCCCGATATTTTCCTCGCCCTCGCTTCTACCATGGTTTTTTCCGTCATGGACGGCCCAAAGAATGTCATGCAGCTGCGTCTCCGGCCCTCCCAGGACGGAAAGCCCATTTTCGGTCATGATTTTTTGTCATAGAAGTAGGAGCCCACCACATCTATGATGACGCCGGGTTTTGTCACAATTATCATCATAGAAGTGTCATAAGTATGACATAAATTTTTTTCGTTCGGCCCAAAATGTCACGGATGTGTCTTTTTTTGTAGTGCCATCATTGTACATTCATTCTTGCCATTGCTTTGTTAACCCCTAGCCATTTTGGGTCACTTGCCTATCAAGACTAGCCATTTGAGTATTGCCGACAATGCTACTTGTGCACATTAGTGATACACACCTCCCATTGCATACATACCATATCATCTTGGTATCATCATATCATCTCTTGTTTCACAAGATTGTTCCCACATATACACAATTGCTATCTTGGTTTGTGCATTTTGCATAGTGGCCATACAAAAAGAAAGAGAATAAGCTTTTAAGCAAAGAGAAAAACAAAGAGCTTGTAATCAATAGCCATATCATTGCCACATTGCATATCATGCTACCTTATTGATCATCTTGGATCATCGTGTGCGAAACACCGAGAACCATACATAAATAGCATACTTGGGATATAAAGTTGATACATTTTGCATCTTATAGGTTGTGCACAAGTGTCCCATCCGCCTATTGAGAAATCATGCTAGCGTGTCTCTAGAGTTGTGCAACAGGAGCGTTTTCCATGCATTCCACATTTTCTGCTCATTCTTTGGTTGCACGACCCCATTTATTTGTCTGTGTGTGTGTGTGTGTGTGTGTGTGTGTGTGTGTGTGTGTTTCCATGTGCCATTCGTTGCTATTGGTCTACTTGTTTCACTTGCGAATTTATGAATCTCTTTCAACATTGTTGACTCTTACTAACAATTGCATCAATTTTTTGTGCCACTTGCCCTAACCAAGCTACTCGATAAGCTTTACTTTGTAGGTGTGAGTGAGCAAGTCCGATACCAATTCCACTATTCTTTCATTTCACATTGAGTGAAATGGGATACATCCTCAACTTTGGAAAAAGGTAGCTTGGTATTGTTTATCTCATTTAGTACTCACCTCTACTCGAGTCTTGTGATGGATAGGCAAAGCACATCTACTTTGGTCTACACCAACAAGGACAAGTTTGACACCGCAAAAAACAACTTGGACGCCAATATGGATGCTCAAATGGAGGAGATCAAAGCCCTCATAAAGTCCTACAAGAGATCTTCCTCGTATTCAAGAAGACACTCAAGTGCACATCCTTTCGAGCTACCATCTCCGGCAAGGTCACATAGGCATCGACACCACCAGTGATGAGAACATGAAGGTCCAGAGCTCAACACCAACTATCGCTCAACGACTTCACCATCTACATTGGCATCTTCGCCAAGAGACTTCAAGGCATCTTCGCCTTTGGACATTCGGCATCTTCGCCAAGAAGAACCTCAAGAGAAGCTCCCCAAGCTCAAGTCTGCGATTTCCATGAGCTACTACGACGTCGACACCGACCACGAGCTTCCTTTCTATGGGACTCAAGACCTCAAGGAGTATCTCGAGTGGGAGCGCAAGATGGACGACTACCTCAAGCTACACCAAGTCCCCTCCGAAGATCAAGTGGAGTGCGCCACAAGTACCTTCCACGACTACGCGTTGATTTGGTGGATTCACACACCTTCGACGAGCTTCAACATGAGTTGGCCCAAGACGAAGGAAACGATGCGACGAGAATTTGTACCTTCCACCTACACGAACATCTTCAACTCCAATTGGAGAACACTATACAAGGATCGAAGTCCCTCGATGAGTACTTCAAGAACATGAAGAAAGCCTTGCAACGAGCCGGTGTGGACGACCCCATTTGGGTGAAGTTCTACTTCATGATGGGATTGAACAACAACATCGCCAAGCCTATTTTCACCAACAACTACGAGTCCCTCGATGACATGTATGTTGGTGCTCTCAAGGCGGAGCAAGAACTCATGAAGGCCAAGTCTACTCGACCCCAAGCACACTTCACGACGACCACGCTCCAAGACAGCAAGCATGAGGCTAGTGCCACCGAGATGTCCAAGCCCGACGAGCTCCAAGATGATGTCCCCAAGTTCGACTTCACCTCCATCCTTCTTTGTGGCATTGATGATGTCGAGTGTACTACGACTCTTTTTCAAGATGGTGCGGCGACAAGTACGACTATGGAGCAACTCAAGGACCAAGATTTGGAGGCAAGCGACATGGTGACAAGCAAGGATGATGCATCCATCTTTGGAGGCGAGAGTGATGATGTGCCATCTTCGGCCTTCATCCACGGTGACGACTACGAGATGGCTGAGCATGGGATTTTCCTTTCAACCATGGCGGCGTATGGTGATGAGTCGAGTGACTTGTGCCACCATATTGAGAGTGAGAGTGACTTCACCACTAGCCCCATATATGATAAGTTGCCCCAATTCAAATGTGAGAAGAGCCACCACCACCACCACTTGAGTGATTTGAGTGACTCCACCATATGTGACATTGAGTGCACCTACTTTGAGGGAGGGAGTGAGCCACCACATAGAGAGAGTGAGATAGTTGATAGGTCATGCGAGGCCACCTTCAACACTAATGACTTAACATCTACCTCTATTGTGTCTTCTCATTTGGTGCTAGGTCCCATCTATGGTGACGCGCCAATACTCGACGAATTCGTCCTCCCTTTGGACAAGACGATGGCCATGGTGGAATATGATGCACCCCCACATGGTTCCATCAAGATGAAAAAGATGACCACCATTCGGTCTTTACCACCTCACCTACACCACTTCAGTGGAATGATAAAGGTAATATAGGTGAAGGTGATGCTCTAGTCCCACTAATGGACTATATATACATTGATTGCTTGCATGATGTTGATCCACCTATTACCATTCTTCATGCTAGTGCGACTTTCCCATGCGATGATTTACCCATTTATGATGAGTTTTATGATTGCCATGTGGAGTCTATTAGTTGTGATGCCATGTTGCATATGATTTCTTGTGATAATTATCTTGGTCACATCATGTTTGACAATCTGCTTGACTTGTCATATGCTATGCATGAGATCAACCATATGCCATATGTGCAATCTCTTCGTAGTAACTATTCATATGCCATTAAAATGAACCCGAGTTTCACTTATGGCATAGATGACAAGCCCATGGTTATTGGCATTTGTTTTTATCGTGATGATATTGACATGCTACCTTTGCATCATTTATCTCATATGCCATGCCATGACCACCTAGCTTCGGATATGCATTGTTTTGGATATTGTCCATTTTCTTCATATAATGTTTCTAATATTACTCATGAGGAGACCCCCATAGTTTCCTCATACATGTTAGGAGATTTTTATCAATCCCATCCAATTGCATAATCCCAATAATTATGTGCACAATATGCTCCCCGTGAATGAAAATGATATTGATGTGCCATATACTTGTATACTCAATTTGTGTCCCCATCATGTTATACACAATAACTATTATTTCATGATGGATGACATGTTCTTATACCATGCATCAAATTTCTTTGAGTGGTGCTTATCTTGTGCTAACTCACACGTGCACATACACATCATCATGGATGATGTGTACATTTACCACGCACACACTTTCTTTGGTTTGTGTCTCTTCTACATGGGCCTCACAATCCCATTTGTTGATGAAACGAGCTCTAGAGAGCAATGATGATTTGGGATCCTGTGGATTGGTTTTCACACCATTTCCATTGCATAATGACTTCGCGCATTTCTTCTACATGGGCCTCACATGGTTATGGGTTGTTGTCCATTACATATTCTATGACCATCTTGCCATGTTCAGTTTGCATGATATGCTCACTCCTATGCCTTTTCCATGCATTTGTGACCCATTCTTTGCATTACACATGATGATTGCTCGTACTTGTATGTGTATTTGCAAGCTTGGTGGAGATATTGCTTGTTATTGCCATGTTCCATTGATGACTCGTTCATATGGTGATACTATGATCTTGCTTTGTGTTCATGCTTGCGGTATGTCATATGCATTGCATGTACCTACTATTTGCTCATATGACATGGTTGCCATGATTTCCCCTAGTGTGTTGCATCTTCGCTCCACTAGTTTGCACGACATGATTGATATGCTTGCTTATGTTGCATCACCAATGATTCATACTTGCTTGTTTCATGCGGCTGATGACAACCATCTACATGCTTTGCATATAATTTCTATTGCTTGTTGTCATATGTCTCCATATGTTGCCTCTCTCATGCTAGATGATTTGCCATGCATTGAGTGCAACAATGCTTTTAGTCTTGCTTAGGAAATTGCCCCCATAGCATTCTCCCATATATTTGGAGATTTTGACATGTTTCTTGTGAAGCATGCTTCTCTTACTTCTTTGCACCATACACCTAGTGCGATGAATATTTCCATTGTTGCATCATATTATTCATGCACTTGTGCTTCTAATGGTTATGTGCAAAAGAAGAGAACCATCATGATGGATGATGTGTTTATCTACCATGCACATACATTGTTTGCTTTCTTTTGTGCATGTGTAGGATTCTTTGACTTGGTGTCAACTTCCACTTCCCGTGAGTTTACTACTCAAGCTCTTTAGAGCGAACCACTTGCGACCGATTCACTTCTACATCGCACTTGCTTGTGCTTCAGAATTGTGAAGGACGCACAAGGACATGCTTTCAGGGTGATGTCCTTCTCTTTTAAAAAACCCCAAAGTATGAGCATGAATATTGTGGATCCCACTTCATGTGTTGCATGCACCTTGACATATTGCACACATGCTAGAGATCTTGCTTCGATTTGTCATTGCCACATTGCCATGCCTCGTGACATATATACCTTGTGTGTTGCATCCAATTCTTGGATTACTTGCTCCTATAATATACTTGGTTGCAACAATGTCACCACTTCACATATGACATGCCCCATTGATCGCTACATGCTTGACTTGATTGCCTCACACATGATGAAAATTGCCCTTTCTATTGTGTTGAGTGCCACACTATCTTCACGAAACCCTATGCCCGTTATGCTTGGATTGTCTTGCACTTGGCCCATGTGTTTGGACACTACATTTATTTTGGTGTTGTGAATGACTCTTATGCCTACAATGGCCCATTTGTCGAGCGCTTTATGCATGATTGCTACGACCATGAGGTAGATGCTTATTCTCTTGTCACACATATTTGCATCACTACCTCACATTTACATGCTTGTTTCCATGATGACCTTGATTGTGCTCAATTCATATGCTTACATGCCATGTCACAATCCGTTGTCACACCTTATGCTATGCATGATGACGACACTTGTTTGGTGAATCACCACTTGAATGCTTGGTTTTGCACTAACGCTAACCACATTTGTTTTTCCAAGTGTTTGTTGTCCTTACTCCTTTTGAAGGAACCACACGATAGTGCGACATTGGAGAGTGACCACTATGAGCTTCAAGATGATGACTACTTGGTGAACGTCCACTTCTACACGACAACGCCATCTCTTTCCCATGGCGATTTTGTTTTCGATACGAGGTCGGATCTTTCCCAAGGTGGAGGGGATGATGCAAATCATCCTACAAACATCACCATGTGAAGAGTATGTTTGGCGAGTGACACGTGTGACATCTACTTCACATACACAAAGGTGAATCATCTCCTTTACATGTGTTCACTTCACCCCATCGAGGATGGTATACTACTCGACTCTCCTCTAGTGTGCATGCATAGGTATCATCGGAGCACCACGGATGACGAGGAGGAGTGCAAGTGCAAGTGTATGCCTACACCGTCTGTGAGGGAAACTTGGAAGCGACGACGGAAGAAAACGGTGCAAAATTTGCACTACCAGACTGTCCGGTCGCCCACCCGGACAGTCCGGTCCATCCAGAGAGCAGTTTTGGTCTATGCAGAAATTGCACTACCGGACAGTCCGGTCCCCCAAGTGGACAGCCCTACAATTTATGGATGCCCAAAAGTTTCTATTTCCACCGAACTGTTCGGTCCCCCATACCGGACTGTCCGGTAGTGCATCTGCGAGCCGAATTTGGGAAATGCCCATGTAACTTTACCCTTTCGCCCTCACTTACCCCATCCTTGCCTTGGACCTATATACATCCGTCCTTCTCCTCCATTTTAGGTGTAGCTAATAATAGATCTAGACATTAGAGCTTAGCTCATGTATCTCCCCTTGTGTGATTCCTCTTGAGGGAGAAGACTCCATTGGAGTTCAAGTCCTCCATTGGAGAAGATCCTTAGGGATTCAAGACCCCCTTGCAGGAAGGATCTATCTAGATCATCAAGACATCGTCTCCTTCATAGGATTTGGGATGAACTTTACCATGTATCTTGTTTCCATTTGATTGTTCTTGTACCTTGTGAATCTCATGTGTTTGTGAGTCTAGTCGATGTGTGATTGGACTTGTTATTGAGTGTTCCTCTTGTGATTTACCCTCTTGTTCTTCATGTTCTTAGTGGATTGCCCTCCAATTCGTAAAAGACCTCCACTTAGGTCTCCACCCTACAACATGTACTGCAAAGGAAATGGTCACTGAAAGCGGAATTACCCCAAATACTTGGCGAATAAGAAGGTGTTAGTGCAACAAACCCTGAGTCTGTTGCCCAGATTGTGCACAGGCCCAAGATCGAGATTGCAACATCCAAGACCAGACCAAGCACAAGAGATCATCTCTTTGAGGAATCAGAGGGCGGATTAAGAAGACCAAGGCAAGCCATGAGAAGCAAGACACTACTAAGGGAAAACCTCCCTTGTCGGGCAGGCGAGCCTGGAGAGGTCGAGGTAGCCCCGAAGAAACAAGTCTCCAGACTCCTCCGGCAGGCTTGTCAGGCTCAACGAAGGCAAACTACCCCGCCAAGGCTTCACCGCTCCAGCTCACAGCACCGCAAGTCATCGGTCGGTGCGGTGTCAAGCCCCCAAGTGACTAAGTGGTTGTTCTTGCCACATCACAGCCATTTCCTATGCAAACTGTCTCCAAATGACACCCGTCCAGAGACGTGCCAAGCAGGCAGGTGTGAAGCTGGCAAAACAGCACACAATGATGTGACACTAAGCGGCGCATTTAATGCGCTCTGTCCCAGCTGTAGAGTTAGGTATGATAGCACTGTTTACTATCTAATCAGTACTCAATCACTGATTTGCCACTATGGTAACCTCTTGATCTATAAAAGGAGGCCTATGGCAACCATAGAAAGGATTCGTACTTTTGTACATTCGTACGCGCGTAGCTGCTTTGGCCCCAAAGCAACCCTGTCGGGCAAGAGCGCTGCATTTCCACCACAATCCACCATCAATCCACCAAAGCATGAGTAGGGTTTTACACCTCGCGGCGGCCCAAACCTGGATAAAACTGCCCATGTGATCTCTGTCATGCTGCGCTACGCTCCTTCGCTCTTTGTGCAACGTGCTCATCCCCCGCCGAACCACAAAGGGGCTCATGGCCCCATAGGTGGCAGTGGTTTCCCATGACATATTTTGCGTGCCAGGTAGGGGGATCACTTGCGCGAACACGAGAGCGTATGTAGCGTGTCATCTTCATCACCGTTTTCTTCATCAACGGCTCCATCGTCCATGGCGCCCAAGAAGAAGCCTGGTGACGCAGCTCACCCATCCACCTTGAAGGCCCCACCGCCCGCGGCCACCGACGCCGCGGGGGCTACGGGGACGCGTGAGGATGTGGGCACTGCGGGGGATGCAGACAACGAGTCGTCATCACCGCCTCCCCTGCGGCCGAAATGGGAGTTGGAGGCACCAGAGAAGGACTGCACCAACAACATCCTAGTGTTCATGCTCCATGAGGTACATGTAGAGAGATCATTCCTTCTGCACCTCTCCACCCGGCCGAAGTGCACAACCGCAGCGGCGACACTTGTTCTGGGGCGAATCACAACTCTCTGGCCATTCCCGCCATGGGCGTGGCCGCAGGGCATGCATCACCCCCGGAGTGAGCTGACCTAGACAATGCACCAAACGGAGCCACTAGTCCCCAAGCGCCTCCACCTCTCGCCATGCCCCCTGGCGGTTGGCTCACAACGATGAGATCATGGCACAGCTTCTGCCGGCACCGTCAGGAGCTGGGTGACATTGCGATCCACATCATCATCACCCATGCCAAACACCGCTTCAAAGGCCATGGCACGGGCCCAATGTTGTTGACATTTCCACCGGCAGCCGATCAGATGGATTAGTTGAGAGCCACCATCCAAAGCCTGATTGGTTTTGCCGAAGCGGGAGGACCACAGCGAGCTGGCCCGCCATGTAACGACCCGAGACCGACGCTCCAGATGCCTTCTAATTATTTCGTTGTCGTCATGTGTTTTATTTGCTTGTTGCATTTCATCATCGCATCATGCGCATTGCATCCGCATGTTTTCTCAAACTTGCATCAGTTCATAGTGCCGCTTCTCCTTTCATTTTAGTGTCCTTTTTTAGACCAACCGGGTTTTGCTTCCCTCTTGTCTCCCACATAACCGCTCCGCACAACCCACAATCTTTGTTGCCTTGTCCGAAAAACTCTCCCGAACCCGACCCGTACGGTCATCACCATTGAATTCAGATCATCTTCAAACATGCCTAAAATATCTTTGGTTCTTTGTTGACTCCCCTAAGCTATTTATTCTCAACCACCCGATTTCGATCAGATGACCCAAAATCTACCTCAAGCTAGCCCCTTCCTATAGATAGACCCCTAACCCTAAATTTTAGGATCAATGTCCCATCCATCTGTGTCCGCCGCTGGCACTCCCACTAGTCGTCTCCTACCTTGGGATCCCCCCAGATCCACCTTCCCCACCGGGCCAACCACCTCCTCCCCTCGATCCAACCAAGCCAGCCAACCGCGCCTCCTCGCAAGCGTCGGTCTGGGCCGGTGGATGAAGATTCGATGCATCCCAGTGCGTCCACATTGCCTGCGCCTGTGCTCCCTGCATCCACTCCCAAGGCCGCAGCCTCCTCGTCCGGATCCATGGGTGCCTCTCCGGAGTCCAGCCGCCGGACCAGAAGCTCTGCATCGCGCCTGCCTCGATGACAACCTGCCAGACTAGGTCGTTGCCATGCCCCGCCTCCCTTCTCCTTTCTTTTTCTTCCTCTTGCTGCTACTCACTCCCGATCTCTCTCTCTCTGGTTCTCTATAATAGCAGCTGTCGTCGCCGGCTTGCTACCTCCACCACCCGGATCCGTGCCTCCCCTACTGCCAGGCTTCGCGTTTGCTTACACTACCTCACGCCGGTGCGCCGCCATTGTCGCCGCGTTGTTCTCTGCTTCCAGCGTCGCCGGTGCACCAAGTCCTGCTGCAGCCGCTCCCGTGTTTCTCTGCTCAGACGGCTTCTACCTACTTCTCTTCGAATCTCCCCTGCCTTGTTTTTGCTAGATCAGATCACCGCCGTCACGCCGAGTCCGTCACTAGCTGATGCGGTTGCCTCTGCTTTGCGCCCCTGCTGCTGCTGCTGCCACGCCCTACTTCGTCTAAAGCCACTGCGCCAAGCCCCTACCTGCTTCGCCTCCTATCTTCGAGCGCAGGACGATGAGTGTGGGCCTTGTCCAGCCTCGCCATCTCCAGCGCCCCGCTTGGGCCTCCTCTCCAAGGCCTTAAGGTCCAATGTGAGCATCTCCCCCGCGCTCTAGGCCAGATCTCATTTTCGGCCCGTTCATTGTTTTTTTCTGCTGGCGAATTTAACTATTTATCTAGGGTTTGCAGTTTTATAGAAAAAACCTCATTGTTCATGCATATAATAATTCAACAATCGTGCATCAGATTAAAATGATTTTAAACATGTAAAATGCTTAGAATTTCATATAGTTTCATAATATGCAACTCTCATCTATGTTAAAAATGTTTAACTTGTTGTTTGAATTTAATTTGCTTAAATGACATGCTAAAATGGTTTATTTCATAACTAAATAACCAGAGCTCTGGATTAAGTAAACTTTATGTGTAAATGGGGTAGAAAAATGCATAGATTAACTTGGTGCACTTTATTTTGATGTTTAACAAATTTAAAATATGATTTAGGGCAGAACAGTACAAAATTCATAAATTGCATATGAGGATTTTCCAGAATTATTGTTTGTTGTTTCCGGCCTCATTTAAACTTGCCTAAATGTGTAGCTTACTTATGCTTCACCTCTTTCCATGTTTAACAACATTTAATATTGTTGGGTACATAAATGAGAGTGAACTAAAATAATTAAATGTGGTGTTTCGTCAATATACAACTCATTGCATATTGAGCTCCACTTAATTCGTAGTATTGTTTGTTGCACTTTGCCATGCCATGAATCATTAAACCGGACATGCATCATACTTGATTGTGCATCATGCCATGTTCATGTGATGGTTGTTTACCATGTTGTTTGCTTCTTTCCGGTGTTTCTTCTTCTTGATAGTTTCAGTAACATTGCGATTGTGAGGACCCGTTCGACTACGTTGGTTCGTCTACTTCATGGATTCGGTCTTCTTCTTAGCAGGATTTTAGGCAAGATGACCGTTACCCTGGATACCATTACTATCTTTGCTTTGCTAGTTGTCTCGATGCTATCGCTATGTCGCGCCACCTACCACTTGATATCAAGCCTCCTCAATTGCCATGGTGCAGCCTTTAACCTTTTCCACCACCCTAGCAAACCATTGTTTGGCTATGTTACCGCTTTGCTCAGCCCCTCTTATAGCATTGCTAGTTGCAGGTTTTTCCATGTTGGGACATGGATATCATGGGATATCACAATATCTCTTATTTAATTAATGCATCTATATACTTGGTAAAGGGTGGAAGGCTCGGCCTTTTGCCTAGTGTTTTGTTCCACTCTTACCGACCTAGTTTCCGTGATACCGCTGTTATGTTCCTTGATTTTGTGTTCCTAATGCAGTCAGGGTTTATGGGCCCCCCTTGACAGATCGCTTTGAATAAAAAACTTCTAGAAAGGCCCAACCTTGGTTTTACCATTTGCCTAATAACAACTAAAACTTGCATAAGGACATTCTGGACCCCGAGGACTTAATTAACAACCCGGGTCAGTGCTCCTCAGGAGTGTTGGTCCAAAAGGGTAGTAGCCGGGGCCACCAATAGGTGTGCCATTCGGAAACTTGGCCAATCCGATTGTGGCCTGAGACGAGATATGCGTGGCTACTATCAGGGTGTCGGCACGTCGGGAGGTCTTGCTGGACTTGTTTACCATTGTCGAAATGTCTTGTGAACCGGGATTCCGTGCTTGATTGGGTTATTCCGGGAGGAGGATTTTCCTCCGTTGATCATGAGATTTTGTGATGGACTAAGTTGGGACACCCCTGTAGGGTTTAAACTTTAGAGAGCCATGCCCACGGTTATGTGGAAGATGGGAATTTTTAATATCCGGTTGTAGAGAACTTGACATCAGATCCGAATTAAAATACACCAACCATGCGTGTAACCATGACTGTCTCTTTTTGAGTGCGTTCGAGAAGAGAACACAGTGGGGTTATGTTTGACTCGTAAGTAGTTCAAGATCACTTCTTGATCATTACTAGGTGCGACCGTTATGTGTAGTAACTCTTCTTATTCTTGTACTCGTAAGTTAGCCACCATACAAATGCTTAGTGTTTGCTGCAACCTCACCACTTAACATTCCATACCCATTAAGCTTTGCTAGTCTTGATACCCATGGTAATGGGATTTCCGAGTCCTCGTGGCTCAAATATTACTAGAACAATAGGTGTAGTTACAGATAATGCGATGATATGACGCGAGAGCGATGCTTGCTTGTTTTGGAGTTCTTCTAGAAAGGATCGATATAGTTGACTAGAGGGGGGTGAATAGGCAACTAACAATTTTTAGCTTTTATTTACCAATTTAAACTTTGCATCAAAGTAGGTTGTCTAGATATGCAACTAGGTGAGCAACCTATATGATGCAACAACAACAAGCACGCAAGCAAGCAAGGGATGCAACACAATGTAAGCTTGCACAAGTAAAGGTACGAAATAACCAAGAGTGGAGCCGGTGAAGACGAGGATGTGTTACCGAAGTTCCTTCCCTTTGAGGGGAAATACGTCTCCGTTGGAGCGGTGTGGAGGCACAATGCTCCCGAAGAAGCCACTAGGGCCAGCGTATTCTCCTCACGCCCTCACAGAATGCGAGATGCTGTGATTCCACTATTGGTGCCCTTGGAGGCGGCGACCGAACCTTTACAAACAAGGTTGGGGCAATCTCCACAACTTAATTGGAGGCTCCCAACGACACCATGAAGCTTCACCATAATGGGATATGGCTCCGCGGTGACCTCAACCATCTATGGTGCTCAAACACCCAAGAGTAACAAGATCCGCAAGGGATTAGTGGGGGGAATCAAATTTCTCTTGGTGGAAGTGTAGATCATGGCCTTCTCAACCAATCCTTAGAAAATCCAACCATTATGGTTGATTGGCTAGGGTGAGAGATTAGGCGAAAATGGAGCTTAGAGCAACAATGGAGCTTAGGGATGGAAGAGGTCGTCAACTCGGAGAAGAAGACTCCCCTTTTATAGTGATAGTCCAAATCCAACCATTATTCACTTACTCAGCCCGCGACGTGCGGTACTACCGCACCAGACATGTCGTACTACCGCAAGGGCCTGCGGTACTATCGTGGGGAACTATGGTACTACTACATGCGCAGCAGGAGCTAGACCAGCCCTGATGCGTTGACACAAAGAGCGGTAGAACCGTTGGAGTGGTACTACTGCTCCCCCTTGTAATACTACCGCAAGGCGGGGTTTGTCTGGGCTGGGAAGGCACGGATGAATAAAAGTACATCTGTGGCTACTTCCGCTAAGTATCAATCTATGCAAAATTCCGACATGGTACTACAGCATGCAGGGAGCGGTACTACTGCGTAGGGCGCGTATGTAAAAAATTACATCCGCCCCTACTTCTGCTCGTGCTGTTGTGCCTGGCCAGAGGCCACGGTACTACCGCGGCCGGGGAACGGTACTACCGTAAGGGCCCGCAGTACTACCGCGACCCCGGCCGGTACTACCATGGGCCACTGTAGTACTACTGCTCCCAGGAGCACTACTACCGCATGCCACAACACAAGAAACACTAGGAGTCCTTCATTTTGCAGAGATACAGATAAACGGTGGTTGCTCCAAAGGTGCAAAGGAAAGGGGGTGCAGAAGGAACATATGTGTACGTGATGATTCCACCCAAACCTTTCCAACGCGGATCCCCTCTTAATAGTATGGCTTTCCTATGACTCAAATCCACCAAAAATAAACGTAGGGAAAACTCCATCTTCACTAGACTCCGAGGGGCAACGAATCTTCTTGTTCCTAAATCATGAGATATCTGAAAAGCTCAATGCACACGATTAGTCCGCAAATGCGTTGTCATCAATCACCAAAACCACTTAGGAATAAATATGCCCTTATAATCTCCCGCTTTTTGCTGGATTGATGACAATATGGGATTTGCACATAGGGATATAAAAATGAAACATAGGCAAATCCAACATGTGTAAAATATAGACAGGCTCCCCCTAGATGTGTGCTCTCTAGAGGGATGCTTTGGACTGCACGGCACACATACTAGGATCAATACTCCCCCTATATTTTATAGATGAGGCATATCTTGCAACAATATAACTAACACTAAGCAAGGAGGCAAGGTAATGAATATGAGCATAAAGTAACAGGCACAAGATAGCATGAAAGATAATAAGATAAGCTAGAGTGCATATGTCTTACACCATATGATAGGGAACCAGGTTCATGAGCACAAACCAAACCAAAGCAAAATGAGGTTCCACAGAACGAAAGCAAAGCGACAAAGCGAAACACGACACGACACAAGACTCGCAAATCCTACACTCTCTCCCCCTTTGGCATTGAGACACCAAAAAGGTAGAGAGGACACCTATGACACAGGTGGTAGCTCAGCTGCAGTGATCACTCATCACACTCCTCATTGGTCTCGGCAGTGGGAATGGGCTCCTCCTCTGACTCAGTCCACTGGTAACCCTGCTTCGCCATCCAGGCAGCCTCAAGAGTGATGACCCTCTCGGACCCGCTCGACACATGCTCACCGAACGTCCTCAAGATCCTCTTGTCGCACTGGCGACTCTCCTTCTGAGCAACATGGGACTTATACTGTCCCTTGGCCTACATGCAGAACAAAGCCTTCATCTTGTTCTTCAGCTTCTTAGCCCAAGTGGGCTCAGACGATGGAGGAGTGTATCCATCAGAACTATCCTCATCCGCCTCCTCCTCCTCAAGCTCATCCTCATCCACGTCCATCCTAGCAGCCTCTGCCTCAGCCCGGGTAGTGGTGTTAGCCCACTTGTTCTTGATGTGCAGCTTGATAGGCTCATGTCGAATCTAGTTGGGGGCTTCAAACTCTTCATTCGGATAGAGCTGCTCTCTAGTATTTGAGATCAAGAGATGCAGGTAAGGTCCATAGATGGGCACCTTACGGTTGAGCACGGCAAACTGCAACTCACACCACATGATATGTGAGACATCAAGTGGTTTCATCTGATAGAGACGCGCCTTCTCACAGATGAGCATCATGTCCACAAGATAAGCATGCACCTTATCCTTGTCGCCAATGCACGGAAAGAGGGATTTGCAGAAGATCCGGTGCATGATGTCAAGGAATGGATTCAGCACCCAGGTCTTCTTGTCAGTGCCAAGCTTCTTCTCAACAAGGTACAGCTAAAACTTGTCCTTGTTGGCCGACTCGGTGTTGGCATGAGGGCGGACACCAACGGGCAAATTAAGCCCCTCATCACGAACATGCAGCAGCGCCATGAAGTCCTTCCACTTAGCAATCATCCTTTGCCATTGATCATCCACGTCATGGTTCGTTCCTCATCAAGATGGAAGTGGACCGACGCAAAGAACTAAGCCACAATCTCTGGGTCATAGTCCATGTGGAACGTGAGCAAGTCCTCAATGCCAAATTGCTCCACCAGGTCCAAAGCCTCACCAAAATATTCCCGGTGATTATCTTTCCTCATGTGAACCATGTCAATCTAGTGCATGTCGACGTAGATGTTTTGCTTGGCCTTGATCACATCCAGGAAGATAAGGTTCTGTTGCTTGGTCCAAAACAACTCATTCCCTCTGAAATTCTCATGGGGCTTCACATAGGGGTTGATCCTCCTGCGAGTATAAACTCGGCTAGAGGAACCTCATCCATGCCCATTGTTGTCTCCTTGGTCTTGGTGGCGGTTGACTTAGTCCTATGTTGGGCGGCACTGGAGCCCTCAAGAATCTCCTCTGGGTTCCGCAGGCGCTTCGAGCCCGTGTCACGGCTGGGATTTGAACGACGGACATTGGAACCGGAGCCACCACTTATGACACACAACACAAACACGATAGAAACCGAGAAGGATTATTGCAAAGACGAGGGCCAAAACCAAATAAAATAAGTAAACATGAGATTCGGAAGGCCAAAACAGCAAAGTTTGCAATTCTACGGTAGTACCGGACAGGCTCACGGAACTAAAAAATTACAGCTGCTCCAGCCGCGGTAGTACTGTTCCCGGGTGGCACGGTAGTACCACGCCTGGAGCGGAAGTAATTTTTTACTTCCGTGCCCCGGGCGGTAGTACCGCTCCAGGAAGCGGTAGTACCGCGTCAAGGTTAGTTCATGGGTGAGGGTGCGGTCGTACCGCTCCAGGAGGAGCGGTAGTACCGCACGGAATCGACAGCCACATGAACAACAGATCTGAATACGGATCTAGAACAAAAACATCTGCAACCCTAGATCGGTACTACCGTTGATCAAACTGTACGGTTGTATCACTCCAAAAAGCATGTCTACTGCACTAGCAATCTCCTACAATCCCCTCTTGCAAAGATTTAGCCAAAAATCACACGAACTACACATGCATCTCCCCAAGACCTAGAATCTCAAGAACGGAACAAAAAGGGGAGGACTTGGGGAAAATACCAGGTTCCATGGCAAGAGGGCGAGGTGGGAATCGATCCCACCGGTCGGAATGCGATGACAGCAGCCGGAGATGGAGATCCGGCGAGGTCCTCCGGCACCGTCCTTGGGCAGGAGAGAGAGAGAGAGAGAGACGGGGTGGGGAAAGGAGATGAATGGGTATGGGGGAGTTGGAACTCCCCCTGCCCCGCTCTTAACCCCTACCCGCTCGCGATGGCGCGGTAGTACCGCGGGTCCTCGCGGTAGTACCAACCGGGTGGAAGTACTGCTCGCCGGGCGGTAGTACCGCTCTTCTAGAGGTAGTAAAAAATTACTACAGCGATGGAAGTGGTAGTACCGTGCCTAGGATGCATCTGTGCAAGCACAAACCAGCCCACCTCCGGTGGTAGTACCGTGGCTTGCCATGATAGTACCGTGCCCCCCAAGAAAGTGCAAGTTTCGCAAACAAGAGAGGAAAACGACCTTTGCAACGCAACCTTCAAGCAACCGAACACACAAAAGAAGCTAACACAAGAGGCAACTCAAACACAAACTCGGCTTGAAGAAAAGAAAGGCAAAAGACAACAAGGACCAAACACGAGACACAACCTCTCCAAAGAGAGGGCGGTGGCTGGAGCCACCTATGTTTGAATCAGTTGGTATGTCACCGTGAAGAATTATCCTTGGGCCCATGACCAAAACTCGTCTTTGAAGCACAAGTACCATAAAAAATGGCTAATGTGAAAGAGTTGATCAATTTATGCATAATGGGGGGAGGGAGAGTTCATTGAGAGAACAACACTCCCCCTATGTCCATGCCTACACCTAAACAAGATATCAAGATGAGTAAGGTGGGGTGAGCAAGGGTTCAAGCCACATTGCTTGAACCAATGATATTTAGCTCATGCCTTAAATCGTGAAATCTTGCTTCATCCAAGGGCTTCGTGAAGATATCTGCAAGGTTATCATGAGTGTTGACATAGTTGAGCTCGATCTCCCCTCGCCTAATATGATCTCGGATGAAGTGATACCGAATCTCAATATGCTTCATCTTGAAGTGTTGCACCGGGTTGAGAGAAATCTTGATGGCACTTTCATTATCACACCAAAGAGGCACTTTGTCACAAATGACACCGTAATCCTTTAAAGTTTGCCTCATCCATAGAAGTTCTGCACAACAACTACCGGCATCCACATACTCCGCTTCGGTGGATGAGAGAGACACCCAACTTTGATTCTTAGAAGACCAACTCACCAAAGAGCAACCAAGGAATTGGCACCCTTCGGAAGTTGACTTCCTATCCACTTTGTCTCCCGCCCAATCAGAGACCGAATAGCCTACAAGGTTGAAGCTTGCTCCTCTAGGGTACCATAAGCCAAAGTTTGGGGTATGAGCCAAATATCGAAAGATTTGCTTGACCGCCACATAGTGGCTTTCCTTAGGTGCGGCTTGAAACTGTGCACAAATTCCCACACTCAACATGATATCCGATCTAGATGCACAAAGGTAAAGCAAGGAGCCAATCATGGAGCGATATACCTTTTGATCCACCGCTTTACCATTGGGATCTACGTCAAGTTGGCATTTGACGGGCATTGGAGTGGAAGCCGGCTTGACATCACTTAGCTTGAATCTCTTGAGCATGTCTTGAGTATATTTGGCTTGGTTGATGAAGGTTCCTTCTCTTCTTTGCTTGATTTCAAACCCGAGGAAGAACTTCAACTCTCCCATCATGGACATCTTGAACTTTGAGGTCATGAGAGCAACATGTTCTTGAAGGGAGGCTTCGAAGGGCTCAAGGGATACATTGTGGGCCGGATGACCAAGAGTCGTCGCGGCAAGCTCTACATCGATGACGCAGGCTGGGGCCCCGATGCTGATACGTCTCCAACGTATCTACTTTTCCAAACACTTTTGCCCTTGTTTTGGACTCTATATTGCATGATTTGAATGGAACTAATCCAGACTGACGCTATTTTCAGCAGAATTACCATGGTGTTATTTATGTGCAGGAGCAAACATTCTCGGAATGACCTGAAACTTCACGGAGCAACTTTTCAAAAAATATGAAAAATACCTGCAAAAGATGAAGGCTAGGGGGCCCACCACTTCTCCACGAGGGTGGGGGGCGCGCCCCTACCTCGTGGGCCCCCTGTTGCCTCTCTGACTCCAACTCCAACTCCATATATTGTGCTTCGGGGAGAAAAAACCAGAGAGAAGATTTCATTGCATTTTACGATATGGAGCCGCCGCCAAGCCCTAAAACCTCTCGGGAGGGCTGATCTGGAGTCCGTTCGGGGCTCCGGAGAGGGGAATCCGTCACCATCGTCATCATCAACCATCCTCCATCACCAATTTCATGATGCTCACCGCCGTGCGTGAGTAACTCCATCGTAGGCTTGCTTGACGGTGATGGCTTGGATGAGATCTATCATGTAATCGAGTTAATTTTGTTAGGGTTTGATCCCTAGTATCCACTATGTTCTGAGATTGATGTTGCTATGACTTTGCTATGCTTAATGCTTGTCACTAGGGCCCGAGTACCATGATTTCAGATCTGAACCTATTATGTTTTCATCAATATATGAGTGTTCTAGATCCTATCTTGCAAGTCTATAGTCACCTATTATGTGTTATGATCCGTTAACCCCGAAGTGACAATAATCGGGATACTTACCGGTGATGACCGTAGTTCGAGGAGTTCATGTATTTACTATGTGTTAATGCTTTGTTCCGGTACTCTATTAAAAGGAGGCCTTAATATCCCTTAGTTTCTGTAAGGACCCCGCTGCCACGGGAGGGTAGGACAAAAGATGTCATGCAAGTTCTTTTCCATAAGCACGTATGACTATATTCAGAATACATGCCTACATTACATTGACGAACTGGAGCTAGTTCTGTGTCACCCTAGGTTATGACTGTTACATGATGAACCGCATCCGGCATAATTCTCCATCACCGATCCATTGCCTACGAGCTTTCCACATATTGTTCTTCGCTTATTTACTTTCCCGTTGCTATTGCTATCATCACTACAAAATACCAAAAACATTGCTTTTACTACCATTACCTTTTGTTACCGTTATCACTACTATCATATTACTTTGCTACTAAATACTTTGCTGCAGATATTAAGTTTCCAGGTGTGGTTGAATTGACATCTCAGCTGCTAATACTTGAGAGTATTCTTGGGCTCCCCTTGTGTCAAATCAATAAATTTGGGTTGAATACTTTACCCTCGAAAACTGCTGTGATCCCCTATACTTGCGGGTTATCAAGACTATTTTCTGGCGCCGTTGCCGGGGAGCATAGCTCTACTCTTTGAGTCACTTGGGATATATATTTGCTTATCATTATGAAGAACTTGAAAGATCCAAGAACTAAGATTTATCCCTCAACTACGAGGGGAGGTAAGGAACTGCCATCTAGCTCTGCACTTGATTCACCTTCTGTTTTGAGTAAGCTTGCGACACCTACACCTGCTTCTGCTATTCGTTCTGATATGTCACATGTTATTGATGATGCCACTTCTGCTATGCATGATACTTATGATGAAACTATCTCTATGCCTGATACTACTATGCCACTTAGTGATTTTCTTGATGAACAACTTGCTAGAGCCAGAGAAATTGAAAATATTGAATCTCATGATACTGATGAAAGTGATGATGAAGAATTACTTTTTATTCCTAAGGGTTATGTTTTTGATCAAGAAGCTTCTTTAGCCATTTTAGCTTGCAAAAATAAAAATGAACTCAAAAGGTTACAAGCAATCTCTAAATGCTAGAATGAAACCTGACCCTGCTTTTGCTACTTCACCTATCTTTGTTACTGATAAGGATTATGAATTCTCTGTTGATCCTGATATAATTACTTTGGTTGAATCTGATCCTTTTCATGGTTATGAATCTGAAACTGTTGTGGCACATCTTACTAAATTGAATGATATAGCTACCCTGTTTACTAAAGATGAGAGAACTCGCTACTTTTATATCCTTAAAATATTTCCGTTCTCATTAAAGGGTGATTCTAAGATATGGTTTAATTCTCTTGATCCTGGTTGTGTGCGTAGTCCCCAGGATATGATTTATTACTTCTCTGCTAAATATTTCCCTGCTCATAAGAAACAAGCTGCTTTAAGGGATATATGTAATTTTGTGCAAATTGAAGAAGAGAGTCTCCCACAAGCTTGGGGAGGCTTCTCCAATTACTTAATGCTTTTCCTGATCATCCTCTTAAGAAAAATGAAATACTTGATATCTTTTATAATGGACTAACCGATGCCTCCAGAGATTACCTGGATAGTTGTGTTGGTTCTGTTTTCAGGGAAAGAACACCGGATGAAGCTGAAATTCTATTGAATAATATGTTGACAAATGAAAATAATTGGACACCTCCGGAGCCAATTCCTGAGCCTATTACTAAACCAACTCCGAAGAAGAGGAGTATTATATTTCTCAGTCCTGAAGATATGCAAGAGGCAAAGAAATATATGTAAGAAAAAGGAATTAAAGCTGAAGATGTTAAGAATTTACCTCCTATTGAAGAAATACAAGGTCTTAATTTACGGCCTGTTGAAGAAACATATAATCTTAATCCGTTACCTATTGAAGAAACTCATGGTCTTGATAACCCGACACAGGTAGTAAAGGTAAATTCTCTCTACAGATATGATAAAGCTGAAATCCCATTTACTAAATATGCTAGCCCATGCTTAGATGAGTTTGATAAATTTATGGCTAAGTAAGAAGATTTTAATGCTTATTTTGGTAGACAATTGAAATACAATTCAAATACGCCTGAACACTTGGGTGATTATATGGCTAATGTTAAAGGTGAACATAAACTTATTAGTAAACATGCTTCTATGGTTACCACTCAAGTAGAACAAGTACTTAAAGCTCAAAATGATTTGCTCAATGAATTGAATAGTAAAGATAATGATAATGTTGTTAGAATGGCTACTAGAACTGGTAGAATGACTCTGGAACCTTTGTATCCTGAAGGCCACCCTAAGAGAATTGAGCATGATTCTCAGACAAATAATATAGATGCACCTAGTTCTTCTAAAAAGAATAAAAAGAAAAATGATAGGACTTTGCATGCTTCTAGTGAACCAATTACTGAAACACCTGAGAATCCAAATAATATTTCTATTTCTGATCCTGAAACTCAATCTGGTAATGAACCTGAAACTAGTAATAATGTTAATGATAATGTTCATAACGATGCTCAACCTAGTAATGATAATGACATAGAAATTGAACCTGCTGTTGATCTTGATAACCCACAATCAAAGAATCAATGTTATGATAAAAAAGACTTTGTTGCTAGGAAACATGGTAAAGAAAGAGAACCATGGATTCAGAAACCCACGCCCTTTCCTCCCAAACCATCCAAGAAAAAGGATGATGAGGATTTTGAGCGCTTTGCTGAAATGATTAGACCTATCTTTTTGCGTATGTGATTAACTGATATGCTCAAAACAAATCCTTATGCTAAGTACATGAAAGATATTATTACAAATAAAAGAAAGATACCGGAAGCTGAAATTTCCACCATGCTTGTTAATTATATCTTTAAGGGTGGAATACCAAAGAAACTTGGAGATCCAGGAGTACCCACTATACCATGCTCCATTAAAAGAAATTATGTTAAAACTGCTTTATGTGATCTTGGAGCCGGTGTTAGTGTTATGCCTCTCTCTTTATATCGTAGACTTGATTTGAATAAGTTGACACCTACTGAAATATCTTTGCAAATGGCTGATAAATCAACTGCTATACCTGTCGGCATTTGTGAGGATGTGCCTGTTGTAGTTACAAACGTTATTTTAGCGGACTTTGTTATTCTTGATATTCCCGAGGACGATAGTATGTCTATTATTCTTGGAAGACCCTTTTCGAATACTGCAGGGGTTGTTATTGATTATACTAAAGGCAATGTCACTTTTCATGTTAATGGTAATGAGCATACGGTACACTTTTCGAGGAAACAACCTCAAGTTCATAGTATCAACTCTATTGGAAAAATTCCATCGATTATATTTGGAGGTTTTGAATTTCCTCTTCCTACTGTCAAGAAGAAATATGATATTCTTATTATTGGGGATGTGCATATCCCCGTTGAGGTAACATAGTGTTATTCGGAATTTCTCCGGTTCCATGTTATTCGGAATGAGTTCATTAACAAGACTTGATCAACCTTGTTAGTGGATTCCTTTTGATGATCATGAGATGGATGAAACTAGAAGGCACAACCTTCTGTACCCCACTTTTACTTTCTGTTATTTATATTAAATAGAATAAAAATAAATATTTTTCTGCCTGTTATCTGATTATCCGTGCAATATAAAAATACCCCGAAAATAAAAGTTCTCCAAATGCCCTGAAATTTAAATATGATTTTTTCTAGAATATTTGAGAATATTTGGCACTGAGAACACAACAGGGGGTCAACCACCTGCCCATGAGGGTGGAGGGCGCGCCCTACCCCCTGGGCGCGCCCCCTGCCTCGTGGGCCCATGGTGGCCCTCCTCCACTTATCCTTTCACCCATACACTTCTTCCTCCCACAAACTCGAATAACCAGCTCAAACCCGAGTTCAAACTCGTTTTGCTGCCATTTTCGATCTCCTTTCTCAAAGCACCTCTCACAAAACTGCTTGGGGAGATTGTTCCTTGGTATGTGACTCCTCCATTGGTCCAATTAGTTTTTGATCTAGTGCTTTATTCATTGCAAATTTATGCTGCCTAGGTGACCATTTTCTTGAGCTTGCATGTCAAATTTATATGGTTCCAAGTAGTTTTGATGCATGATATAGGCCCTAGGCACTTGTAGGAGTAGTTGCTATCAATATTATTGAGTTTGGTTTACTTTTATTTTGAAGTTACTAAAAATTTCAGAATTTTTCAGAAGATGATGAAGAGATTTTTGAGGGGCTCATTGAGTCAAAGCTCGAAGGAAAAGGCACCAAAGCCTAAGTATAATCTGCCTCGCACCATGGAGGTTCGGGCGTGTGAATGGCCTTCCGATGATTTCTTAAGAGCAGCCGGGATTTATGAGCATTTTCATGAATTGGCTAAAAATGCAGGCCTCACCGCTTTCCTCCACGACCAATGCGATTAGTATCTCTTACTCACAAATACCTTTGTGCAAAACTTTCATTTCCATTCTAGGAGCTCACCACCTACGGTGGAGTTGCATTTATATGATGAGCATAAGGAGATGTCACTTTATGATTTTTGTCGGGTTTGTTTAGTCCCTTTCGAGGGCAAGACAGAGGAACCACATCGCGATGATGTGGACGGGTTTATTGATACTATCACTATAGGGGAAACAAGGAAGGTTTCCGATGCACGAATCACTAGCATACATTTCCCTGTTTTACGCTATTTTGCATTATTTGCTAGTCATTGTTTAATTGGTCACGGAAACTGTGGAAACCTTAGTATCCGTGATATTATTATTTTGCTCCATGGTTTATACAGTGATAACTCTGTTAGTATGGGCGGCATTATTGCTAAACGATTAAGTCTGAACCGTACCAAGGGCCCCATCTTTGGAGGCATCTATGCTTCACACCTAGCTGCACATTTTAACATACCTATTAGGCACTATGAGAAGGAAGAAAAAGTGTCGCCTCGTGTTTATTTAGATTATAAGAGTATGGTGGCACATGATTTTATTGTTAAGAATATGGAAGGAGAGCTTAAATACAAATTTTTCTTTGATAAACATCATCCTGAGACTATTACCCTGCCTGCTCCTTCTTTGTTTGATTTATCTGCAGGCCAGTACCTTGTTCCGCTGAAGGCTATTCACACCTACCGGAACCCTGCACCAGCCATGGAGCCAGAGCCGGAACCACAAGTTGATCCTTCACGACAGTCTAATTACCAGTGGGATCCAGAGATGATTGTCAGCCAGTGGCAATTGGAATCTTCTTATTCTTCTCAGTACGACCCCAACTATTATTATGGATATCCGCCAGGCCAGCCGTGGCCATAGACCAACTTAGGTAAAAAGCCTAAGCTTGGGGGAGTACGTATTTCCCTCCGACATTACATTTATGTTCACACACTCATTACTAGATGTCGGTGCTCATACTTTTTCATTTGTATCATCCATGCTAGTTTATTTCCTTTTTATGCTTTCTTCTTGTGTGTTTAATAAACCTTAAGAAAAACAAAAAAAATAGTTGTAGCTTTCAATTAGTTTACTTTCCATGCTTGTAGTAGTAATTAAAAAAAGAAAACCCAAAAAGATTTCCTGTTCTTCTTTTGCTTGTTGGGAGCTCTCCCGTGTAAATAGTTTTATTTATTTTCTTTTCTTTGGGGGCGATAGGAGAAGACCATAATTAAATTGTTGAAGTGGCTCTTATATGCATTATTGTTGATCTGACAAAAGAGCCCATATTGCCTTGTCTTTTCTTGTTTATTGAATGCCTGCACATTCCAGCTTAGTCCAATGCATGTGCACTATTATTATTATTCACATCGTTCAGTCGTGCAAGTGAAAGGCAATTATGATGATATATGATGGACTAGCTGAGATGAGAAAAGCTGGTATGAACTCGACCTCTTTTGTTTTTGTAAATATGATTAGTTCATCGTTCCTGATTCAGCCTATTATGAATAAACATGTTTGCAATGACAACTAGAGATCATAGTTTCTTGTGCCATGCTTTATTAGCTATGAGTTATAATGGTTTACCTTGCATGCCAACATGCCATTAAAATGGTTATGATGTGGTATGATAGGGTGGTATCCTCCTCTGAATGATTTAAGTGACTTGAATCAATAAATTTGGGTTGAATACATTACCCTCGAAAACTGTTGTGATCCCCTATACTTGCGGGTTATCAGACGTCGGCTCAATTGAGTACGGGTACCGGGTCCCCTTCGGCAGAATCCACGTCTTCATCGGCCGGATCGGCGAGCCGGGCCCTGAGCCGGCCATCTGCACCGACCTGATCGAGACGGCTCAGCGTGCGAGACCCGCCCGGACTCAACCCGCCGTGAAGCGCGCCTTCGTTATTGCATCCATAGAGGGGAGTTCTCTGAAGGATCTGTGGATGGCGGTGAGACGGCCATCTATTCTGACGGTGAGTCGTCCACAGGCGAGACGGATTCATTGTATCAACTACAAGATGGTGGGCTTGGGGGCTATTCCGATGGCAGCAGTATTCCGGACCCCTTTGAGCCGCCGAACAGAGCGGGGATCTTCATGACTGCTACCTCTTGAGCACTGCGTTGGTTTTCCCCGAAGAGGAAGGGATGATGCAGCAAACTAGCGTAAGTATTTCCCTCAGTTTTTGAGAACCAAGGTATCAATCTAGTAGGAGGCTACGCACGAGTCCCTCGTACCTGCACAAAACAAATAAATCCTCGCAACCAACGCGGTAAGGGGTTGTCAATCCCTACACGGCCACTTACGAGAGTGAGATATGATAGATATGATAAGATAATATTTTTTGTATTTTTATGATAAAGATGTATAGTAAAATAAAAGCAAAGGAAATAACTAAGTATTGGAAGATTAACATGATGAAGATAGACCCGAGGGCCATAGGTTCCACTAGTGGCTTCTCTCAAGAGCATAAGTATTCTATGGTGGGTGAACAAATTACTGTTGAGCAATTGACAGAATTGAGCATAGTTATGAGAATATCTAGGTATGATCATGTATATAGGCATCACGTCCGAGACAAGTAGACCGACTCCTGCCTGCATCTACTACTATTACTCCACTCATCGACCGCTATCCAGCATGCATCTAGAGTATTAAGTTAATGAAAACAGAGTAACGCCTTAAGCAAGATGACATGATGTAGAGGGATAAACTCATGCAATATGATGAAAACCCCATCTTGTTATCCTCGATGGCAACAATACAATACGTGCCTTGCTGCCCCTACTGTCACTTGGAAAGGACACCGCAAGATTGAACCCAAAGCTAAGCACTTCTCCCATTGCAAGAAAGATCAATCTAGTAGGACAAACCAAACCGATAATTCGAAGAGACTTGCAAAGATAACCAATCATACATAAAAGAATTCAAACAAGATTCAGACATTATTCATAGATAGACTTGATCATAAACCCACAATTCATCGGTCTCAACAAACACACCGCAAAAAGAAGATTACATCGAATAGATCTCCACAAGAGAGGGGGAGAACATTGTATTGAGATCCAAAAAGAGAGAAGAAGCCATCTTCCTAATAACTATGGACCCGTAGGTCTGAGGTGAACTACTCACACTTCATCGAACGGGTTATGGTGATGATGTAGAAGCCCTCCGTGATCGATGCCCCCTCCGGCGGAGCACCAAAACAGGCCCCAAGATGGGATCTCGTGGATACAGAAAGTTGCGACGGTGGAATTAGGGTGTTGGCTCCGTATCTGATCGTTTGGGGGTACGTAGGTATATATAGGAGGAAGGAGTACGTCGGTGGAGCAACAGGGGGCCCACGAGGGTGGAGGGCGCGCCTGGGGGGGGGTAGGCGCGCCCCCTACCTCGTGGCCTCCTCTTTTGTGTCTTGACGTAGGGTCCAAGTCTCCTGGATCATGTTCGGTGAGAAAATCACGTTCCCGAAGGTTTCATTCCATTTGGACTCCGTTTGATATTCCTTTTCTTCGAAACCCTGAAATAGGCAAAAAATAGCAATTCTGGGCTGGGCCTCGGGTTAATAGGTTAGTCCCAAAAATAATATAAAAGTGGATAATAAAGCTCAATAATGTCCAAAACAGTAGATAATATAGCATGGAGCAATCAAAAATTATAGATACGTTGGAGACATATCAAGCATCCCCAAGCTTAATTCCTGCTCGTCCTCGAGTAGGTAAATGATAAAAACAGAATTTTTGATGAGGAGTGCTACTTGGCATAATTTTAATGTAATTATTCTTAATTGTGGTATGAATATTCAGATCCGAAAGATTCAAGATAAAAGTTCATATTGACATAAAAATAATAATACTTCAAGCATACTAACAAAGCAATTATGTCTTCTCAAAATAACATGGCCAAAGAAAGTTCATCCCTACAAAATCATATAGTTTAGTCATGCTCCATTTTCGTCACACAAGAATGCTCTCATCATGCACAACCCTGATGACAAGCCAAGCAATTGTTTCATACCTTAGCAATCTCAAACCTATAAACTTTCATGCAATATATGAGCGCGAGCCATGGACATAGCACTATGGGTGGAATAGAATATGATGATGGGGGGGTATGTGGAGAAGACAAAAATGGAGAAAGTCTCACATCAGCGAGGCTAATCAATGGGCTATGGAGATGCCCACTGATTGATGTTAATGCAAGGAGTAGGGATTGCCATGCAACGGATGCACTAGAGCTATAAATGTATGAAAGCTCAACAAAAGAAACTAAGTGGGTGTGCATCCAACTTGCTTTCTCACGAAGACCTAGGGCACTTGAGGAGGCCCATTGTTGGAATATACAAGCCAAGTTCTATAATGAAAATTTCCCACTAGTATATGAAAGTGACAAAACAAGAGACTCTCTATCATGAAGGTTATGGTGCTACTTTGAAGCACAAGTGTGGCAAAGGATAGTAACATTGTCCCTTCTCTCTTTCTCTCTCATTTTTTAGGCCTTTTCCCTTTTTTATATGGCCTTTCTCTTTTTTTACTCACTTGGGACAATGCTCTAGAAAATGATGATCATCACACTTCTATTTATTTACAACTCAATGATTACAACTCGATGCTAGAACAAAAGATGACTCTATATGAATGCCTCCGGCAGTGTACTGGGATATGCAATGAACCAAGAGTGACATGTATGAAAGAATTATGAACGGTGGCTTTGCCACAAATACTATGTCAACTACATGATCATGCTAAGCAATATGACAATGATGAATGTGTCATGATAAACGGAATGGTGGAAAGTTGCATGGCAATATATCTCGGAATGGCTATGGAAATGCCATAATAGGTAGGTATGGTGGCTGTTTTGAGGAAGATATACGGAGGTTTATGTGTGAAAGAGCGTATCATATCACGGGGTTTGGACGCACCGGCGAAGTTTGCACCAACTCTCAATGTGAGAAAGGGCAAGGCATGGTACCGAAGAGGCTAGCAATGATGGAAGGGTGAGAGTGCGTATAATCCATGGACTCAACATTAGTCATAAAGAACTTATATACTTATTGCAAAAATCTACAAGTCATCAAAAACCTCGGCACTACGCGCATGCTCCTAGGGGGATAGGTTGGTAGGAAAAGACCATCGCTCATCCCCGACCGCCACACATAAGGAAGACAATCAAAAAACACCTCATGTTTCAAATTTGTTACACAACGTTTACCATACGTGCATGCTACGGGACTTGCAAACTTCAACACAAGCACTTCTCAAATTCACAACTACTCAACTAGAATGACTTTGATATTATTACCTCCATATCTCAAAACAATCATCAAGCATCAAACATCTCTTAGTATTCAAAACACTCCTAGGAAAATTTTACTAATCTTGAACACCTAGCATATTAGGATTATTTAAGAAAATTACCATGCTATTTAAGACTCTCAAAATAATCTAAGTGAAGAATGAGAGATCAATAGTTTCTATAAAACAAATCCACCACCGTGCTCTAAAATATATAAGTGAAGTACTAGAGCAAAACTATATAACTCAAAAGATATAAGCGAAGCACATAGAGTATTCTAACAAATTACAAATCATGTATGGCTCTCTCAAAAGTGTGTACAACAAGGATGATTGTGGTAAACTAACAAATAAATACTCAAATAATACAAGACGCTCCAAGCAAAACACATATCATGTGGTGAATAAAAATATAGCTCCAAGTAAAGTTACCGATAGAAATAGACGAAAAGAGGGGATGCCTTCCGGGGCATCCCCAAGCTTTGGCTTTTAGGTGTCCTTAGATTATCTTGGGGGTGCCATGGGCATCCCCAAGCTTAGGCTCTTGCCACTCCTTGTTCCATAATCCATCAAATCTTTACCCAAAACTTGAAAACTTCACAACATAAAACTTAAAATAGAAAATCTCGTGAGCTCCGTTAGCAAAGGAAAACAAAATGTCGGAGTAAATAACCATGGGTAGCCTAGCCGGCTCCCCCTGTCCCTTCTGAAAAAATTACGAGCCGATCCGGCTCTCAAGAATCCAAGACATGGGGCCGCCTTCCCCTTGCCGGCTGTCTCCCAGGCCGGCTATCAGAAGGCGACCCGACTTTAGACCTCATGAAGAAAGCCGCGGGAGGGCCGGCTCCGAGAAGCCGGCCACGAGAAGGCCGACTCCAAGAAGCCGGCTCCCACAAAGCGGTCAAGATTGTACCCTCGAAGTTTGCATCCACATAACGGTGATGTGACGGGGCGTGGCTACAGTAAAGCATGCCACCCCCGAATCCCGGAGCACGCCTGGCATAGTGCGCCCGTACGGGTGGACATGACCCGTCCGGCGTGGCACGATTGCCACGTTGACCCTGATGTCATCCACGACGGGCTGCCAGCGCAGCCCACGGGCGGTGGGCCCCTTCGGGCAGAGAGACACCCGAAGGCGGCCAGGCCTCCCCCAGTCGTCCCAAGACAGAGCCGTCTCCCCACATCCGGCTTGCCACCTCCCTCGAAGGAGACGCCCCATTAAGGAGACAAGACGCGGTGAGGCTACAGCGATCACCCGCCGGATGGCGGCACTGTAGCCACGCCCACCTCGGCGAAGCCCTCGTCACCAGGATTGAGCAACAGTAACCAGCCACTGACAAGACCCTGGACAGTGGGGCCTGCCTGTCGACCAAGGAGCCGGCAGCCGGCGGGCCCCAGCAGCCGGCGCAGAAGCCGGCGAGTTGTAGACACAGACGGCTGGGCCCCACGCCCAGCCGGATTACCATTGTACCCCCGGGGGGTAGGCCTATATAAACCCCCCGGGACACCCATGCAAAGGGTGGATCCCTGCTAGTGTTAGACACCACATAGGGAGGAGAAGAGAGCGAGCAGTGCCCTTCTTCCTCCTCTCGCCAAACAGCTCATGGAGCATCGTGTAGCTACTTGTTCATCTAGTGATCATGCGGAGACCCCGCAGAGCAGCAGTAGGGGTGTTATCTCCACGGAGAGCCCCGACGCTGGGTAAGATTCGGCGGCATGCATGTCGTCGCCTCATCCCGCTTCCAGGCACCGGCGACGTCTTATTGGCTCCCACAATGATAAGCCACCCGTTGGCATATGTCGCACCTACCACCCGACATTTGGCGCCCACCGTGGGGCCAGGTGCACCGTCGTCCGTAGACCTGTTCTGGACGGGAACCCTCTTCCTCCCCCGCGAGCGTAGCCAGCCCGACACGCCCGACGGTGCTTGCCACGACACGCTGCAAGGTGTCACCAACGTCTGTGCAGCGAGCGGCCTTGCCGATCTTCTTGACAAGACCCTCATCTCCGACGAGCTCGCCTTCGACGCGGGCACCGACCACCTCGTCAACCTCCTCGGCCAGCTCCACGTCTTCGACGAGCCTGCTGTGGACTTGGAGTCGGTTGGCTCCACCGACCCGATGCCTGTCGACTCCGACACGGCCTCACTCGACACTTTCCCCACCGACGTCACGATCTACAATGACCCGCTTCCCCAGGCCGATGGCGGCGACGCTGTCACCACTGAGGTGATGGTCATCGGCCACGGCGGCGCTTCTGACGAGAGCGCCCGCGACGCCCCGCACACGGCGATCCACGACTTGTCCAACCCCCTCCCGGCCGATGCCGACACTGAAGCACTAGAGGCTCGCCGCCTCGCCCTCCTTGCGGAGGGCCGGAAGTTGGTTTCCATGAGACGCCTCGCTGAGGCCCACCGACGCGAAGCCGACTGCGCCGCTTTTGGCACGCCGCCCCCAGGCGGACCTAGCCAGGCTGGCGCTGTCAGACAGTGCGGCGCTGTCGTTGCCGACACATTAGGAGTCAACCGCCCAGTCTACGCCACTCCACTCGTGAACCTGCGCGCCACCCAGGCGGCCGTAGACGAGCTAGACGGACTGGGGGCCGAAGAACTCCCCCACATGACCCGACGCATCCAGCAGCTAATCGATGCAGCCGCGCAGCGGCACGAAGCCGACGCCTGTGCAGAAAGCCCTCCCCCGCGCCGAGATCACGGCGCGACGTCCCGGACGCCGACTACGGGTAAAACCCGCGCGCGGCGCGCGAAAGAGCCGGCTGCCAGCCGAAGCCGAACTCGAATCTCCATCGAGCGAGACATAGAAGGCCACCCCCAGGCCGTGGAGTGGCGGGGCAACCCGCCTCCGCCTCAGCCCCGTGGAGAGAGATATCCCACCCCACCGCCTGTTGCACATCCGACTCTCAGCGGCCGCCTAGGTCGCCGTGAAGGAGTCGGCGAGAATGACGCCCACCATCGGATCGACCGCCTGGCGCGATCCCTGGCGCTGGAAGAAGAATACGATGCCGGCCCGCCTTGCTTTGGCCCCCGCATTCGCGACGAGCCTTTCCCCAAAGGGTTCTCGCTCCCAAGAGACACGCCCAAGTACAACGGCTCTGTGAAGCCAGAAGATTGGTTAATCGACTACTCCACGGCGGTTAGCATAGCAAACGGCAAGAGGCGCGTTGCCGTGAAGTACGTGCCCCTCATGCTGCAAGGCACGGCGCGGACCTGGCTCAACAGCCTCAAGCCATACAACATCAACAGCTGGCTAGATTTCACAGAAGCCTTCGTCCGCAACTTCACCAACACCTACAAGCGGGCTCCCAAGCCCAGACAGCTCTCCTTTTGCGTACAAGGCCCCGCCGAGTCTACTCGCGACTACCTCACGCGTTGGGCCGAGCTCCGCAACTCTTGCAAAGGGGTGCACGAGGTGCAAGACATAGAATACTTCACTGTCGGGTGCCGAGAAGGCACCCTCCTCAAGCACAAGCTCCTCTGCGACGAGCCGACTACCCTTGACGAGCTTCTGGTCATAGCGGACATGTACGCCACCGCCGACTCCTCAATGAAGACCGAACTCCGGGTAGACGCGTCCGGGAAGGTACTCAACCCGGCGCCCAAGACGCCGGCTGGGGACTCCGGCCGACGCCCACACCAGAACGACCACAAGCGCAAGGGCCCCGTGCCGCCTTCCGCCAGTCGGCAGGTGGCCACAGTCGAAGACGATCGGCCCAAAGGGCGGCCCGCGCCCAAGAAACCCAAGGGCGGCAGGCCGGCTTGGCAGCCGGCCTTCTCCTACGAGCAAACTCTCGACGCCCCGTGCAAGTTCCACAGCGGCGCAAAGCCGTCCAACCACACGACCTGGAAGTGCCACTGGCTCACCCGAATCTCCAAAGGCGAAGGGCTTGCGCCGCCTCCGCCTGCCGGTCCGCCGCCTCCGGCTCCGCAGCCGCCGACCGCTCGGCCCACAGTCAGAGTCGTGCATGATGAGTTCCCCGACGATCATGCCGCCTATGTCATTTTTACAAGCCAGCCCGAAGACCGGCGTAGCAAACGCCGAGAGCACCAGGAAGTCAGCATGGTCGCTGCCAACCCCGCCGAGCACATGCACTGGTCAGAAAAACCTATCAGCTGGAGCCGGGCCGACCACCCAGAGATGATGCCATCTCCCGGCTCTTATGCGTTGGTTCTGGATGCCACCCTTGCAACAGACAGACGCACCGCCTGTTTCTCCCGCGTGCTGATAGACGGCGGGAGCAGCATCAACATCCTATACCATGACACCCTAGAGATGCTGAACGTCAAGGCAAAGCAACTCATGCCTACTCGGACTGCGTTCCATGGCATTGTACCAGGCCTGTCATGCGCCCCCATTGGCAAGATCAAGATTGATGTACTCTTTGGGGACAAGGAGCATTTCCGCCGAGAAGCGATCTGGTTTGAAGTGGTGGACCTGGAGAGCCCCTACCATGCATTGCTTGGCCGACCTGCCTTGGCCAGGTTCATGGCAGTTCCCCACTACGCTTACCTCAAGATGAAGATGCCGAGCACCAAGGGCATCATCACCATAGCCGGCGATTACAAGAAATCTTCCGAGTGCGCAGCAGCCAGCAGCCGGCTGGCCGAGTCCCTTGTGATTGCCGAAGAAAAGAAGATGTTGGACCGAGTCGTGGCCATGGCCGGCAAACAGACGGCCTTGTCCCTCGACTCCAAGGAGTATGATGCTCAAGGATCTTTCCAGCCGGCCAAGGAGACGAAGAAGATACCTCTTGACCCCGAGCACCCAGAGAGATTTGCCGGCATCAGGGCGAACCTAAACAGCAAATAGGAAGGCGAGCTCGCCGATTTCCTCCGTGAGAATCGGGACATCTTTGCATGGTCCCCCAAGGACATGCCGGGTGTTCCGAAGGAATTCGCCGAGCACAAACTACACGTCCGAGAAGACGCAAAACCAGTCAAACAACCCCTCCGCCGACTGTCAGAGGAGAAGAGAAGGATTGTAGGAGAAGAGATAGCCCGGCTTCTGGCGGTCAGCTTCATTATGGAAGTTTTCTTTCCAGAATGGCTCGCTAACCCGGTCCTCGTGTTAAAGAAGAATAACAAGTGGCGCGTGTGCATAGACTACACGAGCCTCAACAAGGCTTGCCCCAAAGATCCCTTTGCCCTGCCAAGGATTGATCAAGTGATAGACTCCACGATCGGATGCGAGCTGTTGAGTTTCTTGGATGCTTACTCAGGGTACCGCCAGATAAAGTTAGATCCGGCAGACCGCCTGAAGACCGCCTTCATCACGCCATTCGGAGCCTTTTGCTACTTGACTATGACATTCAACTTGAGGAATGCCGGTGCCACTTTTCAGCGTTGCATGCAGAAGTGCCTCCTCAAGCAGCTCGGCAGAAACGCCCACGTCTACGTAGATGACATTGTGGTGAAGACGGAGAAGCGCGGCACCTTGCTGGAAGACCTCAAGGAAACATTTGAGAACCTACGCCGGTTCCAAATCAGGCTCAACCCCGAGAAATGCGTGTTCGGAGTGCCAGCTAGCCAGCTCCTAGGCTTCCTTGTCTCCGAACGCGGCATCGAATGCAATCCAGTAAAGATCAAGCCCATTGAGAAAATGGCGATTCCCACCAAACTTCGAGACGTCCAGAAGTTCACCGGATGCTTGGCCTCCCTGAACCGCTTCATCAGCCGGCTCGGAGAGAAAGCTCTCCCCCTCTACCGCCTCATGAAGAAGACCACTCACTTCGAGTGGAATGACAAAGCCAACCAAGCTTTTCACGAGCTAAAGAAGATGCTGGCCACGCCGCCTGTCCTGGCGGCGCCGACTGAGAAAGAGCCCATGCTCCTCTACATTGCCGCAACCAGCCGGATGGTCAGCACCGTCATCGTAGTCCAACGCCCAGAAGAGGACCGAGCCCAGCCGGTCCAGAGGCCGGTGCACTATTTGAGCGCGGTGCTGTCTACCTCGAAGCAGAACTACCCACACTACCAGAAGATGTGCTATGGCGTGTACTTCACCGCCAAGAAGCTGAAGCCCTACTTCCAAGAGCATCCCATCACGGTCGTATGCACCGCCCCACTGGCCGAGATCATAGGCAGTCGGGATGCATCCGGCCGGGTGGCGAAATGGGCCATCGAGCTGGCCCCTTACACGATCTTCTACCAGCCTCGCACCGCCATCAAGTCCCAAGCATTGGCCGACTTCCTCGTCGACTGGGCCGAGACCCAGTACCTGCCGCCAGCTCCCGACTCCACTCATTGGCGCATGCACTTCGATGGGTCCAAGATGCACACCGGCTTGGGAGCCAGCGTCATCCTCACCTCTCCCAAAGGCGACAAGCTCAGATACACGCTGCAAATTCACTTTGCCGCCTCCAACAACGTGGCCGAGTACGAGGCGCTCATACATGGGCTCCGGCTTGCCAAAGAACTCAGCATTCGCCAGATCCTATGTTATGGCGACTCGGACTTGGTGGTCCAGCAATCATCCGGTGACTGGGATGCCAAGGACGCAAATATGGCAAGCTACCGCTTCCTCGTTCAGCAGATCAGTGGGTATTTTGAAGGATGCGAGTTCCTCCACGTACCACAAGCCGACAACGAGCCTGTTGGTGCCCTGGCTCGAATAGGCTCCACTCGGCAAGCAATACCAACCGGTGTCTCTCTACAACGCCTCCTCAAGCCGTCTATCAAGCCGTCTCTAGAGTCCGATTCCATCTTCGTACCGCCTGACCCTGGTATAGCCGGGCCTGGCTCGAAGAACCAAGAAGGTGACCCGGGGACTTCGATAGTCGGCCAGGGGACATCAGCAGGCGGCTCGGGGACTTCCGTAGTTATGCCCGACCCTGGGACTGCCACACCCAGCTCAGGGACTGCGGTACTTGGCCTAGAGACTGCACCAACACAACAGGCGGTGGCCGACTCCAACATTTCACCACCCAGCCCGCCCGCCCTGGTCGCAGTAGCCGCATTGGCAATAGAAGAAGTCGCAGCTCCATCATGGGCTCAGTCAATCCTCAACTTCCTAATAAACCAAGATCTGTCGGCTGACGAAACAAAGGCAAGACAAGTCCAACGCCGAGCCGGAGCATACACAATCGTCAACAGAGAGCTCATCAAGCGCAGTGTCACTGGAGTCCTCCAGCGATGAGAAGGGCATTACAATCCTCAGAGACATCCAACAAGGAGAATGCGGCCACCATGCGGCCTCAAGATCACTCGTCGCCAAAGCCTTCCGCCATGGTTTCTTTTGGCCGACTGCTTTGGATGACGCCAAGGGGTTAGTTAAACATTGCAAAGGATGCCAACTCTTTAGCTCCAAGCAACACATGCCGGCTTCAGCACTCAAGACCATTACCCTCACTTGGCCCTTCGCCGTTTGGGGACTGGACATCGTGGGCCCATTCAAGACGGTGCGCGGCGGCATGACACATCTGCTTGTCGCCGTGGACAAATTCACCAACTGGATTGGGGCAAAGCCGATCAAGAAGCTGAATGGGCCGACTGCCGTGACATTTATCGTAGATATAACAACTCGGTATGGCGTGCCACACAGCATCATCACCGACAATGGCACGAATTTCGGCAAGGGAGCCTTGGCACGTTTCTGCGTGACGCAAGGCATCTGCTTGGACTTACCGTCCGTTGCCCACCCGCAGTCAAACGGCCAGGTCGAGCGAGCCAACGGCCTCATCCTTTCCGGCATCAAGCCCCGACTGGTCGTACCACTGGAGTGTTCAGCCGGCTGTTGGCTCGATGAGTTGCCGGCCGTCCTCTGGAGTCTGCGCACTACCCCAAACAAGTCAACCGGCTTCACTCCTTTCTTCCTCGTGTATGGTGCTGAGGCGGTCATCCCAACTGACATCGAGTTCGACTCGCCTCGGGTAACCATGTACACGGAAGCGGAGTCCAAGGAAGCACGGGAAGACGGCGTCGACCTGCTGGAATAAGGCCGGCTATTAGCCCTCAGCCGGTCCGCCATCTATCAACAGGGCCTGCGCCGCTACCACAGCCGGAAGGTCAAGCCAAGATCCTTCCAAGAGGGCGATCTTGTGCTCCGGCTGATCCAGCGAACAGCCGGCCAGCACAAGCTCTCGTCCCCTTGGGAGGGCCCCTTCATCATCAGTAGAACTTTAGGCAACGACTCCTACTACCTGATCGACGCGCAGAAGCCGAAGGCACGAAAGAGAGACGACTCCGGCAAGGAGTCGGAACGACCATGGAACGCCAACCTCCTCCGAAGATTTTACAGTTGAAATGCAGTATGTATCACGCTAACTTTTGTACTAAGTATGAGACAATACACCCCCCGAGGACAGCTCGGGGACTGCCATCTTTTATCTATGGATGAAGAGTATCATGCTTATGACCTTGTCATTACATTCACTTTTTCCGTCCGGCACCGGGTTCGACTAGTCGGCCCGGGGACTGGCCGCCTGGAGTTATATTAGAAGTCCTACCCGCAGTCAGACAAGTAGTGTGCTGGCTCCCAAGCCTTCTCTTGCCAAAAGTCGCAGATCGAAGAAACGGCTGTCAGGCTGGCAAGAGTTAAAGGCAGGAAAATACGCCCACACGAAAAACGGCTAGGGACTAACGGACTAATATAACAAAAGCCGGTTTTTCTCCCACCATCGACCGACTACCAGAGTAGCCGCCTGGCCGGCTTCCATTCACCTCGCTTCAATCTAAGAAAGCTCGAGTACTTGCCTTCCCAAAAGGGGAAGGCGGCAAAGGAAACAGCCTAAGGATAAAAAGCATACACGAATGGAAACCAAACACGCACACAATAATATTTACATAAAAGACCTTCAAAAGGCCAGCATTCAACATAGTTCGAATACACCCCCAGTGGGTGGAATTGTGCAAGTTTAATAAAATTGTTCAAAAGGCAACAAGCAGGAAAAAACAAGGACGGCAGATTAAGCCAAGGGAGCGACTGGCGAGTCGGGCAGGTCGGTGGAGACGACAGTGCCGGCTGGAGGAGTGACCGGCTGGCGAACCTCAGCGTGATCACCGCCTCCCGCAGAGGGCGCGCTAGCACGCGCCTCGTTGCTGGAGGCATGATCAGGCTGAGGCTGGCTGGCCGCTTCACCGGTCGGCTCAACGTCTTCGCCTTCCTCTCCTTCGTCGTCTTCACCTTCATCACTGGAGGCGATCTCCTCTGCCGAGTCTTCACCCGCTGCCAGGTCCAGCCCGAACCACTCCTTCGGCTAGGCAACGCCGTCGTCATTAATTTCAGGAGCGAAGACGTTGATGTCAGTACACTCGGCGATCGTCGAAGCGCGCTGAGTGATAGCCGGCCACACCTCCTCCATCTCTTCATCGGCCTCCAGCCGCCAGGTGTGCAGCTGGTCCAGGTTCAGCTCCGGATACCAGGCTCGGACGAACTCCAGCGCCCGCCCAGCTCCAAGCCAGGCTGCCGATGCCTTCCAGGCCTCGAAGTGGCTAACCGCAACCTCCAGCCAGTCGGCAGTCCGACTCGGGGTGACCAAGGCGTTGTACTCGGCTTCCTTGGCGCGAAGGGCGGCCTGGGCCCCGCTGAGCTGCCCCCTCAAGTCGGCATTGGCTCCTGCAAGCATGAAGACAAAGGAACATTTAATAAGGAAGAAGTCGTCAAGGAAGATCCGACCCGGCTGCTCAGCAGTCGGCCCGAATCTCGGGGACTACACCCAATGGGTGCGCTGAAGCGCTCCCACAGGAGATGAACGAGACAAAGCATGCATTCCGGCTGCTGGTCAGGTCCTCGGTTCTCCGGCCCAGCTCCTGAGCCTGGGAGTTGAAGGCGGCTGCGCGAAGGTTATGATACTCCTGGAAGATTATACAGGAGGCGAGGATAAGTTAAGTTGTCAGGACCTAGTAAGTTCCAAGCCGCCTGCGCAGCAGCCGACTCGGAACTCGGGGACTACACCCAGTGGGTGCGCTGACGCGCCCCCACGAAAGAAATCAAAAGAGCAAAATAACCAAGGCCAGAAGACTCACCCAGATGACGGCCCGTGTCGCGAGGAACTCTTGGGTGTCTCGCTGCAGCGAGGCGGCCTGAGCTTGAAGCCGGTTCCGGACCTCCTGGGCCGCCGCGTTCAGCTCGCCCGTCCCCCCGCTGGGAGTCCACTCGGACGTGCTGGCGCTGGCCGCCTCCAGGGCCTCCACCGTCTGGCTAGCACCCACAGCTCGGTGCGGTTCCGGCACGGAGGCGCCACCCCCTGCACGCCGGCGCAATGCCGGCTGCACCTCGAGGCCGGCCCCTGCCTCCAGCTCGCCCCCGGACGGCTGCTCTGGCACCGCAGCTGATTGGCCGCTTTGGCCCGCTCCAGTAGGCGCCGTCTGCGGCGCCCCCTCCACGAAGATCACGTGGTCCTCCCTCCTCTCCATCACCGGCGGGCCTTGGTCGACCTCCTCCGACGGGGGCACGGGAATGTCGGGGGCCACGGCGCGGAGGGGAACGACAAGTAGCAGAGGCTGGTTGTGCGAGGCCTCCGCCTTCGTCTCCGCGGCTGCCGCCTCCGCCCGGGCCTTGGCCGCCGCATCGGCCCGCTCCTTCGTCGCCTAGGTGGTCCTTCGCTCTGCCGCCTCTCGCTCCTCCCGCGCCTCCCGTGCGTTCTGCTCTGTGGCCTCCCTAAGGTCGGCGCGGGGATCCACGCGACGGGAGCCTGAAGACCCTCCAGTCGGCCTGACTACGGAGCCGCCAGGACCCCGCTCAAGGGAAAGCGATGCCCTGTCCGGCGAATAAAGAAAGGTTTTGAAGAGCTTCGGTCGAAAAAGATGACAAAAAAATATATGCAAGACATTTGGCGACTTACGCCGAGATCGCCTGCGGCTGTTTCACCGCCTTGCGAAAGCGGGCCGCCTTCACGGCTGCCTCATCCTGCTTGGTCGCCGCCGTAGAAGCCTTGGATTTCTTCAGCCGGCTGCCGAAGAAGGTCGACGCGGCCCGGCGCTTCTGTGCGCCACCACGGGCAGCCGGCGCGGCAGACGAACCCGCGCCTTGATGATCAAGCACCGGCTGGCGGTGCGGGGCAGCTTCGACCTCGTCGTCGTCCGGCCAGTCTTCGAAGCCGGCTCCGGGCCCTGCGCCTCCTGCCTTGTCGCCTTCCCCCATGATGGCGTCTTCCATGGCGGCCGCTACCAGGTCCGGATCATCGGCGTCGTCCACCGCGCAGTCGGGGAGGAGCTGGCGCTCTACCCCTGCGGCCCCGGCTGTCGGCGGAAGAAGAGGGTTCTGCTAAGGGCAAACCAACTGATCAGAGGTCGGCTATCATGAGACCGGCTACAAAAAGGAAGAAAAAAGAAGAAAAACTTACGGCAGGCGGAGGGTTGGCGCGGGAATACGGCCCCTTGCCGTATCGCCAATCCTCGGCGAGCTTGCAGTTGGAGATGTAGTTCACCATGTAAGACACCTCTGCATGAGGCATCTCCCTGGTGCTCAGCCGGCATGGGTCGAAGCAGCCGCTCATTTGGCAAATCATGTGAGGCCGGCCTTGGAGCGGAAGTACTCCGCGCTCCACGAAGGCGGCCACCAAGTCGGCTCCGGTCAAGCCCTCCGACTGGATCATCACCCGAAGCCGGGAGACGGCTGCGTTCCCGGCCTGAGACAGCGACCTGGCCCGGTAGCTCCATGAAGGTTGCCTCCCAGCCGGCGGGCCGGCTACGTAAGCCGGCAGGTTGACGTAGTCGCCTTGCTGGGCGTTGTTCTTCATGTAAAAGTAGGACTTCTGCCAGAGCTTCACCGACTGGATCAGCAGGATGGGTGGGAACGGATTGTTCTCACCCGTCCGCCTCATGGCAATGAAGGCTCTGCAGGGGGCGGGCACGCCCGCGACGACGGTGCCGAGCTTGCTCTAGAAGAATTCCCCCCAGAGCTCGAGAGTGGGGAGAACCCCAAGAAAGCCCTCGCACAGGGTGACGAAAGACGACTATAGCATCACCGCGTTGGGCGTGAGGTGATGCGGCTGGAGGTGGTAGAATTCAAGGAAAGCTCGAAGGAATCCGCTCGCCAGGAGGCCGAAGCCGCGCAGGCAGTGCGAGCGGAAGATCACCCGCTCGCCCTCCTCCGGCGCCGGCGAGATCTCCTTCTCCGGCGCCCGACGAACCCGCGCGAAGTTCTCGCCCGGCAGGCGCCGCGTCCGGCGGAGGAACTCGACGTGGTCCTCGTGGACATTGGAGCCATCCCACGAGCTCGACAACGCCATGGGAGCGATGCGGCAGGGAGCAAGATGAAGCGACGGCGGAGACGCGCACGACCCCGCTACGGCGGGACCAAAGGAACCGAGAGGCCCGACGGCGGAATGGCGCGGCAATGGGTTGCTGCGGCGGCAAAGGGAAGAAGAAGGAAGGCGAGAAGGGGCGGAGCGAGGGAGAGCGTGCGAGCCTCTGCCGCTCCCCCTCCTCCCCCTACTTATAGACCCGCGCGGCGGAGCCGAGGAGGCGTGGCGTGGGGGAACGTGGGGATCAACTGCGCCCACTCCCCCACGTCCCGCGATTATTGTGCCCTGATGGCGTAATAAAACCGCCGCGGGAAGGCGAGCGGTCCACGTGGGCCGCAGAAGATCCGTGCTCGGGCCGAGGCCTAGGAGTGGCGGGCCCGGGCCTGCGGCGGCGCCCCGTCGCGCGCGTGCACTGGCAGGATTTCCTTGCCACGTGGCCCGCGGGATGGCGTGCGGTCAGCTCGCAGGCCGACCCGCGTTCCCGCCTACGAGAAACGGGGCTTTCCGAAGATGGCGCGCACAAGCACAGCCGGCCCCTCAGGATAGGAAGCTGACCGAGCTTCTTGTCCCTTTGTCAGCCTCGAAGCTCGATCAGCTTCGGGGACTACTGTCGGAGTAAATAACCATGGGTAGCCTAGCCGGCTCCCCCTGGCCCTTCTGAAAAAATTACGAGCCGATCCGGCCCTCAAGAATCCAAGACATGGGGCCGCCTTCCCCTTGCCGGCTGTCTCCCAGGCCGGCTATCGGAAGGCGACCCGACTTTAGCCCTCATGAAGAAAGCCGCGGGAGGGCTGGCTCCGAGAAGCCGGCCACGAGAAGGCCGACTCCAAGAAGCCGGCTCCCACAAAGCGGTCAAGATCGTACCCTCGAAGTCTGCATCCACATAACGGCGATGTGACGGGGCGTGGCTACAGTAAAGCCTGCCACCCCCGAATCCCGGAGCACGCCTGGCACAGTGCCCGTACGGGTGGCCATGACCCGTCCGGCGCGGCACTATTTCCATGTTGACCCTGATGTCATCCACGACAGGCTGCCAGCGCGGCCCACGGGCGGTGGGCCCCTTCGGGCAGAGAGACACCTGAAGGCGGCCAGGCCTCCCCCAGTCGGCCCAAGACAGAGCCGGCTCCCCACGGCCGGCTTGCCACCTCCCTCGAAGGAGACGCCCCATTAAGGAGACAAGACGCGGTGAGGCTACATCGATCACCCGCCGGACGGCGACACTGTAGCCACGCCCACCTCGGCGAAGCCCTCGACACCAGGATTGAGCAACAGTAACCAGCCACTGACAAGACCCTGGACAGTGGGGCCTGCCTGTCGACCAAGGAGCTGGCAGCCGGCGGGACCCACCAGCCGGCGGCCCCAGCGGCCGGCGCAGAAGCCGGCGAGTGTAGACACAGACGGCTGGGCCCCACGCCCAACCGGATTACCATTGTACCCCCGGGGGTAGGCCTATATAAACCCCCCGGGACACCCATGCAAAGGGTGGATCCCTGCTAGTTTTAGACACCACATAGGGAGGAGAAGAGAGCGAGCAGTGCCCTTCTTCCTCCTCTCGCCAAACAGCTCACGGAGCATCGTGTAGCTACTTGTTCATCTAGTGATCATGCGGAGACCCCGCAGAGCAGCAGTAGGGGTGTTATCTCCACGGAGAGCCCCGAAGCTGGGTAAGATTCGCCGGCGTACATGTCTTCGCCTCATCCCGCTTCCAGGTATCGGCGACGTCTTATTGGCTCCCACAATGATAAGCCACCCGTTGGCATATGTCGCACCTACCACCCGACACAAAAGACCACTTCAAGGTACCGTAATGAACTAATTATTTATTTATATTGGTGTTAAACCTACTGTATTCCAACTTCTCTATGGTTTATAAACTATTTTACTAGCCATAGATTCATCAAAATAAGCAAACAACACACGAAAAACAGAATCTGTCAAAAAAAGAACAGCCTGTAGTAATTTGTAGCTATCGCAAGATCCGGAGCCCCAAAAATTCTAAAATAAATTGCTGGACGTGAGGAATTTATCTATTAATCATCTTCAAAAATAATTAACTAATTATCGCTTTCCAAATAAAAATGGAAGCAGTTCTCGTGAGCGCTAAAGTTTCTGTTTTTTACAGCAAGATTAACAAGACTTTCCCCAAGTCTTCGCAACGGTTCTACTTGGCACAAACACTAATTAGACACAAAAAACACAACCTAAACAGAGGCTAAATAAATTATTTATTACTAAACAGGAGAAAAAACCAAGGAATAAAAGTAAAATTGGGTTGCCTCCCAACAAGGGCTATCTTAACGCCCCTAGCTAGGCATAAAAAGTAAGGATAGATCTAGGTATTGCCATCTTTGGTAGGCAATCCATAAGTGGCTCTCATTATAGATTCATAAGGTAATTTAATTTTATTTCTAGGAAACTGTTCCATGCCTTTACTTAACGGAAATTGGAATCTAATATTTCCTTCCTTCATATCAATAATTGCACCAATCATTCTAAGGAAAGGTCTACCTAGAATAATAGGACATGAAGTATTGCAATCTATGTCAAGAACAATAAAATCTACAGGCACATAATTCGTACTTGCAACAATAAGAACATCATTAATTCTTCCCATAGGTTTCTTAATAGTGGAATCCGCAAGGTGCAAATTTAGAGAGCAATCATCAAAATCACGGAAACCTAACAAATCACACAAAGTTTTTGTAATCGTGGAAACACTAGCACCCAAATCACACAAAGCATAGCATTCATGATCTTTAATTTTAATTTTAATAGTTGGTTCCCACTCATCATAAAGTTTTCTAGGGATAGAAACTTCCAATTCAAGTTTTTCTTCATAAGATTGCATCAAGGAATCAGCGATATGTTTAGTGAATGCTTTATTTTGACTATAAGCATGAGGAGAATTTAGCACGGATTGCAACAAGGAAATACAATCAATCAAAGAGCAATTTTCATAATTAAATTCCTTGAAATCCAAAATAGTGGGTTTAGCAACATCTAGGGTTTTAATTTTTTCGATCCCACTTTCATCAATTTTAGCATCAAGATCTAAAAACTCCGAATTCTTGGAACGCCTTCTAGGTAAAGGTGGATCATATTCAGTCCCATCATTATTAAGATTCATATTGCAAAACAAAGATTTAATAGGGGACACATCAATAACTTTTAGATCTTCATCTTTATTTTCATAGCAATCCGGTTTAGCGGCCATCCTATTAACTAAGGTGGCTTGCTTATCCGAAATTTCAGCGGTCAACTTCTCAAGACGAGCAATTTGGGATCTCAAACCATCAAATTCTTTAGACATATCATCGAGCTCTTTATTCATAAAACTCATAAAACATTTTTGTCCATTAAGCTCGTTTCTAAAGAAACTATTATGCTCGAATTGCAAGACCATAAAACTCCTAACGTTGTTTTCAATTTCTTCTAACCTTTTAAGGTGAAGATCACCAAATCGGGGAAGAGCCATCGAGACAAGCAAGCAAACTAACACACAAGCAAACAAAAAGCGGGCAAAAAGAAGCAAATAGAGAAAGAGAGAGAGGATAGAGAGAGAGGGCGAATAAAACGGCAAGGGTGAAGTGGGGGAGAGGAAAATGAGAGGCAAATGGCAACTAATGTAATGCGGGAGATAGGGATTGTGATGGGTACTTGGTATATTGACTTTTGCGTAGACTCCCCGGCAACGGCGCCGGAAATCCTTCTTGCTACCTCTTGAGCACTGCGTTGGTTTTCCCCGAAGAGGAAGGGATGATGCAGCAAAGTAGCGTAAGTATTTCCCTCAGTTTTTTAGAACCAAGGTATCAATCCAGTAGGAGGCTACGCGCGAGTCCCTCGTACCTGCACAAAACAAATAAATCCTCGCAACCAACGCGGTAAGGGGTTGTCAGTCCCTACACGGCCACTTACGAGAGTGAGATCTGATAGATATGATAAGATAATATTTTTGGTATTTTTATGATAAAGATGCAAAGTAAAATAAAAGCAAAGGAAATAACTAAGTATTGGAAGATTAATATGATGAAGATAGACCCGGGGGCCATAGGTTTCACTAGTGGCTTCTCTCCAGAGCATAAGTATTCTACGGTGGGTGAACAAATTATTGTTGAACAATTGACAGAATTGAGCATAGTTATGAGAATATCTAGGTATGATCATGTATATAGGCATCACGTCCGAGACAAGTAGACCGACTCCTGCCTGCATCTACTACTATTACTCCACTCATAGACCGTTATCCAGCATGCATCTAGAGTATTAAGTTAATGAAAACAGAGTAACGCCTTAAGCAAGATGACATGATGTAGAGGTATAAACTCGTGCAATATGATGAAAACCCCATCTTGTTATCCTCGATGGAAACAATACAATACATGCCTTGCTGCCCCTACTATCACTGGGAAAGGACAACCGCAAGATTGAACCCAAAGCTAAGCACTTCTCCCATTGCGAGAAAGATGAATCTAGTAGGCCAAACCAAACTGATTATTCGAAGAGACTTGCAAAGATAACCAATCATACATAAAAGAATTCAGAGAAGATTCAAATATTATTCATAGATAGACTTGATCATAAACCCAAAATTCATCGATCTCAACAAACACACCCCAAAAAGAAGATTACATCGAATAGATCTCCACAAGAGAGGGGGAGAACATTGTATTGAGATCCAAAAAGAGAGATGAAGCCATCTAGCTAATAACTATGGACCCGTAGGTCTGAGGTGAACTACTCACACTTCATCGGAGGGGCCATGGTGATGATGTAGAAGCCCTCCGTGATCGATGCCCCCTTCGACGGAGCTCCGGAACAGGCCCCAAGATGGGATCTCGTGGATACAGAAAGTTGCGGCAGTGGAATTAGGGTTTTGGCTCCGTATCTGATCGTTTGGGGGCACGTAGGTATATATAGGAGGAAGGAGTACGTCGGTGGAGCAACAGGGGGCCCACAAGGGTGGAGGGCGCGCCTGGGGGATAGGCTCGCCCCCACTACCTCGTGGCCTCCTATTTTGTGTCTTGACGTAGGGTCCAAGTCTCCTGGATCATGTTCGGTGAGAAAATCACGTTCCCGAAGGTTTCATCCCGTTTGGACTCCGTTTGATATTCCTTTTCTTCAAAACCCTGAAATAGGCAAAAAACAGCAATTCTGGGCTGGGCCACCGGTTAATAGGTTAGTCCCAAAAATAATATAAAAGTGGATAATAAAGCCCAATAATGTCCAAAATAGTAGATAATATAGCATAGAGCAATCAAAAATTATAGATACGTTGGAGATGTATCAATGACTGGTACGCAGACCGCTCAAAACTCTACGGCTGCGGCAGCAATAACCACCGGGACGGCAGTGGCCGGGTCAGGAGACCCCGCGCGCCCACCGGCTCAGGTGCTGATGAATCTCATGGATAGAATGACGGCCCTGTTAACTGTCGTGGTTGAACCGACGGATAAGGCTCAGCATGATGCGGAGGTCGCACAGTTACGTGGGGAGGTAGCTCAAGCCAAGGAAAACTTGGCAGCAGAGGACGTCGGGATGGCTGCAGAGCGGGCGGCTTTGGACGCTCGGGCTCAGCAGCTTCAATCAGAGGCTTTTCAGCTCTCGGTGAATCTAAATGCATCAAACGAGGTCATGAGGAGGAGGCACCAGAAGAGTCAATCACGTCTGCCCCTGACTTATGATCCTAGGAATCTCTTCCACACACCCGGAGCCGGTCCCAGTAACCCGCCGGAGGCAAACCGGATTGCAACACCCGGGGCTGGTGCGCCGGGTCAGCCGCGGGCTATGGAACCCCCTCGTGTGAATACTTCTCCGCCTCGTTATACACTGACGCCACCGGGTCACTTTCCTAGCCCTTTGGAGAATCTGATCGCTGCATCGGCGCGTTTGGCGGCTCTCCCCATGGAAGGCGACTCTCCGACGATGATCCAAACGTGAAGGGTCAGAGAACTTCTTCGACGGCTCTGGCACAGCAGGAATCATACTCTTATAGTCGAGACATTCAACCCCTCGCCCAAGCCGGAGCCTAAGCTATAGCAGGCATATGGATTCAGCGGCCATGTCAAGCAATGCTCAACGCCATAACCAGCCACGCAGGCATGACCCGGCGCATGATGGAGCTTTTAACTTGGCTGACCAGGAGAGGATTCACCAAGAGGCTGAGCGGGCAGTTCAACAGGCAGCTGAGTAGGCGGTTCACCAAGATTTTCAGGTTTATCCAACGACCTCTGTTGAAGCAGGTGTGACCATGAGGACTGGGGGTGTCCCTTGTTTGGTGTCGGCTCTACATAATGAGCGCTTAGCAAAGGATTTTAAGGGGCCTCGTAAGGTGCCTAATTACACAGCTGACTTACAACCCGGGGCATGGATTGAAAGTTACGAGATGGCCATGGAGTTATTGGAGGTCAGTGACGCGGCGATGGCCAAGTACTTCACCATGATGTTGGATGGAACAACTCGCACTTGGTTGAAGGGGTTGCCACCCAATTCTATCGGCTCATGGGCAGAGTTGAAGGCCCGGTTTATTCAGAACTTCAAAGATACATGCAAGAAACTCATGTCGATTGTGGACTTGACTAATTGCAAGCAATAGGAAAGTGAGTCCAGGACCCATTGGGTGCGCCGGGTGAAGGAGATAATACATTCATCTGATAAGATGGATGCCGGCTCCGCGGTCTTAATGTTGGAGAAATTTTTCCGTTTTGAACCTCTGAAACATAAGCTGGGGCGGCTCAAGCGTGATTGCAATGACATGGGCCAGCTGATGGCGGCTTTGGTCAAATACAACGATTCGGATAGTACCAAGGATCCTGCGTCTGACAAAGAGAAGACAGGGAAGGGAAAGGAGAATGACAACGGCAAAGGTCATCAGCATAACCTGGCAAATCAAGGAGGTAATAATAAACATAAGGCTGACGGTAGTCTGGAGTTTGTGGCTAACACCAACGCACAGGGCAACAATCAACGGCATAAGGGGAGGCCACCTCCTCGGTCAGGCGGGTCAGGTCCCACCCTTGAGCAGTTGCTAAATGAACCCTGTCCAAGACACGACACCCGGGAGAAGCCGGCCACCCATCTATGGAAAGATTGTACGATCATGAAGGATTTCAAGAATTCTAATATGTTCGACGGTAATCATGGACCTGGCAACGGCTCAGGCGGTGGCGGCTTTCATGGCTCGGACGGCGGCTTAGGAGGCGGCGGTTTTCATGGCCAGGGCCCTCAAGGCAATCAAGGTGGCTATAATCAGCAACCTGGCCAAGGTAGTCAGCAGCAGCAGCAATCCGGGTATCAGAGTAACCCAAAGCAGCTAAGCAGTGGGCAGTATCATGTATTCACCACCAGTTTATGCAAAAGGGACTAGAAGCTTCATAAGAGAGCTGTGAACGCTATTGAGCCGGCGGTTCCACGCCATTTGAGGTGGTCTGAGCAGCCTATTTTGTGGAGTAGGGAAGATCACCCTCCCCGGGTTGATAATCCGGGTCACTTGGCCTTGGTGGTGGCCCCTCAAGTTGGTGGGTACATGTAACGCCCTCGATGCGGCTATATCTCCCACATGTCGAAGCACGACTTAGAGGCATAACCGCATTAAAAGCAATGTCGCAAGTGAGGTAATCTTCACACAACCCATGTAATACATAAGGGAAAGAGATACATAGTTGGCTTACAATCGCCACTTCACACTATACAAGAATAAAGCATTACATCATCCAGATACAATCAAGGTCCGACTACGGAACCAAAATAAAAGAAGACTACCCCAAATGCTACACAGATCCCCGATCGACCCCAACTGGGCTCCACTACTGATCAACTGGAACGAAACAACACAAAGGACAAGATCTTCATCGAGCTCCTCCTTGAGCTTGGTTGCGTCATTTGCACGGTTCAACGGCACCTGCAAGCTGGCTTTGGAAGTATCTGTGAGTCACGGGGACTCAGCAATCTTACACCCTCGCGATCAAGACTATTTAAGCTTATGGGTAAGGTAAAGGTATGAGGTGGATCTGCAGCAAGCGACTAGCATATATGGTGGCTAACATACGCAAAAGAGAGCGAGAAGAGAAGGCAAAAGCACGGTCGAACAACTATGATCAAGAAGTGATCCTAGAACAACCTACGTCAAGCATAACTCCAACACCGTGTTCACTTCCCGGACTCCGTCGAGAAGAGACCATCACGGTTACACACGCGGTTGATGTATTTTAAATAAGATCAACTTCAGGTTTTCTACAACCGGACATTAACAAATTCCCATCTGCCCATAACCGCGGGAACGACTTTCGAAAGTTCAAATCCCTGCAGGGGTGTCCCAACTTAGCCCATCACAAGCTCTCACGATCAACGAAGGATATTCCTTCTCCCAAGACAATCCGATCAGACTCGGCATCCCGGTTATAAGACATCCTCGACAATGGTAAACAAGTCCAGCAAGACCACCCGTTGTGCCGACAAATCCCGATAGGAGCTGCACATATCTCGTTCTCAGGGCACACCGGATAAGCTAAGCATACGGGAGCCAACGTAACCCAAGTTGCCAAGGGACGGCCCCGCACGGTGCTCTGGGTTGGACCAACACTTAGAGAAGCACTGGCCCGGGGGTTAAAATAAAGACGACCCTTGGGCTGGCCGACCCAAGGGAAAGAAAAGGCTAGGTGGCGAATGGTAAAACCAAGGTTGGGCCTTGCTGGAGGAGTTTTATTCAAGGCGAACTGTCAAGGGGGTCCCAGTATAACCCAACCGCGTAAGGAACGCAAAATCCGGGAACATAACACCGATATGACGGAAACTAGGGCGGCAAGAGTGGAACAAAACACCAGGCATAAGGCCGAGCCTTCCACCCTTTACCAAGTATATAGATGCATTAATTAAATAAGAGATATTGTGATATCCCAATGATAATATCCATGTTCCAACAAGGAACGATCTCCAATCTTCACCTGCAACTAACAACGCTATAAGAGGGGCTGAGAAAAATGGTAACATGGCCAAGCAACGGTTTGCTAGGACAAGGTGGGTTAGAGGCTTGGATTAACAATATGGGAGGCATGATAAGCAAGTGGTAGGTATCGCAGCATAGGCATAGCAAAAGAGCGAGCATCTAGCAAGCAAAGATAGAAGTGATTTCGAGGGTATGGTCATCTTGCCTGAAATCCCGCAAGGAAGAAGAACGAGTTCATAAAGAAGATAAACGGACGTAGTCAAACGGGTCCTCACAAAAGCGACGTTATCGGAACCAACCCGAAGAAGCAACACCGGAAAGAAGCACACAACATAGTAAACAACCAACACACGAACATGGTATGATATGCGGGATGCGGTATGTGATGCATATGCATGATTTGGAAAGGAATGATTGAACCTGGCCTCAACTTGGAAATCCAATAGTGCCACTGGAAAGGTGAGGTGATTTCGGTTGAAATCGATATAAAGATCACCGGAATCGGATGCACGGTTTGGGAATGGCAAGCAAAACAAATATGGCACCCGTCTGTGATAATCAGCAAGTAGCCTACTAAATGCATCAAGATAAATATGCTACAACACTCAAACATGGCAACAAAATACATGGCAGGGATCCACTCATGATGCTTGACAAAAGATGAACACTGAGCTACGGCTAAATCATCCATTAACAGGTTCAAACAGGCATGGCAAAAGTGCAAATGATAAGAGGTTTCAGACTTAAGTGAAATTAACACAAGTCTGGAATTTATCGTCAGGAAGCACACTTTAGAGCATGAAAACTACATGCTACAGGAACTGAACATGACAAGGCAAGGCATGGCATGAAGCTGCTCAAAGCACTTAACAAAAGTCCCTTAGTGACCTTGAGCCAAAACGGATCAGAAAATACAATTGCAAGCATGTGAACATGACAAAAACACAAACAAATTCAGACTTAGTGAAAAACTGGAGCATGCAAAACAGTTAACAAGTAGGCATGTTTACGAGCTCTATGCACTCACTACAGAGCATGGCATGACAAACTAAGCATACATCCATCACGAAGACATGGCATAGAAGCTAGACATGGCAAGAACAACATCCTAGCATGCACGGATCAATAAGAACATCCTCGGCAAAATCGCTAAACATGTCAACAATCTGCCAGGATCATTTTATAGAAAAAGTAGAGCTCGATTGACTCAAGCTAGGATGCTGCATAAATGCAAACAAAGACATGGATGGATAGACCACCACAATATTAACAAAACATCCTTACTGATCATCCTCAAAAGAGGCACGGATCACTAGGAAACAACATGAACATATGACATAAAAACAATATCAGGACAAGGACTTGGTGAAATTCCAAGTCCCTGAAATCAGCATTACCGATTAAGCTACTTTGCATGCTTGTGGTAGTCACCACAAATATCACAAAAATACATGGCAAGCACCTCTGTAAGATGACATGGCATATAACAAAACACATGAAGAGCTCATGATCATAGCATGCACACAATAATCATGGCAAAAATACAAAAGGCTATTTGCTGAAACAGATCTAACAAATTCATCACATAGCCCTCTTCCAACAGCATTTCAGGCATCAAGATGAGCTCAAATGAAAATGATGCAATGAGATGCAATGATGTACTCACCGAGATGAACATTTTGATATGCTACACGCTCAAAACGGAGCCACGGCAAGGGACTTATGGTGCGATGAAGATAGCAAAAAAAATTGAGGGAGAGGGAAAAAGTCAACCGGATCTGGATCTAGGGTTCCTCGGCACGCGAACTGAGGCAACTCCGGCGAACTCGACGCGACTCCGGCGAGGTCGAAGAAGCAGCGGGGAGGTGAGGGGGAGGCAGATCCGGCCTCTCCCGACCGGATCCGGCGGCGGTGGGGTGGCTCCGGCCACCGCGGTGGTCGAGGAGGCGCGGGGACTCGTAGGGCTGTCCGGCGGCGAGCTCCGGCCGGTGATGCACGGCGGCGGAGCTGCGCGGTTGCGCGACAGAGCTGGAGGGAGTCGGGCGGCGGGGACGGGCAGCGTTGGCGAGACGGGCCTCGGGGGCCCGAAGCGGGCTCCGGCGGGCTGCGCACCGCGGGGGCGAGGAGCTGCCACATGGTGCTCGGTGGCTGGTGCGGCGAGGTGTGTCCGGCGCCGGCGGACAATGTCCGGCGCGCAGAGAGGCGGGGAGCTAGGGTTTCGGGGAAAAGATCCGAAAACGAAAATGAAGTGGTCTATTTATAGAGGTAGAGGGAGCTAGGAAGCTCCAAATGAGGTGCGGTTTTTGGCCACGCGATCGTGATCGAACGGCCGAGATGATGGAGGAGGCTTAGGTGGGTTTTGGGCCACTTTGGAAGGGTGTTGGGCTGCAACACACACGAGGCCTTCTCGGTTCCTCGGTTAACCGTTGGAGTATCAAACGAAGTCCAAATGGTACGAAACTTGATAGGCGGTCTACCGGTAGTAAACCAAGGCCGCAAGACAAGTCTCGGTCCAATCTGAAAATGTTTAACACCCGCACACGAAAAGAGGTAGAAAGGGACCCCGGGTGACATAGGTGCACCAGATTGCAAAACGGACAATGGGAAAATGCTCAGATGCATGAGACGAACATGTATGCAAATGAAATGCACATGATGACATGATATGCAATGCATGACACACAAGCAATGACAAGGCAACCACAGCGAATAACTGGAGGACACCTGGCACAGCGGTCTCGGGGCGTTACAACACTCCACCACTACGAGAGGATCTCGTCCCGAGATCTAGAGTGGCACCGGAGGGAAAACGGAAGAGAAAGAGAAGAGGTAAAACTAAGTTGCTTCTTTGACAAACAAGTGAAACCAAAGAACCTTGCAAAGGTTAAGCCATTTCGAGAAAAGAATACAATGGAGATAAATGAAGTTGAAAACACTCCGTTAAGGAAGAGGAAAAGAAAGAACCGATTCGGGTAGCATTCCGGTTGAAAAGAGATGAAAGACTTGATAAAATGAAAGAACTTGAGCAAAGGGGCACAATACTCTGGTTAAATGGATAACCAAGAAAAGAACACGATCCTGACAAAACAAGAAGATGGGTTGAAGAGATCAACAATACAATGCCTCTGAAACAAAAGTGTGAATGGACTGGAATGAACAAAGGGAAACAAGATCTTGAGAGAGCACATTTACAACAAATGCTAGCACGGAATTGTTGGGAAACCAACAACGAAAAGAATAAGCTTGATATGGTCTTATGGAATACATCTCAAATATGAGGTGAAATTCTGCCACTAACGGAAAACAAATAGATTGGATTGATATCAACAAGGAGATGAGACAATTATATCACCAGAAGGATAAATGAAGAAATTGGGTCATATTTAAGCACCATAAATAGCAACAATCCTTAGGGAAACCTTTAGGTGAAATATAACCCAAGATAACTCCAACGAAGAGGTTGATGGATTTAAAACATGTCATTCTTAACAACATGTGAATCATGGAACATGAACTCAGATTATCAAGAATGACATAATACCACCTCCAATGATACAGAAGAAAGAATTGCACTCTAGATAGAAATATGAAGAATGCTTGAACTCCTCTGAAAAGAATCTTGATGAACACTTCTAGAAGGAATTAAATCTTCGATGAACCATTATGTAGAACCTCCATGAAGAACTCCGTTAAACAAAAGAATGATCAAACGGAAGGAAAGGGAAGTTGAAAACACAAGGTGAATCCTTGCAATGATATAAATGAATCTCCATGGTGACATAATTGAAAAAGGTTGGAACTCCGGGAAAAGATAAGATGAACAACTGACAACGAGAATTAGTTATTGTAAACAAACTCCGGAGGAACGAATCCATCATTTGGGTGAAGCAAGAATAAGAATTATGTTATGCGTATCCTTCACCAATTCAAATTAATGACAAACAACAAATTTGGCATACTACTTATTCCAGTTGCAAAGGATTAAGAAAGATATAGCATAAACTCAATGGACCACCAGTAGGATTTAACCAACGAATAAATTGATATGATAATGAAGGAATAGAAATCTTGAACAACCCACCGTAAGAGTTGAAAATGAAAGTAGCAAAGGCACATTCACTGGGAAGAATTGGAGAGCGAATGAAGATACCTGAGAGAATTTAGATACATGAGTACGAATAGATCACGAGCTGGTAAGGGAATAGTTGAATGACGCACCAGTGAGATTTGAAGAACAACAGCTGAAAGCTGGAATGAATGATATTTGAAAAGATGGCCTTCGGAGGAAAGAAATGGAAACAACTCATGAAATGCTCTGGGTGGGTGAAAAGAATTCTCACAATCAAAACAATTATGAGAGGATGGCGGTAAGCTAGCATCATGAATATTTGAGAGAACGGATAAGATATGGAGGAAAAAACTCTTCTTCTGTCTTCAAAATCCGAGAATGACGACGGGAAACACCACCAAGAATTGTTGAGATACTCCGGGATGAAGAATGGAAAGGTTGAGACAATGGTGAAAAGAATTTGAAAGATCTTGGAGAAAAACATATGACTGATGATAATTCATTCTTACGTCAGACTTTGAAAAGAATTTAGGAGTAACTCTAGGAAAATAGAAGAGTCAGGTAAGATCCTGGGAAAAAAACCTGTGGGTTAGGGCCCACTCAAAAGAAACACCGTTGAACGATTACTTGAAAAGGAGATTGCACCAGTTGAATTAAATGACTTGAATAAGATAAGACCTCAAAATAGGTTGAACGGATCTTGAATGACAAGATGAGCCTTCTGAGGTATCTTCAGGGCACCAGAACAATTGAATAACGAGAAGTGGATGATTATGAGGTGCAACGGCATGAGAAAACATTTGAAACAAGGAAAAGGGATATGATCAACACCAAAAGCTTGAATTGGATTCACCGAAGAAGAAAATAATGAAGAATGATGAGCTTGACGCTCCATTAGAAGCTTCATGAGAATCACCGGATAAGAACATTAACGGAAAAGAATGGAGATACTTCTCATCAATGAGATGATACTTGATTAAGAAATCTGAGTCCTTGAAGAAAAACAAGGGTGGGTGGGCGGGAAAACAAAGGCAGCTTGGGACAGATAAAATGAGCACTGTTGAGAAGAACTGATACTTGATCTTGCGGATGTTGAAGTGATCGGATCCACTTGAAGAGAAACACACCGGTTGAAAAAGAATTAACATGACAATCTCGATAATCATGAAGGATTGGTATTCACATCGAAGTATGAGAACACCGTTTAAAGAAGGTATGGAATCAACATTTGACTTCGAAGCAACTCGAATACCACAACTCAAAAGAAAACAAAGGATTCGCTTGCAGAATAAGCCAGAACAAACATATGATAGAGATTTCGTCCGAAGTTTTCGTGGTGGGGCCTACACGGGCTCGATCGTACAGCACCATCATGTACAAGGCAGTGCACATGACATACGAAGCGTCCCCGAGTCGGCATAGCCAAGGAATCTTTAAGACACAACGAGACCACTGCAAAACCAACCGTGAATAGGCGGACCACTAGACGTCGAACCCCAATTTCATATCATATATCCGTCGGAAAGATATCCTAAGAGCTACTTGAATTCCCACTTATAAACTCCCGAAATTTTCCGGTTATGCAATCAGGTGTTGGGGATACAGGGGAAGCATAATATCTCACCCAAAACTAGCAAATCCTACATCCAGTTGTATCCATCCTTCAACACATAACCAAGAAACCTTCGGAAATCGTTTACCTCAACCTTCAAAAAGCATCCGTTATACGAGTTATGGTGATACTCCCGAACTCCCGCCCCACTACTGGGTGGCATCGAGGTTATCTCACCAACAACTACATAAAAGAGATTTTCGATGTCGGCGAAACTAAACTCAGGTATTCCAGAACTGCAACAATAAAATTGTGATGACAACACCTCGGAGCTCAACTCCCCGGGACACTGCCACAACCCCTAAATGTCAGGAGGCACCAAGAACAATGTTCTCGTCACAAAACCATCGGAACGATTCCAAGATACCCGCGTGATCCTAAATTTTTTTTAGTGAAATCTGAGAAGAGAAGAGTCAAAACTCTATGTCAGGATGCCTCACCAGAGCGATGAAGGGACTGGGGAGTAAAAAGAATTCCTAACTCTCCGATATATATAATCCTAAATGACTCAAAACATTTTTCTAGACTCAACAATGCCAACGATTCGATCAAGCAGGGGGCTCCTAAGGTTGGGGAAGGCTCTGATTACCAACTTGTAACGCCCTCGATGCGGCTATATCTCCCACGTGTCGAAGCACGACTTAGAGGCATAACCGCATTGAAAGCAATGTCGCAAGTGAGGTAATCTTCACACAACCCATGTAATACATAAGGGAAAGAGATACATAGTTGGCTTACAATCACCACTTTGCACAATACAAGAGTAAAGCATTACATCATCCAGATACAATCAAGGTCCGACTACGGAACCAAAATAAAGAAGACTACCCCAAATACTACACAGATCCCCGATCGACCCAAACTGGGCTCCACTACTGATCAACTAGAACGAAACAACACAAAGGACAAGATCTTCATCGAGCTCCTCCTTGAGCTTAGTTGCGTCATTTGCACGGTTCAACGGCACCTGCAAGCTGGTTTTGGAAGTATCTGTGAGTCACGGGGACTCAGCAATCTTACACCCTCGCGGTCAAGACTATTTAAGCTTATGGGTAAGGTAAAGGTATGAGGTGGAGCTGCAGCAAGCGACTAGCATATATGGTGGCTAACATACGCAAAAGAGAGCAAGAAGAGAAGGCAAAAGCACGGTCGAACAACTATGATCAAGAAGTGATCCTAGAACAACCTACGTCAAGCATAACTCCAACACCGTGTTCACTTCCCGGACTCCGCCGAGAAGAGACCATCACGGTTACACATGCGGTTGATGTATTTTAAATAAGACTAACTTCAGGTTTTCTACAACCGGACATTAACAAATTCCCATCTGCCCATAACCGCGGGCATGGCTTTCGAAAGTTCAAATCCCTGCAGGGGTGTCCCAACTTAGCCCATCACAAGCTCTCACGGTCAATGAAGGATATTCCTTCTCCCAAGACAATCTGATCAGACTCGGCATCCCGGTTACAAGACATCCTCGACAATGGTAAAACAAGTCCAGCAAGACCACCCGTTGTGCCGACAAATCCCGATAGGAGCTGCACATATCTCGTTCTCAGGGCACACCGGATAAGCTAAGCATACGGGAGCCAACGTAATCCAAGTTGCCAAGGGACGGCCCCGCACGGTGCTCTAGGTTGGACCAACACTTAGAGAAGCACTGGCCCGAGGGTTAAAATAAAGACGACCCTTGGGCTGGCCGACCCAAGGGAAAGAAAAGGCTAGGTGGCGAATGGTAAAACCAAGGTTGGGCCTTGTTGGAGGAGTTTTATTCAAGGAGAACTGTCAAGGGGGTCCCATTATAACCCAACCGCGTAAGGAACGCAAAATCCGGGAACATAACACCAATATGACGGAAACTAGGGCGGCAAGAGTGGAACAAAACACCATGCATAAGGCCGAGCCTTCCACCCTTTACCAAGTATATAGATGCATTAATTAAATAAGAGATATTGTGATATCCCAACAATAATATCCATGTTCCAACAAGGAACGATCTCCAATCTTCACCTGCAACTAACAACGCTATAAGAGGGGCTGCGAAAAACGGTAACATAGCCAAACAACGGTTTGCTAGGACAAGGTGGGTTAGAGGCCTGGCTTAACAATATGGGAGGCATGATAAGCAAGTGGTAGGTATCGCAGCATAGGCATAGCAAAAGAGCGAGCATCTAGCAAGCAAAGATAGAAGTGATTTCGAGGGTATGGTCATCTTGCCTGAAATCCCGCAAGGAAGAAGAACGAGTCCATGAAGAAGACAAACAGACGTAGTCAAACGGGTCCTCACAAAAGCGACGTTATCGGAACCAACCCGAAGAAGCAACACCGGAAAGAAGCACACAACATAGTAAACAACCAACACACGAACATGGTATGATATGCGGGATGCGGTATGTGATGCATATGCATGATTTGGAAAGGAATGATTGAAACTGGCCTCAACTTGGAAATCCAAGAGTTTCACTAGAAAGGTGAGGTGATTTCGGTTGAAATCGATATAAAGATCACCAGAATCGGATGCATGGTTTGGGAATGGCAAGCAAAACAAATATGGCATCGGTCTGTGATAATCAGCAAGTAGCCTACTAAATGCATCAAGATAAATATGCTACAGCACTCAAACATGGCAACAAAATACATGGCAGGGATCCACTCATGATGCTTGACAAAAGATGAACACTGAGCTACGGCTAAATCATCCATTAACAGGTTCAAACAGGCATGGCAAAAGTGCAAATGATAACAGGTTTCAGACTTAAGTGAAATTAACATAAGTCTGGAATTTATCGTCAGGAAGCACACTTTAGAGCATGAAAACTACATGCTACAGGAAATGAACATGACAAGGCAAGGCATGGCATGAAGCTACTCAAAGCACTTAACAAAAGTCCCTTAGTGACCTTGAGCCAAAAGGGATCAGAAAATACAATTGCAAGCATGTGAACATGACAAAAACACAAACAGATTCAGACTTAGTGAAAAACTGGAGCGTGCAAAACAGTTAACAAGTAGGCATGTTTACGAGCTCGATGCACTCACTACAGAGCATGGCATGACAAACTAAGCATACATCCATCACGAAGACATGGCATAGAAGCTAGACATGGCAAGAACAACATCCTAGCATGCACGGATCAATAAGAACATCCTCGGCAAAAATCGCTAAACATGTCAACAATCTGCCAGGATCATTTTATAGAAAAAGTAGAGCTCGATTGACTCAAGCTAGGATGCTGCATAAATGCAAACAAAGACATGGATGGATAGACCACCACAATATTAACAAAACATCCTTACTGATCATCCTCAAAAGAGGCACGGATCACTAGGAAACAACATGAACATATGGCATAAAAACAATATCAGGACAAGGACTTGGTGAAATTCCAAGTCCCTGAAATCAGCATTACCGATTAAGCTACTTTGCATGCTTGTGGTAGTCACCACAAATATCACAAAAATACATGGCAAGCACCTCTGTAAAGATGACATGGCATATAACAAAACACATGAACAGCTCATGATCATAGCATGCACACAATAATCATGGCAAAAATGACAAAAGGCTATTTGCTGAAACAAATCTGACAAATTCATCACATAGCCCTCTTCCGACAGCATTTCGGGCATCAAGATATGCTCAAATGAAAATGATGCAATGAGATGAAATGATGTACTCGCCGAGACGAACATTTTGATATGCTACACGCTCAAAACGGAGCCACGGTGAGGGAGTTATGATGTGATGAAGATAGCAAAAAATATTGAGGGAGAGGGAAAAAGTCAACCGGATCTAGATCTAGGGTTCCTCGGCACGCGAACCGAGGCAACTCTGGCAAGCTTGACGCGACTCTGGCGAGCTCGAAGAAGTAGCGGGGAGGCGAGGGGAAGGCAGATCCGGCCTCTCCCGTCCGGATTCGGCGGCGGTGGGGCGGCTCCGGCCACCGCGGTGGTCGAGGAGGCGCGGGGACTCACAGGGCTGTCCGGCGGCGAGCTCCGGCCGGGGATGTGTGGCGGCGGCAGAGCTGCGCGGCGGAGCTGGAGGGAGTCGGGTGGCGGGAGGCGCCCTAGCGGCGGGGACGGGCGGCGTCGGCGAGACGGGCCTCGGGGCCCGAAGCGGGCTCCGGCGGGCCGCGCGCCGCGGGGGCGAGGAGCTGCCACGTGGCGCTCGGTGGCTGGTGCGACGAGGTGTGTCCGGCGCCGGCGGACAATGTGCGGCGCGCAGAGAGGCGGGGAGCTAGGGTTTCAGGGAAAAGATCCGAAAATGAAAATGAAGTGGTCTATTTATAGAGGTAGATGGAGCTAGGAAGCTCCAAATGAGGTGCGGTTTTTGGCCACGCGATCGTGATCGGATGACCGAGATGATGGAGGAGGCTTAGGTGGGTTTTGGGCCACTTTTGAAGGGTGTTGGGCTGCAACACACACAAGGCCTTCTCGGTTCCTCGGTTAATCGTTGGAGTATCAAACGAAGTCCAAATGGTACGAAACCTGACAGGCGGTCTACCGGTAGTAAACCAAGGCCGCAAGACAAGTCTCGGTCCAATCCGAAAACGTTTAACACCCGCACACGAAAAGAGGTAGAAAGGGACCCCGGGTGACATAGGTGCGCCGGATTGCAAAACGGACAACGGGGAAAATGCTCGGATGCATGAGACGAACATGTATGCAAATGAAATGCACATGATGACATGATATGCAATGCATGACACGCAAGCAATGACAAGGCAACCACAGCGAATAACTGGAGGACACCTAGCACATCGGTCTCGGGGCATTACAGTACAAATTCACTAAAGTACTCATGGACGGAGGCAGTAGCATCAACATCCTCTATTATGAGACGTTTCGTCGCATGGGGTTGACTGACAAAAGTCTTAAGACATCCAACACCACTTTCCATGGAGTAGTACCTGGCAAGTCGGCATATCCAGTTGGTAAGATTGAGCTGGAAGTAGCCTTTGGAGATGAGCATGATTCTAGGGCAGAGAAGTTAACCTTTGAAGTGGTCAAAATCAAAAGCCCATATCACGCTCTGTTTGGACGGCCGGCTTATGCAATATTCATGGCATGATCGTGTTATGTTTATCTGCAGCTCAAGATGCCGGGTTATAAGGGCACTATCACAGTGCATGGAAGTCGGAAGATAGCTTTGGAATGTGAAGAAGGTGATGTTGCTTACGCCGAATCTGTTTGTGCAACAGAGGAGTTGAAGTTTTACAAGGATAATGTCGACCCGACGGACATGGCGTCTTTGAAAAAGCCAACCACGGAGCATGAGCTGAAGTTTAAATCAGCTGACGACACCAAAATGATTGATTTTGTGCCTGGCGACTCGTCCAAATAGTTCATTATCAATGCTAACTTGGATCCTAAATAGGAAAGCGTGCTCATCGAGTTCATCCCTGAGAACCGGGACATCTTTGCATGGAAGCCTTCTGACATGCCGGGTGTACCGAGAGAACTCGCTGAGCACACTCTCAATATTGATCCCAAGTTTAAGCCAGTCAGGCAGTTTCTTCGGTTGTTCAATGAGGAATGGCGCAAGGCTATTGGAGAAGAGGTGGCCCGGCTCTTGGCGGCCAGGTTTATTGTTGAAGTTTTTCACCTAGAGTGGTTGGCTAACCCGGTGCTTGTGCTAAAAAAGAACGGCACTTGGCGTATGTGTGTGGATTACACAGATTTAAACAAGGCTTGTCCGGCTGATCCTTTTGCTCTCCCTCGTATTGATCAAATCATTGATGCTACAGCGATTTGTGAGCGTTTGAGTTTTCTTTATGCTTATTTCGGCTATCATTAGATCAATATGGCAGTGAAGGACCAAGAGAAGACGGATTTCATTACTCCGTTTGGAGCCTTCTGCTATGTGTCTATGCCTTTTGGGCTTAAAAGTGCCCAGGAGACTTATCAGCGGTGTGTACAGCACTGTCTTCATAATCAGATTGGGCGTAATGTTCACGCTTATGTGGACGATATAGTGGTGAAATCCAGAGAGAAGGAAACTCTAGTATCTGATCTGAAGGAAACCTTTGATAACCTCCGGGTCTACAAGATGATGCTTAACCCGGCCAAGTGCGTTTTTGGAGTCCCAGCTGGCAAGCTTTTGGGTTTTTTGGTGTCTAACAGAGGCATTGACCCAGAGAAAATTGAAGCGATTACGTCTTTGGCTAAGTCAGCGTGCAACAATGACGTTCAGCGACTGGCGGGTCGTGTCGCAGCTTTAAGCCGGTTCATAAGTCGGTTAGGTGAGAAAGCTATGTCGTTGTATCAGATGATGAAGAAGACGGATAACTTTATCTGGAGTGACGCTGCTAACTCTGCCTTTTAAGATCTAAAAAGACAGCTCATCGAGCCGCCGGTTCTTGCCGCTCCCATTGAGAAGGAGCCACTTTTGTTATATGTGGCTGCTAATAGACGTGCTGTCAGTGTGGCCATTGTTGTAGAGCGCAAGGAGGCTGGCAAGGAACATCCGGTTCAACGGCCGGTTTATTACGTCAGTGAGGTGCTCATTGAGTCCAAACAGAGATATCCACATTGGCAGAAGCTTGTTTATGGAGTGTTCATGGCAAGCCGGAAGCTTAAGAATTACTTTCAGGGTCATCCTATTACTGTGGTTAGCCCTACTCCTTTAGGAGATATTATTCAAAATAGAGAAGCCATAGGACGAGTCGCCAAGTGGGCCATTGAACTTGGGTCTCACAGTTTAAAGTATGTGCCACGTACTGCCATCAAATCTCAAGCACTGGTGGACTTCATTAACGATTGGACGGAGTTGCAGATACCTAAAGAGAAGTCAGACAACACATATTGGACGATTCATTTTGATGGGTCCAGACAATTTGAAGGCTCGGGGGTTGGAGTTGTCTTAACTTCTCCTCGAGGTGACAAATTTTGTTATGTGTTGCTATTGATGTTTCCTTGTAGTAACAACGCAGCTGAATATGAGGCCCTACTCCATGGCCTTCGAATGGCTAGAGAAATGATTTTAAGCCGGGTACGGTGCCTTGGCGACTCAGATTTAGTGGCTCAGCAAGTATCAGGCAAGTGGGATTCCAAGGACCCTCTCATGGCGGCTTATCGCCGTGAGGTTGACGATGTTGCTGGACACTTCAAGGGTTATCAGGTGGAGCACATTGATCGTAGGAAGAATGAAGCGGCCGATGCTTTAAGCCGGTTGGGATCTCAGCGTAAGTCGGTGCCGCCTAACACCTTTTTAGATGTTCTGCATAATCCTTCTGTTAAGTTGCCTACAGAGGGGGACTTGGCTGTTCTAGACCCAGAAGCACAATTGGTGGCGGCTCTTCATGTCATTCCAGCTTGGACAGTGCCATATTTGGCTTATATGACCCGAGGTGAGTTGCCAGAGGATGAGACCTTGGCTAGACAGATAACCCAGTGGTCTAAGTCAATGACAATTTCCAATGGTGAGTTGTATCATCGCAGTGTCACCGAAGTGTTTCAACGTTGTGTCTCTCCTGAAGAGGGTCAAGAAATTCTTCGTGAGATCCATGAAGGAGATTATGGCCATCATGCAGGTTCAAAGTCTCTGGTGGCTAAAGCTTTTCAACATGGTTTTTACTGGCTAACGGCTCACGCCGATGTGGAGGGTCTGGTCAGTAGGTCCGATGGGTGTCAAAAATTTGCACGACACGCGCACGTGCCGGCTCAAGAATTGCGGATGATTCCGATCACTTGGCCATTTGCAGTGTGGGGACTTGACATGGTTGGACCTTTCAAACGGTCCAAAGATAAGAAGACGCACCTTTTGTTGGTAGTGGACAAGTTCACAAAATGGGTTGAGGCAGAGTCGGTCAATAAGTGTGATGCGACCACGGCGGTTCAATTCATGAAGAAGGTGATCTTTCGTTTTGGTTTTCCACACAGTATTATTACTAACAATGGCACTAACCTGTCCCAAGGAGATATGGAAGAGTTCTATCAACGGGAACATATCCGGCTTGATGTTTCATTAGTAGCTCACCCCCAATCCAATGGTCAAGCTGAAAGAGCCAATCTGGAAATCCTGAAAGGTCTAAAACCCCAGCTTATGGTCCCTTTACAACAGTCGGTTGTTGGGTGGAAGAATTCCCCTCTGTGATATGGAGCATCAATACTACCCATAACAGGTCTACGGGTTATACGCCTTTCTTCATGGTTTATGGAGTAGAGGCAGCTCTGCCCAGTGACATCCGTCATGACTCGCCCCGCGTGGCGGCTTACATTGAGGCTGATAATGAACAAGCCCATCAGGATGCGCTTGACTTACTAGATAAAGAACGTGACTTAGCGGCAGCCCGTTCAACAATTTACCAACAGGACCTGCGTCGTTACCACAGTCGCCGGGTTAAGTCGCGAACCTTTCAAGAAGGTGACCTAGTGCTCCTGCTCATCCAGGATTAGTTTGATGCGCACAAGCTATCCCCACCTTGGGAAGGACCCTTCATGGTCAGCAAGAACTTAAACAACGGGTCATATTACCTTATCAATGTTCGAGAGCACAAAGACTCACGTAAATCGGAGGAGGAGACCGGCCGGCCATGGAATATTGCTCATCTTCGGCCTTACTACACTTGAGCCACTGGCTCTCATAATGTACATACTTTGACGTTGTATATATTATCATAAGTAATAAAGCAGGGCCTCTGTCCTTTTTTGATCATATATCTTTATTATTCTAATTATTAAAACGACCAGTTGGGGGCTGATCGTATTCGAATCTAGCTTAACCCTTTTTGTCCGGCTCATGATCATATTCGAATCTAGCCGTTAAACCTCATGGTCACTAGGGGACTTCCTGTTCAAACATAGGTCGTATTCGAACTAAAGAGAACATAGCTGTCGTAACCCTCTTAATTAGCGCAAAGCCAAACTCACTAGGGGGCTTCATGATCGTATCCGAATCATAGCTCAACCCCTTTTGGGTCCGACTTGGATCGTATTCGAATCAGGGTCGTTAAAAACCTCTCAAGGTCATTTGGGGGCTTCCTGTTCAAACATAGGTCATTTTCGAACCAAAGAGAACATAGCTGTCGGTACCCTCTTGATCGGCGCAACGCCAAAGCCACTGGGGGCTACATGATCGTATTCAAATCCTAGCTTAACCCCTTTGATCCGGTTTACTGATCGTATTCGAATCAGAAGCCTCCAAATTTTTCTTAAAGCTTGATTTACATTGTTTGAAAGATACTTTTTTGTTTTACTGGTTTTTGTTGTCTTGAATCTAACTGTAAGCATGGTTTCAATTTAAAACTAGCTCGGTTATTTGACAATGAGCTGCCAAGGTATAACAGTCATCAGGCATATGGAAGTATTGACTTCTAAAAACGATTGGGTTGTCACCCTTACTGTCCGGGTCACAGAAGCCGGCAGTCCAGAGTCAAAGAACACAGGTATGACATTGTCATTCATAAACAAACTTATTTGTGTTTTTATTTAATCAAAGGCTTTTCAGTCTTGTTTATCTTTACATCTGGTCCAGATTATTCCGCTATGGTAATTTCATAGTTATGTATTGGGTGTTTTGACCCGTCCAGCGGTAAACCGCCAGGACAGTTTTTTCATCTTTTGCATACAGGCAGGAACAAATTTAAACACTACAGATGTGATAAAGGATATAATGCATATATTTACATGGCGGATAAAACAGTCATACGCAATATGCACAATGGCATAGACAAAACATGAAGTTTCAAGCTAACCTATTACAAGGCATCGAGAGCCCAAAATGTTAAAACTATTTTTTTCTCCTAAGCAGATGTCAAGCTAAGGCTGGTTCATTAAATCTTGGCCAGATTATTCGGACGATTATGACTCCTCCCTTGCCGGTTCATCTCCCTCCACTGGTTGGAAGCTGGGCTTGGACCAATCAAAGCCATCCAGAGCAACGAACTCAGCTTCATCGTCAATTAGACCAGCCAGGTCAATTTCTGGGGCAAAAGTGTGTTGGCAAATCGGCGGGATAAGATCTGTCACTTTATATGAGGGAGTCGCCATCTTTTTATTATCAACGTCAAAACCCGGCTGATGGTAGCATGAGGACGAACTCCCCTCACACAAGCAACAAAAGCATCTTGATCAAACGGAGTCCCGTCTTCCTTCAAGGGGGGATACCCCTTGGCTACGTCAGCTGGGTCTAGTTCCGGCACCCAGGCTTTGGAGCGGCTTAGAGCAGTTAGGGCTCCGGCTCTTGCATAAGACCGCTTGACCTCTTCGAACCTGGCGGGTAAGATAGATAATTTCTTCAAAACAGCACTCAAGAGGTTTGGTCCTTGGTTGGCTGGGGAGATAATAGCAAGCGCCCGCTGAGCCCCAGTATACAGCTGCTCCACCAGGGTGTAAACCTCCTTGAGTTTTGTCGCGCTGTTTTGACTTAGGTTGCTGCTCCATGGACCTATGAGTATTTAAAAAAGGTTAAACATGCGGCTTATATTTCTGGCAAAAATAGAGTGTAAGTAACTAATACAAATGACTCACCAAAGATTGCGGAGACCATCTGAGACACACGGTTTTTTAAACCGGTGAGCTCCGTGGTAACCTCCTTGAGAGCCTCCTCTGCTGTCTCAGCATGCTGTATCAGCAAGGTTTTCTCATCGGCCCAGGATTTCGTCTCCGCATCAAAACTGGTCTTCAGTTTTTCAGCTTTAGAGAGGCTCAACTAGAGTTTGGAGTCAGAGTTTTTTATTTCAGCCTCTTGATCCGCCAGCTGGGTCTTTGCATCAGTCAATTGAGCACCCAATTCAGTTATGGCGGTCTACAGACATGCACAGGTGTGTAAGAAATTTATTTCAATAAAGGTTATAATGATTAAAGTCCCAAGTGCTTTGCAATGCAATGCAATACCACTCGGCACTTGGGGGCTAATGTCTGCCAAAGCAATTTTTAAATGCAATATGGCTCTTCTATGATTAAACTCCCAAGTGTTTTACAAGTAACAACGCTTGGCACTTGGGGGCTAATGCATGATATTAAGAAGTTTTTTTCATCTTGAGCTGACTCACATTATTTGTTTGGACTGATTCAAGACAGTTATGAAGTCAAGTACCGGCTCATTTATGATAAATTAAGCCGGCCCTTGGGGACTACAGGTGAAATTTATGCTAATCCGCTGGAAAATCTAAGACAGAGCATCAACCTATATCACAAGTCTACAGATCATTCAGGTTCATCATAATCTGGAGACTTGGGGGCTGACAGAGCATATGTAAACTACTGAAAGCCGGAGAACATACCTCATATTTTAGTTGAAGTTGCTTGACCATATCAATTTCAGAGTCACTGCTGGAATGCACATGACTGAGGTATCCCGACAGCACGTCACTAACATTCAAATGAGCATAGTGAGAGACGTCAAGCTGCACTTTCTGCCTTTCCAAAGCCTCTTGTTTGGCAGAGTGCCTGGCTAGTACAGTTGGATTGCCCGGCTCAACGAATCTACTACCAGTGATTAGGACGTCATGGTTAGAAGGCGCCGGCGGGTTAGCTGAGCTGGACGGCCCGACGGTGGATGGATTGAGAATGGTCTCATCAGCTGACGGTTCAGGAAGGTCGGATTGAATGTTCACAACAGGCTCTTCTGGTGCTTCAGATTGTTCAGGAGCAGTTCGTATTGGCGGTTTAGGAGTAGGGTCTTTTAGGTCCTCCGCCGGCTTAGTCACCCTAGTCTTCTTGGGATTTGCATGACTGCTAAGAAGGATTTCATGAGTTAGTATAATGATGCAGACTTAAAGATGCAGAACAAAGATAATTTTCTTTACCCAGGGGCAGTCTTGAAAGCCGGGAATTGAGTTTGTGAAGAATCGCCAGAAGAATGAGAAACCTCCTGCCAAAGTAAAAATAAAAGTTAAGATGGCAAGGAAATAGATTCGTTGATAAAAGCAAGAGACAAAGGTGAAAGAAACCTCATTCTGGCGTTTCCGAGGAGTTTTTGGTAAGCCGGAGGGCAGTTCATTGTCGTCATTGGTCCGGGCCTGACGGCGGCTCTCATGTTGCTGCTTTTTCAAAAGAAAATGAGGATCCAAATAATCCAAAGGGTGTGAAAACCTAACTTTCTGGGTTACCAGTCGAGGTTTCTGTCTTGGCAAAGGTTCTGAGTCGGAGGAAATAGTTACCTCTTCTTCTACTGCCTGGCTGGCCCCCTTGTCGTCCTGGCAATAGTCAGTGTCAATAAGGTTGTTAAAAAACAGGCCAAGGGAGTCAAGGGCTACCTCCGACTCAGAAACATCATCCAGCTTGAACATATCAGAAGCAGTTCTTTTCCTCTTGATTTTCGGGTTGTCTTCCTGGCGGTTATGGCAGCGGCTCCAGCCTTCTTGGCAGCTTCATGATCATATTTGACCTGCCAGAAGTCAGATTTGGCCTGTAAGCAAATAACAGGTTAAGAGTCATGCAAGTATCTAACTACTGAAGTAAAAAGGGGTCAAGGGGATTCACCTCTGGTGACGGGTTAAGTTTGTAGAAAGGATTTAATCCAACCTTACTACAATCCTCGTATTTACTGTTTATGAGGGTGGTTGACATCTCAACAATAGCCTCTTCAGTCAGTTGCAGAGAGCTATGACGCAGAGGGTCATCTAGTCCTCCAGCATAGGTATACATCAAGGCAAAACGGCGGCTCGGAGGGATGACCCGCCATGCGATCCAACAACGGATCAGATCAACTCCAGTTAGGCCATTTCCCAATAAGGCTTGAATCCTTTTGATGGATGGGATAAGTTTCTTGCGTTCAGCAGCAGTGAGCTTGTCAGGGAGCACAAACTTAGAATCAAGACGCTCCGCGCGATAACCCGGCAGTGGTCTTTCATCAGCTGGCGACGTATCTTTGCAATAAAACCAAGTTTGCTTCCAATCCTTGGGATGGCTCGATAAGACTATTAAGGGAAAGACAACACCATGTTGGCGCTGAATCGAGATTCCACCAAGTTCCAAGCTAAGGTCGTTGGTGCATTCATTCTGGCGATTCAAATAGAAGTACTCTCTGAAGAGTTCCACGGTAGGTTCTTCGTGAAGATAAACCTCATAGAGAACTTGAAAATTGCAGATGTTGGTTATGGAGTTGGGACCAAGATCTTGTGGATGAAGCTTGAAAAAATGCATAACGTCTCTAAAGAACTTTGAGCCAGGAGGTGAAAAACCCCGATTCATGTGATCAGTAAAGATGATGACTTCACCGTCTTTGGGCTGAGGTCGTTCTTCAGCCGGGTTAGGAGCATGATAGGACATAATATTCTTCTCCGGCAAATATTCGATGGTGACAAAGTCTTTCAAAGTGTCACCAGTAACTGTGGAAGGGACCCAGTTACAGACTATTGGCGCTTTTGACGTGTCGGGTGGTAGGTGCGACATATGCCAACGGGTGGCTTATCATTGTGGGAGCCAGTAAGATGTCGCCGGTGCCTGGAAGCGGGATGAGGCGAAGACATGCACGCCGGCGAATCTTACCCAGCTTCGGGGCTCTCCGTGGAGATAACACCCCTACTGCTGCTCTGCGGGGTCTCCGCATGATCACTAGATGAACGAGTGGCTACAAGATGCTCCTTGAGCTGTTTGGCGAGAGGAAGAAGAAGGGCACGGCTAGCTCTCCTCTCCTCTCTATGTGGTGTCTAATACTAGCTCCGATCAACCCTTTGCATGGGTGCCCCGGGGGGTTTATATAGGCTCACCCCCCGGGGGTACAATGGTAATCCGGCTGGGCGTGGGCCCCAGCCATCTGTGTCTATGCTCGCCGGCTTCTGCGCCGGCTGCTGGGGCCCACCGGCTGGTGGGCCCGCCGGCTGCCGGCTCCTTGGTCGACAGGCAGGCCCCACTGTCCAGGGCCTTGTCGGTGGCTGGTTAGTGTTGCCTCAACCTGGTGACGAGGGCTTCGCCGAGGTGGGCGTGGCTACAGTGCCGCCGCCCGGCGGGCGATCGCTGTAGCCTCTCCGCGTCTTGTCTCCTTAATGGGGCGTTTCCTTCGAGGGAGGGGGCAAGCCGGTTGCGGGGAGCCGGCCCTGTCTCGGGCCGACTGGGGGAGGTCTGGCCGCCTTCGGATGTCTCTCTGCGTGAAGGGGCCCACCACCCATGGGTCGCGCTGGCGGCCCGTCGTGGGTGACATTAGGGTCAACATGGCAATAGTGCCGCGCCGGATAGGTCATGGCCACCCCGTACGGCGCACTGTGCCAGGCATGCTCCGGTATTCGGGGGTGGCAGGCTTTACTGTAGCCACGCCCCGTCACATTGCCGTTATGTGGATGCAGACTTCGAGGGTACGATCTCGACCGCTTTGTGGGAGCCGGCCTCTTGGAGTCGGCCTTCTCGTGGCCGGCTTCTTGGAGCCGGCCCTCCCGCGGCTTTCTTCACGAGGGCTAAAGCCGGGCCGCCTTCCGATAGTCGGCCTGGGAGACAGCCGGCAAGGGGAAGGCGGCCCCACGTCTTGGATTCTTGAGGGCCGGATCGGCTCGTAATTTTTTCAGAAGGGCCATGGGGACCCGGCTAGGCTACCCGTGGTCATTTACTCTGACAGTAGTCCCCGAAGCTGATCGAGCTTCGAGGCTGACAAAGGGACGAGAAGCTTGGTCAGCTTCCTAACCTGAGGAGCCGGCTTTGCTTATGCGCGCCGTCTTCAGAAAGCTTCGTTTCTCGTAGGCGGGAACGTGGGTCGGCTTGCGAGCTGGCCGTGCGCTATTCCGCGGGCCACGTGGCAAGAAGAACCTGCCAACGCACGCGCGCGATGGGACGCCACCGTAGGCCCGGGCCCGCCACTCCTAGGCCTCGGCCCGAGCGCGGATCTTCTGCGGCCCACAACGGACCGCTCGCCTTCCAGCGGTGGTTTTATTACGCCATCAGGGCGCAATAATCGCGGGACGTGGGGGAGTGGGCGCAGTTGATCCCACGTTCCCCCACACCACGCCTCCTCGGCTCTGCCGCGCGGGTCTATAAGTAGGGGGAGGAGGGGGAGTGGCAGAGGCTCGCACACTCTCCCTCGCTCCGGCCCCTCTCGCCTTCCTTCTTCTTCCCTTCGCCGCCGCAGTGACCCATTGCCGCACCGCCCCGCCGTCAGACCTCTCGATTCCTTTGGTCCCGCCGTAGTGGGGTCGTGCGCGTCTCCGCCGTCGCGTCGTCTTGATCCTCGCCGCGTCATTCCCGTGGCGTTGTCGAGCTCGTGGGATGGCTCCAACGTCCACGAGGACCATGTTGAGTTCGTCCGCCGGACGTGGCGGCTGCCGGGCGAGAACTACGTGCGGGTTCGTCAGGCGCCAGCGAGGGAGATTTCGCCAGCACCGGAGGAGGGCGAGCGGGTAATCTTCCACTCGCACTGCCTGCGCGGCTTCGGCCTCCTGGCGAGCAGATTCCTTCGCGCTTTTCTTGAATTCTACCACCTCCAGCCGCATCACCTCACGCCGAACGCGGTGATGCTGCTGTCGGCTTTCGTCACCTTGTGCGAGGGCTTTCTTGGGGTTCTCCCCACTCTCGAGTCCTGGGGAGAATTCTTCCAGAGCAAGCTCGGCACCGTCGTCGCGGGCGTGCCCGCCCCCTGCGGAGCCTTCATTTCCATGAGGCAAACGGGCGAGAACAATCCGTTCCCACCCATCTCGTTGATCCAGTCGGTGAAGCTCTGGCAGAAGTCCTACTTTTACGTGAAGAACGTTGCCCAGCAAGGTGACTACGTCAACCTGCCGGCTTACGTAGCCGGCCCGCCGGCTGGGAGGCAACCCTCGTGGAGCTATCGGGCCAGGTCGTTGTCTCAGGCCGGGAACGCAGCCGTCTCCCGGCTCCGGGTGATGATCCAGTCGGAGGGCCTGACCGGGGCCGACCTGGTGGCCGCCTTCGTGGAGCGCTGAGTACTTCCGCTCCAAGCCCGGCCTCACATGATTTGCCAGATGAGCGGCCGCTTCGACCCGTGCCGGCTGAGCACCAGGGAGATGCCTCATGCCGAGGTGTCTTACATGGTGAACTACATCTCCAACTGCAAGCTCGCCGAGGATTGGCGATACGGCAAGGGGCCGTACTCTCGCGCCAACCCTCCGCCTGCCGTAAGTTTTCTTCTTTTCTTCCTTTTGTAGCCGGCCTCATGATGGCCGACTTCTGATCAATTGTTTTGCCCTCAGCAGAACCCACTTCTACCGCCAACGGCCGGGGCCGCAGGGGTTGAGTGCCAGCTCCTCCCCGACCGCACGATGGACGACATCGATGATCCCGACCTGGGAGCGGCCGCCATGGAAGATGCCATCGTGGGGGAAGGCGACGAGGCAGGAGGCGCGGGGCTCGGGGCCGTCCTCGAGGACTGGGCGAATGACGACGAGGTCGAAGCCGCCCCGCACCGCCAGTCGGCGCTTGATCATCAAGGCGCGGGCCCGTCTGCCGCGCCGGCTACCCGTGGCGGCGCGCAGAAACGCCGGGCCGCGTCGACCTTCTTCGCAGCCGGCCGAAGAAATCCAAGGGTTCCACGGCGGCGACCAAGCGGGATGAGGCGGCCGTGAAGGCGGCCCGCTTCCGCAAGGCGGTGAAACAGCCGCAGGCGATCTCGGCGTAAGTCGTCAAATGTCTTGTAATTTTTTTTTGTCCTTTTCGATTGAGGCTCTTCTAAACCTTTCTTTGCTCGCCGGGCAGGGCACCGCTTTCCCTCGAGCGAGGTCCTGGTGGCTCCGTAGTCGGGCCGACTAGAGGGTCCTCAGGGTCCCACCGCGTGGATCCCTGCGCCGACCTTATGGAGGCCACGGAGCGGAACGCACGGGAGGCGCGGGAGGAGCGGGAGGCGGCGGAGCGAAGGACCGCCCAGGCGGCGAAGGAGCAGGCCGACGCGGCGGCCAAGGCCCGGGCGGAGGCGGCAGCCGCGGAGACGGAGGTGGAGGCCTCGCACAACCAGCCTCCGCTGCTCGTCGTTCCCCTCCGCGCCGTGGCCCCCGACATCCCCGTGCCCCTGTCGGAGGAGGTCGACCAAGACCCGCCGGTGATACAGAGGAGGGAGGACCACGTGGTCTTCGTGGAGGGGGCGCCGCAGACGGCGCCGACTGGAGCGGGCCAAAGCGGCCAACCAGCCGCGGTGCCAGAGCAGCCGGCCGGGGGCGAGCCGGAGGCAGGGGCCGGCCTTGAGGTGCAGCCGGCATTCCGCCGGCGCGCAGGGGGGCTACCTCCGCGCCGGAAACGCACCAAGCTGCGGGCGCCAGCCAGACGGCGGAGGCCCTAGAGGCGGCCAGCGCCAGCACGTCTGAGTGGACGCCCAGCGGGGGGACGACCTAGCTGAACACGGCGGCCCAGGAGGTCCGGAGCCGGCTTCAAGCCCAGGCCGCTTTGCTGCAGCGATACACCCAAGAGTTCCTCGCGACACGGGCCGTCATCCGGGTGAGCCCTCTGGCCTTGGTCGTTTTGCTTTTTTGATTTCTTCTGTGGGGGCGCGTCAGCGCACCCATTGGGTGTAGTCCCCGAGTTCCGAGTCGGCTACTGAGCAGGGGGCTTGGAAGTTACTAGGTCCTGACAGCTATCTTATTCTTGCATCTTGTCTGATCTTCCAGGAATACCATAACCTCCGCGCTGCTTCCTTCAACTCCCAGGCTCAGGAGCTGGGTTGGAAAACCGAGGACCTGACCAACAGCCGAAGTGCGTGCTTTGTCTCGTTCTCCTGTGGGGGCGCGTCAGCGCACCCACTCGGTGTAGTCCCCAAGATTCGGGCCGACTGCTGAGCAGTCGGGTCGGATCTTCCCTGACGACTTCTTCCTTATTGATTTTTCCTTTGTCTTCATGCTTGCAGGAGCCAATGCCGACTTGAGGGGGCAGCTCAGCGGGGCCCAGGCCGCTCTTCACGCCAAGGAAGCCGAGTACAATGCCTTGGTCCTAGAGCGTGACCGCCTGGCCAAGAAGTTGGCCGACCAGGAGGAGATCCACAAGGCGGCCCTGAAGAAGGCGCGGGACAGCGAGGACGCCCTTAAAGCTGAGTTCGAGACCGAAGCGGCGGGCTGGGCTGAGGCAAAACAAGCGTTGAGCGAGGGCTTCGGCCGGATTGAGGATCTGATCGATGGTAAGCCGCCTTCCTCACTCCTTGCTTGCCCCTTGCCCCCTGATTTGTGTTCTGACTTGTGCTGCTTTTTGCTCTTTGTGCGGACTACTTCCCCGGCTACTCCGTCTTCGCCACCCAGACCATCGAGGCCAACCGCGAGGCGCGCCGGCAGGCGGGGGCTGATATCGCGTCGGACACGAGCCGGACACTTGAGGAGCAGCTCTTGGCGGTCCAAGCCCGGCTGCAGCCGGCTCACCGCATGCTCCGCCGCCTCCAGCGTGCCGGGGCACAGGTGTTGGCCGCCCTCTGGCCAGGTGAAACGATTCCCCGCACCCCGAGTCGGACTGCCGACTGGCTGGAGGTCGCGGTTGGCCGCTTCGAGGCCTGGAAGGCATCGGCGGCCCGGCTTGGAGCTGGGCGGGCACTAGAGTTCGTCCGAGCCTGGTATCCCGAGCTGAACCTGGACCAGCTACGCACCTGGCGGCTGGAGGCCGACGAGGAGATGGAGGAGGTGTGGTCGGCTATCGCTCAGCGTGCCTCGACGATCGCCGAGTGCACTGACATCAGCGTCTTTGCTCCTGAAATAAATGACGACGCCGTTGCCCAGCCGTAGGAGTGGTTTGGGCTGGACCCGGCAGCGGGTGAGGACTCGGCGGAAGAGATTGCTTCCAGCGCTGAAGGTGAAGACGACAAAGGAGAGGAAGGCGAAGACGTCGAGCCGGCCGGTGAAGCAGCCAGCCAGCCCCAGCCTGATCGTGCCTCCAGCAACAAGGTGCGTGCTAGCGCGCCCTCTGCGGGAGGTGGTGATCATGCCGAGGTTCGCCATCCGGCCACCCCTCCAGCCAGCGCTACCGTCTCTACCGGCCTTCCCGACTCGCCGGTCGCTCCCTTGGCTTAATCTGCCGTCCTTGCTTTTCTTGCTTGTTACTCTTTGAACAATTCTTGTTAAACTTGCGCAGTTCCACCCACTGGGGGTGTATTCAAACTATGTTGAATGCTGGCCTTTCGAAGGCCTTTTGTGTAAATATGATCGTGTACGTGTTTGGCTTCCATTCGCGTATGCTTTTTATCTTTAGGTTGTTTCCTTTGCCGCCTTCCCCTAGCTGCTGCCTTCCCAACCGGCAGCTGCTCTGCAGCCTGCGGCTAAGGAAGGACTTGGCTATATTTATTATATTTTTTTATTGGGGAAGGCAAGTACTCGAGCTTTCTTAGATTGAAGTGAGGTGAATGGAAGCCGGCCGGCCGGCTACTCTAGTAGTCGGTCGGTGGTGGGAGAAAAACCGGCTTTTGTTATATTAGCCCGTTAGTCCCTAGCCGTTTTTCGTGTGGGCGTCCTTTCCTACCTTTAACTCTTGCCAGCCGGTCAGCCGGTTCTTCGAACTGTGACTTTTGGCAAGAGAAGGCTTGGGTGATGGCACACTACTTGTCTGACCGCGGGTAGGACTTCTAATATAACTCAAGGCGGCCAGTCCCCGGGCCGACTAGTCGAACCCGGTGCCGGACGAAAAAAGTGAATGTAATGACATGATCATAAGCATGATACTCTTCTTTTATAGATAAAAGATGGCAGTCCCCGAGCTCTCCTCGGGGGGGCTATTGTCTCATACTTAGTACAAAAGTTAGCCTGATACATACTGCATTTCAACTGTAAAATCTTCGGAGGAGGTTGGCGTTCCATGGTCGTTCCAACTCTTTGCTGGAGTCGTCTCTCTTTCGTGCCTTTAGCTTCTGTGCGTCGATCAGGTAGTAGGAGTCATTTCCCAGCGCTTTGCTGATGACGAAGGGGCCTTCCCAAGGGGCCGAGAGCTTGTGCTGGCCGGCTGTTCGTTGGATCAGCCGGAGCACGAGGTCGCCTTCTTGGAAAGATCTTGGTCTGACCTTCCGGCTGTGGTAGCGGCGCAAGCCCTGCTGGTAGATGGCGGACCGGCTGAGGGCTAACAAACGGCCTTCTTCCAGCAGGTCGACACCATCTTCTCGTGCTTCCTTGGCCTCTGCCTCTGTGTACATGGTTACCCGAGGCGAGTCGAACTCGATGTCGGTTGGGATGACCGCCTCGGCACCATACACGAGGAATAAAGGAGTGAAGCCGGTTGACTTGTTTGGGGTAGTGCGCAGACTCCAGAGGACGGCCGGCAGCTCATCGAGCCAACAGCCGGCCGAACGTTCCAGTGGTACGACCAGTCGGGGCTTGATGCCGGAAAGGATGAGGCCGTTGGCTCGCTCGACTTGGCCGTTTGACTGCGGGTGGGCAACGGACGCTAAGTCCAACCGGATGCCCTGTGTCGCGCAGAAACGTGCCAATGCTCCCTTGGCGAAATTCGTGTCGTTGTCGGTGATGATGCTGTGTGGCACGCCGTAGCGAGTTGTTATATCTGCGATGAATATCACGGCAGTCGGCCCATTCAGCTTCTTGATCGGCTTTGCCTCAATCCATTTGGTGAATTTGTCCACAGCGACAAGCAGATGTGTCATGCCGCCGCGCGCCGTCTTGAATGGGCCCACCATGTCCAGTCCCCAAACGGCGAAGGGCCAAGTGAGGGGGATGGTCTTGAGTGCCGAAGCCGGCATGTGTTGCTTGGAGCTGAAGACTTGGCACCCTTTGCAATGTTTAACTAACTCCTTGGCGTCATCCAAAGCAGTCGGCCAAAAGAACCCATGGCAGAAAGCTTTGGCGACGAGTGATCTTGAGGCCGCATGGTGGCCGCATTCTCCTTGGTGGATGTCTCTGAGGATTGCAATGCCCTTCTCTTGCTCGACACATCGCTGGAAGACTCCAGTGACAATGCGCCTGACGAGCTCTCTGTTGACGATTGTGTATGCTCCGGCTCGGCGTTGGACTTGTCTTGCCTCTGTTTCGTCAGCCGGCAGATCTTGGTTTATTAGGAAGTTGAGGATGGATTGAGCCCATGATGGAGCTTCGACTTCTTCTACTGCCAACACGGCTACTGCAACCAGGACGGGCGGGCTGGTTGGTGAAAAGCTGGAGCCGGCCGCCGCCTGTTGTGTTGGTGTAGTCTCCGGGCCGACTACCGTAGTCCCTGAGCCGGGTGTGGCAGTCCCCGGGTCGGGCGTAACTACGGAAGTCCCCGAGCCGCCTTCTGACGTCCCCGGGCCGACTATCGAAGTCCCCGGGTCACCTGCTTGGTTCTTCGAGCCGGACCCGGCCGCGTCGGGGTCTGGCGGCATGAAGATGGAATCGGACTCTGGAGACGGCTTGATAGACGGCTTGAGGAGGCATTGCAGAGAGACACCGGTTGGTATTGCCTGCCGAGTGGAGCCTATTCGAGCCAGGGTATCAGCTGGCTCGTTGTCGACTCGCGGTACATGGAGGAACTCGCATCCTTTGAAGTACCCGCTGATCTGCTGAACGAGGAAACGGTAGCTTGCCATATTTGCGTCCTTGGCGTCCCAGTCGCCGGATGATTGCTGGACTACCAAGTCTGAGTTGCCGTAACATAGGATCCGGCGTATGCCGAGCTCTTTGGCAAGTCGGAGCCCGTGTATGAGCGCCTCGTACTCGGCCACGTTGTTGGAGGCGGCAAAGTGAATTTGCAGCGTGTATCTAAGCTTGTCGCCTTTGGGAGAGGTGAGGATGACGCCGGCTCCCAAGCCGGTGCGCATCTTGGACCCGTCGAAGTGCATGCGCCAATGAGTGGAGTCGGGAGCTGGCGGTAGGTACTGGGTCTCGGCCCAGTCGACGAGGAAGTCGGCCAATGCTTGGGACTTGTTGGCGGTGCGAGGCTGGTAGAAGATCGTGTAGGGGGCTAGCTCGATGGGCCATTTCGCCACCCGGCCAGATGCATCCCGACTGCCTATGATCTCGGCAAGCGGGGCGGTGCATACGACCGTGATGGGGTGCTCCTGGAAGTAGGGCTTCAGCTTCTTGGCGGTGAAGTACACGCCATAGCACATCTTCTAGTAGTGCGGGTAGTTCTGCTTCGAGGTAGACAGCACCTCGCTGAAATAGTACACCGGCCTTTGGACCGGCTGGGCTCGGCCCTCTTCTGGGCGCTGGACTAAGATGACGGTGCTGACCACCCGGCTGGTTGCAGCAATGTAGAGGAGCATGGGCTCTTTCTCAGTCGGTGCCGCCAGGACTGGCGGCGTGGCCAGCATCTTCTTCAGCTCGTGAAAAGCTTGGTCGGCTTGGTCGTTCCACTCGAAGTGAGTGGTCTTCTTCATGAGGCGGTAGAGGGGGAGAGCTTTCTCTCCGAGCCGGCTGATGAAGCGGTTCAGGGAGGCCAAGCACCCGGTGAACTTCTGGACGTCTTGAAGTTTGGTGGGAATCGCCATTCTCTCAATGGCCTTGATCTTTATCGGGTTGCATTCGATGCTGTTCGGAGACCAGGAAGCCTAGGAGCTGGCCGGCTGGCACTCCGAACACGCATTTCTCGGGGTTGAGCTTGATCTGGAACCGGCGCAGGTTTTCAAATGTTTCCTTAAGGTCCTCCAACAAGGTGTCGCGCTTCTCCGTCTTCACCACAATGTCGTCTACGTAGACGTGGACATTTCTGCCGAGCTACTTGAGGAGGCACTTCTGCATGCAACGCTGAAAAGTGGCACCGGCATTTCTTAAGCCGAATTTCATAGTCAGGTAGCAGAAAGCTCCGAATGGCATGATGAAGGCGGTCTTCAGGCGGTCAGCCGGATCTAGCTTTATCTGGTGGTATCCTGAGTAAGCATCCAAGAAACTCAACAGCTCGCATCCGGCCGTGGAGTCTATCACTTGATCAATCCTTGGCAGGGCAAAGGGATCTTTGGGGCAGGCCTTGTTGAGGCTCGTGTAATCTATGCACATGCGCCACTTGTTGTTCTTCTTTAGCACGAGGACCGGGTTGGCGAGCCACTCTGGAAAGAAAACCTCCATAATGAAGCCGGCTGCCAGAAGCCGGGCTATCTCCTCTCCCACAATCCTTCTTTTCTCCTCCGACAGTCGGCAGAGGGGTTGTTTGACTGGTTTTGCACCTTCTCGGACATGTAGCTTGTGCTCGGCGAATTTCTTCGGAACACCCGGCATGTCCTTAGGGGACCATGCAAAGATACCCGATTCTCACGGAGGAAGTCGGCGAGCTCGCCTTCCTATTTGCTGTTTAGGTTTGCCCCGATGACGGCAAACCTTTCTGGGTGCTCGGGGTCAAGAGGTATCTTCTTCGTCTCCTTGGCCGGCTGGAAAGATCCTTGGGCATCACACTCCTTGGGATCGGAGGACAGGGCCGGCTGTTTGCTGGCCATGGCCACGACTCGGTCCAACATCTTCTTTTCTTCGGCAATCACAAGGGACTCGGCCAGCCGGCTGCTGGCTGCAGCGCACTCGGAAGATTTCTTGTAATCGCCGGCTACGGTGAGGATTCCCTTGGCGCCCGGCATCTTCATCTTGAGGTAAGCATAGTGGGGACCAACCATGAACCTGGCCAAGGCAGGCCGGCCAAGCAATGCATGGTAGGGGCTCTCCAGGTCCACCACTTCAAACCAGATCGCTTCTCGGCGGAAATGCTCCTTGTCCCCAAAGAGTACATCAATCTTGATCTTGCCAATGGGGCGCAGGACAGGCCAGGTACAATGCCATGGAACATAGTCCGAGTAGGCATGAGTTGCTTCGTCTTGACGTTCAGCTTCTCCAGGGTGTCACGGTACAGGATGTTGATGCTGCTCCCGCCGTCTATCGGCACTCGGGAAAAACGGGCGGCGCGTCTGTCTGTTGCAAGGGTGGCATCCAAAACCAACGCATAAGAGCTGGGAGATGGCATCACCTCTGGGTGGTCGGCCCGGCTCCAGCTGATAGGATTTTCTGACCAGTGCATGTGCTCGGCGGGGTTGGTAGCGACCACGTTGACTTCTTGGTGCTCTCGGCGTCTGCTACGCCAGCCTTCGGGCTGGCTTGTAAAGACGATGTAGGCGGCATGCTCGTCGGGGAACTCATCGTGCACAGCTCCGACTGCTGGCCGAGTGGTCGGCGGTTGCGGAGCCGGAGGCGTCGGGCCAACAGGCGGAGGCGGCGCGAGCCCTTCGCCTTTGGAGATTCGGGTGAGCCAGTGGACTTCCGGGTTGTGTGGTTGGACGGCTTCGCGCCGCTGTGGAACTTGCACGGGGCGTCGAGAGTTTGCTCGTAGGAGAAGGCCGGCTGCCAAGCCGGCCTGCCGCCCTTCTGCTTTTTGGGCGCGGGCCGCCCTTCGGGCTGCTCGTCTTCGACTGTGGCCACCTGCCGGCTGGTGGCGAGCGGCACGGGGCCCTTGCGCTTGTGGTCGTTCTGGTACGGGCGTCGGCCGGAGTCCCCAGCCGGCTCTTGGGCGTCGGGTTGATTACCTTCCCGGACGCGTCTACCGGAGTTCAGTCTTCATTGAGGAGTCGGCGGTGGCATACTTGTCCTCTATGACCAGAAGCTCGTCGAGGGTAGTCGGCTTATCGCAGAGGATCTTGTGCTTGAGGAGGGTGCCTTCTCGGCATCCGGCGGTGAAGTATTCTATGGCTTGCACCTCGTGCACCCCTTCGCAAGAGTTGCAGAGCTCGGCCCAACGCGTGAGGTAGTCGCGAGTGGACTCGGCAGGGCCTTGTACGCAGAAGGAGAGCTGTCTGGGCTTGGGAGCCCGCTTGTAGGTGCTGGTGAAGTTGCGGACGAAGGCTTCTGTGAAGTCTAGCCAGCTGTTGATGCTGTAGGGCCTGAGGCTATTGAGCCAGGTCCGCGCCGTGCCTTGCAGCATGAGGGGCACGTACTTCATGGCAACGCGCCTGTTGCCATTTGCTATGCAAACCGTTGTGGAGTAGTCGATCAACCAATCTTTCGGCTTCACGGAGCCATTGTACTTGGGCGTGTCTCTTGGGAGCGAGAACCCTTTGGGGAAAGGCTCATCGCGGATGCGGGGGCCGAAGCAAGGCGGGCCGACATCACCTTCTTCTTCTAGCGCCAGGGATCGCGCTAGGCGGTCGATCCAATGGCGGGCGTCGTTCTCGCCGACTCCTTCATGGAGACCTAGTCGGCCGCTGAGAGTCGGATGCGCGATAGTCGGCGGGGTGGGATATCTCTCCCCGCAAGGCGGAGGCGGAGGCGGGTTGCCCCGCCACTCCACGGCCCGAGGACAGCCTTCTGCGCCTCGCTCGATGGAGGTCCGGGTTCGGCTTCGGCTGGCAGCCAACTCCTTCTCATGTCGCGCGCGGGTTTTACCCGCAGTCGGCGTCCTGGACGTCGCGCCGTGCTCTCGGCGCGGGGGAGGGATTTCCGCGCGGGCGTCGGCTTGGTGCCGCTCTGCGGCTGCATCGATTAGTTGTTGGATGCGTCTGGTCATGTGCGGGAGTTCTTCGGCCCCCAGTCCGTCTAGCTCGTCTATGGCCGCCTGGGCGGCGTGCAGGTTCTCGAGCAGAGTGGCGTAGACTGGGCGGTCGACTCCTAGCGTGTCAGCGAGGGCAGCGCCGCGCTGTCTGACAACACCGGATCGGCTTGGCCCGCCTGGGGGCGGCATGCCAAAGGCGGCGCGATCGGCTTCGCGCTGGTGGGCCTCGGTGAGGCGTCTCATGGAGGCCAACTTCCGGCCCTCCACGAGGAGGGCGAGGCGGCGAGCCTCCAATGCTTCGGCGTCGGCATCGGCCGGGAGGGGATGGACAAATCGTGGACCGCTGCATGCAGGGCATCGAGGGCGTTCTCGCCAGAAGCGCCGCCGTGGCCGATGACCATCACCTCGGTGGTGGCGCCATCGCAGCCATCGGCCTGGGGAAGAGGGTCATTGTAGATCGTGACGTCGGTGGGGAAAGCATTGAGCGAGGCCGTGTCGGAGTCGACAGGCATCGGATCGGTGGAGCCAACGGACTCCAAGTCCACGGCAAGCTCGCCGGAGACGTGGAGCTGGCCGAGGAGGTTGACGAGGTGGTCGGTGCCTGCGTCAGAGGCGAGGTCATCGGAGACGAGGGTCTCGTCAAGGAGATCGGCGAGGCCGCTTGCCGCGCAGACGTTGGCGTCGCCTTGCAGCGCGTTGTGGCAAGCGCCATCGGGCGTGTCGGGCTGGCTACGCTCGCTGGGGAGGAAGAGGGTTCCCGTCCAGAACAGGTCTCCGGACGACGGTGCACCTGGCCCCACGGTGGGCGTCAAATGTCGGGTGGTAGGTGCGACATATGCCAATGGGTGGCTTATCATTGTGGGAGCCAGTAAGACGTCACCGGTGCCTGGAAGCGGGATGAGGCGAAGACATGCACGCCGGCGAATCTTACCCAGCTTCGGGGCTCTCCGTGGAGATAACACCCCTACTGCTACTCTACGGGGTCTCCGCATGATCACTAGATGAACGAGTGGCTACAAGATGCTCCTTGAGCTGTTTGGCGAGAGGAAGAAGAAGGGCACGGCTAGCTCTCCTCTCCTCTCTATGTGGTGTCTAATACTAGCTCCAATCAACCCTTTGCATGGGTGCCCCGGGGGGTTTATATAGGCTCACCCCCCGGGGGTACAATGGTAATCCGGCTGGGCGTGGGCCCCAGCCGTTTGTGTCTATGCTCGCCGACTTCTGCGCCGGCTGCTGGGGCCCGCCGGCTGGTGGGTCCCGCCGGCTGCCGGCTCCTTGGTCGACAGGCAGGCCCCACTGTCCAGGCCCTTGTCGGTGGCTGGTTACTGTTGCCTCAACCTGGTGACGAGGGCTTTGCCGAGGTGGGCGTGGCTTTAGTGCCGCTGCCTGCCGGGCGATCGCTGTAGCCTCTTCGTGTCTTGTCTCCTTAATGGGGCGTTTCCTTCGAGGGAGGGGGCAAGCCGGCTGCGGGGAGCCGGCCCTGTCTCGGGCCGACTGGGGGAGGTCTGGCCGCCTTCAGATGTCTCTCTGCCTGAAGGGGCCCACCGCCCGTGGGCCACGCTGGCGGCCCGTCGTGGGTGACATCAGGGTCAACATGGCAACATGCCGCGCCGGACGGGTCATGGCCACCCCGTACGGCGCACTGTGCCAGGCGTGCTCCAGGATTCGGGGGTGGCAGGCTTTACTGTAGCCACGCCCTGTCACATCGCCGTTATGTGGATGCAGACTTCGAGGGTACGATCTCGACCGCTTTGTGGGAGTCGGCCTTCTCGTGGCCGGCTTCTTGGAGCCGGCCCTCCCGCGGCTTTCTTCACGAGGGCTAAAGCCGGGCCGCCTTCCGATAGTCGGCCTGGGAGACAGCCGGCAAGGGGAAGGCGGCCCCACGTCTTGGATTCTTGAGGGCCGGATCGGCTCGTAATTTTTTCAGAAGGGCCAGGGGGAGCCGGCTAGGCTACCCGTGGTCATTTACTCCGACATGACGGCAAGATGAAAAAGGACAAGCTGAAAAGAAAGTAATTTGCTGGTTCAAATTAATTGGTGGAATTACAGGCTAAATGATTATAGTACAAATGAGTAATGGCGGCTTAAGTAAGGGCTAATGGTATATGAAGGAGAAATGAGCCGGTATGATAAGCCACCATGGCTAAAGGTATTTGAAGGTTGTCTGAGACAGAATTGACTAAGTACTGAGATAAACAAGTTTCACAAGCTATTGCTATTATTTTAGATCAAGATGGTTCAAAAAAAGAAAAATAAATCTAGACCTAAAAAACCAGCGCAGAGGAGTTCGTCAGTTCTAAAGAGGCCTTTGTACAAGAGAAAAGGATCTGGTAGCATCTGAAATGGATGCAAAACAACTACTGCATAGGTTTTATACTTCTTTTAGATCAAAGGAGGGTGTGGTGGAGAAACTGCAAAGAATCTGTGATGAACAGCGAAGAACACTGAAAGAACTTGTGAACCCTAATGCAGATCTAAAGGTGTGAGAAACCAAGGGCTTACGGATGTAGATCTACTGTGGAGGGTCGCCGCCGTTCTCTATACAAGCTCAGGGTGATGCAGCGGCCAAAGTTGAGGACGACGGTGAGCGTTGCGGCGGCGGAGCTCGAGCGGTAGAAAGGTTATGAGAGAAGGAAGAAGAAGAAAGAGGAAGGACCAGCCGTGCCTATTTATAAGGAGATAGGTGAACATGCAGGTGCGGAAATATAGGAAGGCTAAAAGTAATGATTATCCAGCTAAATGGACGCCTCAATTTTGAAAACCATTTAAGATAAGGATCCGTTACAGATGACGTCGTGGTGGGTTTCCAAATTTTCTGAAGATGACGTCATGGCGGGTTCCAGAGCTTTTACAAACAGCAGAAGATGGATTTCGTCTAAGTGTTGGAGATTGACAAGAACAAAGTTCAAATCAACCTGGGGCCTAATGTTGGGGATATGACTACCAGGTGTGACCCGCCCAGGAGGTGCCGGGTCAATCCCAATGGTGGGTTACTTCAAAGGAAGCCCGAAGAGTATACAAGGTGACGGTTTATGATAAAGCTTGTAGTAGGCCCAAGCCCAGAGGCGACTTAAGGCTCGTAAGTGTAAACCTCCATGTATGAATAAGACTTGTAAGATAAGGCATGTAAGAGTTGTCACTGAGCCGGACACGTTGTGTGAGCCGGCCGGGACTCTGTAGGCCGCCGGGCGTTAACCCGTGTATATAAGGGGACGACCCGGCGATGGCTTAGGGCAAGAAACAGCAGATCGAGAGCCAAGCTAGCGTACTTTGCTCCTTGGTCATCGAAACCTAGCAATACCACATCAACTGGACTAGGCTTTACCTTCACCGCAAGGGGCCGAACTAGTATAAAAACCTCTCGTATCCTTTGTCCTGATTAACCCATTTAAGCTTCCTAGTTGCGATGGCTCCACGACTAAGTCCTTTCTCTAGGACATCTGCCGTGATAGTTCCATGACAGTCTTTGTTTCATGTATTCGGTGCAAAACTCAACCACCTCCTCCGCGGTATAACCTTGTAGGATGCTTGCCTCTGGATGGTTTCGGTTCCGCAAAAGCACTTCAGGATTCCCATGAACCGATTGAAAGGATACATGTTGCGAAGAAACACAGGACCACAATACTTTATCTCGTCGACAAGGTGCACAGTGAGATGGACCATGATATCAAAGAATGACGGTGGGAAAATATATCTAGGTTGGACAATATTCTTGCAATATCATATTGCATATGATCCAACTCTTCAGGATCTACAACTTTCTGCCATAGTTGGTTGAATAAATCATAGAGGTCAATGAGTGTGTTTCTTATATCTTTGTCCATCAGATTCCGGATGGCCACCGGGAGGATTTGTGTCAACATTACGTGGCAGTCATGTGACTTCATGTGTCCCAACTTCATTTTACCTGAGCTCACATCCACAAGACTTCTGATGTTTGCGGAGTAGGAAGAGGGTGTCTTAACTGACAACAAATAGGTGAAGAACTGTGTTTCTTCTTTTGTACTGAAATTGTAACTCTAGCGATCTTTGATGAATTTGTCATCATCTTCTGCTTCACTCTTGCGTTGTGATTGATCAGCAAGCATATCGTGTCGTGAACCTTCACCATCCTTTCTTTTACCTTTAATTTTGAGCAGAGTACCAAGGATGCTTTCACATACGTTCTTCTCTACGTGCATGACATCGATGCAGTGGCGTACACGTAGAATCTCCCAGTAAGGTAATTTCCAGAACACCAATTTCTTCTTAAACACTTGATCCTTGGGTGTTAGTTTCACCGTCAAAGGGTGGTTCTTGCCAAGCAAAACATTAATTTTTTTAGCCATGTTGTGTACCACCACCCCTTCATAGGGTCTTGGGGCTGCAGCTGCCTCTGCCGTACCATCAAATTCAGCTTTCATCTTTCGGTATGGGTGATTTTTCTGTAAGAACCTACGATTACGCAAATACACTGTTTTGTGCGAGTTGGGAAGTCTTCTGCTAGCTGTCCTATCCATGCATGTGACACACCCTACTTCTTCCCTTGTTTTCTGCCCCGATGTGTTGCGTAATGCCGGCATATCTTGAATGGTGTGCACCAGCATGGCATGTAGATCGAAAATCTCCTTTTTGTAAGCATCATAACATTTCACAGCAGGCACATCTATCCACACTGTCAGCAGTTCTTCTACCAGCAGCTGAAAGTAAATGTCAATGTCATTTCCAGGTTGCTTCGGGCCTTGGATAATCATTGACATCATAATGTATTTTTTCTTCATACGCAACCAAGGAGCTAGGTTATATATGCACAGAAGCACCTGCCATGTGCTGTGATTGGTGCTCATATCGCCAAAAGGATTCATCCCGTCGGTACACTCCCCGGGCCTTATACTTCTAGGATCCTTGCCAAAATTTTCAATTTTTTTGTCGATTAATTCCCATTGAGCTCCATCTTTCGGGTGCCTCATATACCTATCCGCAATTCACTCATCATGAAGCCACCGCAACCTCTTTGCCTCTCTAGGGTTTGCAAACAAATGCCTCAACCTTGGAATTATAGGCAAGTACCAAACAACCTTGAACGGGACTCCTGTCTTGATATCATCATCCAATTTGTACTTGTCCTTTGCTCTCATGTGCTTATATCGTGCATGCTTGCATGTGGGACATGCACAAAAATCTTTCTACTCACCACGGTACGATATACAATCATTCACACAAGCGTGTATCTTCTGTACTTCAAGTTCCAATGGGCAAATAATTTTCTTCACTTCATTCGTGATTCTGAGGAGCACATTATCTTCCGAAAGAATTTGTTTCAAAACCTAACATCTTTGTGAAGCCCTTGTTTGATAGACCGTTTGCTGCTTTCAATATGAGAAGCGCCAGGGTGGCACTCAACCTAGAATATTTATTTTTGCAACCTGGATACAATTCTTTCTTGGAGTCCGCATCAATGGTTGGCAGATCCTTGTACCCAATCATATGCTTATCTGGGCCCTCGAAATCTGCAAGCATAGCAGTAAAATCTGGCATATCAAGATCGTCGTCATCTGCGTCGACATCTTGGTTTTCCAGTGGGCGTTTCGGCTTTCCGGTATTCCATTTGTAGCTTGACGCCTCTGCCCCGATGTTAGATCCAACATCCATGTGACACTGATCGGGGTTTGGCATCTCTCTACCCTGGATATCTTCATCCATGACCTCCTCTTCACCGTGTCTAGTCCAACATGTATATCCATCCATGAATCCCCTAGAGACTAAGTGCATCTGGGCATCTGCAACTTCATGTGACTCTGTATTGGCACAATCAGTACATGGACACAGGATGTAATCCGCATCATCAATTCTCCTCTTTGTACGTTCAACCAAATTCATGAACTCTGTCACGCCACTGATAAAATATGCGGTTTTTCAATTCTTCATCCATCGAGATCGTTTCATCTGCAGCACACGAATGGTAATTAAAAACAAAACAACAACATTAATACACAGATGAACTGATGTCCAAAGATGCGTGCATAAATCACAAGATTTTATTTTAATAATTACTGAGGGCGCTCCATGTTGTTATCCAGACATGCTATGACAAAAATTAATGGCTAGTCAATTTACACACAGAGTACTAGTACAACACTACACTTAGGAATTGAATACCAAAATTTAGCCACTCACGAAAAGAATACCTTAATTAATTAGCCGCGCGGCGACCTCCACCCAGCAGACATACAAGCGGGATGCGGCGGCACGCCGAGACAGCAGGGTTGAGGAGCAAAGCTTAGTGCGGCTGCCGCCTGAAGTTCGACCTCCACTATCCTACGCGCCATCGACCATGATGGATGTGCTCGAATCACGCCGCCGCCAACCTCGGTGGTTGAGCTCCTCCTATCTCCCGCCGCAGAACGAGGATTGACCTCCTATGACGCTGCCAACGCCCACCGACCGAGGATTGACCTCTTCTCTGGTAGCCGCTGCCTAGGTCGTCGCTGCCATCTCTATATGCAGAGCGGCTATTTTTTTAATGGATATCCGCGGAGCGGTTGTTTACACGGTATCTCACTGTAACTCAATTATATGGACAGGGTAGTACATCACATACGGTTATTGTTGGGGATATTACTACTGGAGGTAAACTGGCCTTGTGTAGCCGGGTTAACTCCTTGAAGATTAGAAGCCCATGAAGATGCAATGATGATGGCGCTTCACGAAGGCCCAAGGCCCGAAGGCGGGTTAAAGCCTGTAAATGTAAACCGACCTAGTCATGTAACTTGTATTGTAAGATAGGAAGGATAGAGACCGAACCGGACACGTTTATGATCCAGCTTCGGGACTCTGTAGCCCGGCGGGTGTCAACCTATGTATATAAAGGGATGACCCGGCAGCGGTTTAGGGACAGAAAACAACTCGAGAGCCAAACAAAGCGGATTCGCTCCCTGGCCTTTGAAACCCTAGCAATACCAATCACAACTAGATGTAGGCTTTTACCTTCCTTGAAGGGGCCGAACTAGTATAAAACTCCTCGTGTCCCCTTGTCAGGTTTAACCCCTTTAAGCTAACCTGTAGCGATGGCTCCACGACAAAGTCCTTTCACAAGGACATCTGTCGTGACAAACCCACGAAAGTTGGCACCCACCGTGGGGCTATCGCACGATGGTTTTGAGTTCTTGAAGGGCAGCTTTGATGGACTTAAGGGATACGCTGTGGGCCGGATGACGAAGAGTCGTCATGGCAAACTCTACATCGACAATACAGGATGGGGTCCCGAGGCCGATTCAATCGAGTACGGGTACCGGGTCCCCTTCGGTGGGATTCACGTCTTCATCGGCAAGATCGGCGAACCACCCCTGAGTCGGACATCTGCACCGACATCATCGAGACGGCTCGGCGTGCAAGTTCTTCGCCGGTTCAGCCCGTGGCAAAGCATGTTTTCGTAGGTGTCATCCATGGAGCGAGATACGAGGACGGCCGGTGTCCGATGGAGAGACCATGGTCTATTCTGATGATGAGTCTTCTAGAGAGACCGAATCGCTTTATCAGTTGCAGGACGGCCGGATTGATGGAGGATCCGAGGGCAACAGTATTCCGGATTCCCCTGATCTGCCAAACCGGGCCGCCATCTTCATGGCCGGCACACAATCAGCGCCTCATTCATCGGCCGCTGCAGCAATACTCTCCGGTTCAACAGCAGCTACACCAGCAGGGGCAGGAAGCTCTACGCCGCCTCCAGCCCAAGTCCCGTATGATTAGTTCGGCGCTTTGGCAACGTTGATGGACGTAGAGGTGGATGCAGCAGCCAGGGATTAGCACAACGCGGAGATTGCAAAGGTGGAAGATCAGATAGCTCAGGCTAAAGCGGACCTGGCGACAGAGAACGCTGGGATGGCTACAGAACGGGCTGAATTGGAAGCACAGGCCTACCGGATTAGGCTGGATCAGAATGCCTCCAAGGAAGTCATGAGAAGAAGGTACCGATCGCATCTCCCGTCGGTTTATGAGCCACAAAATCTCTTAAACACACCAGGAGCAGGAGTTGGTAACCAACCCATACTAAACCGGGCGGAGGCACTGGGAACAGGAGCGCCGGTTCAACCGCGCATGATGGACCCGCCTCGCCAGAACAACGTGGTGTCATAGTATGTACCGACACCTCCCGGGCATTATTCCAACCCGTTGGACAATATTGTGGCCGCCGCTTCATGCCTGGCAGCCCTCCCAACCGACGGCGAGTCACCAGTTGCGGTCGAAGCACGTCGGGGCAGGGATCTCCTTCAAACAGCGCTAAATCAATAGCAGGCATATTCACACAGTCGTGAGAGGATTCATTCCACTCCCCGTCCAAGCCGGAGCTATAGCAGACACGTTGAGGACGAATCGGCCGTGTCCAGCAGTGCACGTCGCCGAAATTCACCACGAGGAAACAACCCGGCAGGGGGAAGTGCTAATGCGCAGGATGTTGTGGACCATGGCCGCGCACGTCGGGAGGCCGAGTTAGCAGCTCGACATGGAGCACAACAACATACTCCGGTTCACCCTACCGCTTCAATAGAGCCAGGTGTGGTGTTCGGTTCCTTGGGAGTGTCGTATCTCACCCCCGCTTTGCGTAATGTGAGACTGCCCAAGGACTTCAAGGGACCTCGTAAGGTACCAAATTACACCGCTGATTTACGACCAGAGGCGTGGGTGGAAAGCTATGAGATGGCAATGGAGATGTTAGATGTGAATGAGGCAGTGTGTGCTAAATATTTCACCATGATGTTGGAAGGAACAGCTCTTACTTTGTTGAAGAGCTTACCAACTAACTCTGTCGGATCATGGGCTGAATTGAAGCACCGGTTCATCCAGAACTTCAAAGATACTTGTAAGCAGCCAATGTCAATCGTGGATCTGGCCGCTTGTGTCCAAGAGGAAGGGGAGTCCACGACACATTGGGTCAAACGGGTCTCAGTGATTTTGCACTCATCAGATCGTGTCAATGCAGACACCGCAGTGTTAACATTAGAGGGCAATTGCTGTTTCCTACCGCTCAAACAGAAATTAGGAAGGCTCAAACGTCACTGCAATGATATGTCAACGCTCATGGCCACTTTGGTTAAGTACGCCGATTCAGATAATACCAAGGACCCGAATTCAGAGGAGGACAAACCGGGGAAAGGGAAAAAGAACGGCAACACCAAGGGTCAGCAGCATAATCCGGCCGGCCATGAGAACAGCGGTAAGCGCAAGGCCGACAATAGCTTGGACATTGTTGCTAACAACAATGCTTAGGAGAATGGCCAGCGCCGTAAGGGCAAGCATCCCTAGAGGGGTGGAGGTTCAGGCCCCAATTTAGAGCGCCTGTTAAATCAGCCCTGTCCAAAGCATGGATCAAAGGAGAAGCCAGCATCGCATCTTTGGAAGGACTGTTATATCATGCGGGATTTCAAGAATTCCAATATGTTCCAGTATGATAATGGCCCGCCCGGCGGTTTAGGAGGTGGTTTCCACAGGCCGGGTTACGGAGGTGGCGGTTCCGGTTTAGGGTTTCAAGGCAACCAAACCGGACACATCAATCAAGGGCACCAAGGCAACCAGGGAGGCTACAACCATCAGGGGAATCAGCAGCAACAGCAGCAGTCGGGTTACCAGAAATCCCAAGCAGCTAAATAGTGGGCAATATCATGTCTTCACTACTAGTTTGTGTAAGCATGATCAGAAGCTTCACAAGAGGGCGGTAAACTCTATGGAACCGGCGGTGCCTAAATATTTGCGCTGGTCTGAGCAACCCATTTTGTGGAGTAGAGAGGATCACCCACCCCGAGTTGACAATCCGGGTCATTTGGCCCTGGTGGTAGCCCCTCAAGTTGGGCGATACAAGTTTACTAAAGTGCTCATGCATGGGGGAAGTAGTATCAACATTCTATATTATGATACATTCCGCCGTATGGGGTTCACAGATAAGAATCTTAAACCGTCAAATACCATTTTTCATGGTGTGGTGCCTGGTAAGTCTGCGTATCCTGTTGGCAAGATAGCCTTAGAGGTGGATTTTGGAGATGATTATGATTCAAGGTCAGAAACATTGACGTTTGAAGTGGTAAAAATCAAAAGTCCGTACCACGCCTTGTTTGGGCGGCCGGCTTATGCCAAATTCATGGCAAGGCCATGTTATGTTTATCTATAGCTTAAAATGCCAGGTCATAAGGGGACTATCACAGTACATGAAAGCAGAAAGATCGCTTTGGAATGTGAGGAAGGTGATGCGGCTTATGCTGAGTCAGTTTGTGCCACGGAGGATTTGAAATTCTATAAGGAGCAAGTTGATCCGGCAGACATGACTCCTTTGAAAAAGCCAACTACGGAACACGATCCGGCATTAAAGTTTAAATCAGCCACAGATACTAAGATGGTTGACTTTGTTCCTAGCGATTCATCCAAACAGTTCAGCATCAGCGCTAACCTGGATCCCAAATAGGAAAGCGCGCTCATCGAGTTCATCCATGAGAATCGGGACATCTTTGCATGGAAACCTTCTAACATGCCAGGTGTACCGAGGGAACTCGCTGAGCACACACTCAACATTGATCCTAAGTTTAAACCGATCCGGCAGTTTCTCCGTTGCTTCAATGAAGAAAGGCATAAGGCTATTGGTGAAGAGGTAGCCCATTTGTTGGCCGCAGGGTTTATTGTAGAGGTCTTTCATCCAGAGCGGCTGGCTAATCCGGTGCTGGTTCTTAAGAAAAACGGCACTTGGTGTATGTGTGTGGATTACACATATTTAAACAAAGCTTGCCCTGCAGACCCCTTTGCTCTCCCTCGCATCGATCAGATAATTGATGCGACGGAACGTTGTGACCGTTTGTGTTTTCTGGATGCTTATTCTGGTTATCATCAGATCAAGATGGCAGTTAAGGACCAGGAGAAGACAGCTTTCATTACTCCCTTTGGAGCCTTCTGCTATGTTTCCATGCCCTTTGGGCTCAAGAGTGCCCAGGCAACTTACCAGCGCTGTGTTCAGAATTGCCTTCATAAGCAAATTGGGTGCAATGTTCATGCATATGTGGATGATATTGTGATAAAATCCAGAAAGGAGGAGACATTGATAGATGATTTGAGGGACACCTTTGACAATCCCCGGGTTTACAAGATGATGCTCAATCCGGAGAAGTGTGTCTTTGGTGTCCCGGCAGGCAAGCTCTTGGGTTTTCTGGTATCAAACAGAGGCATTGAGGCTAATCCGGAAAATATTTCAGCAATTACATCTTTGGCTAAACCGGCGTGTATTAATGACATTCAATGTCTGGCCGGCCGGATTACAGCCTTGAGCCGGTTTATCAGTCGCCTTGGAGAGAAGGCCATCCCTTTATATCAGATGCTCAAGAAAACAGATAACTTTGTCTAGAGCGAGGCATCTGATAAAGCGTTCGAGGATCTGAAGAGGCAGTTAGGTGAACCGCCCGTGCTTGCAGCGCCGATCGAGAAAGAGCCGTTATTGTTGTATGTGGCTGCTAATGCCCGGGCTGTTAGTGTAGCTATTGTGGTAGAGCACAAGGAATATCCGGTTCAGCGGCCGGTTTATTATATCAGTGAGGTGCTCATTGAGTCAAAGCAGAGGTATCCGCATTGGCAGAAGCTGGTGTATGGAGTGTTTATGGCAAGCCGGAAGCTTAAACATTACTTTTAGGGCCATCCCATCATAGTGGTTAGTTCAGCTCCTCTGGGAGATATCATTCAAAACAGAGAGGCAACTGGCCGGATTGCCAAGTGGGCTATTGAGCTTGGACCTCATGGGCTCCAATATATACCCCGCACAGCGATCAAATCCCAGGCACTCGTGGACTTCATCAATGATTGGACAGAGTTACAGGCACCTGAAGAGAAACCAGATTTACATATTGGACTATTCATTTTGATGGGTCCACACAGTTGGAGGGCTCGGGGGCTGGAGTCATACTAACTTCCCCACGAGGTGACAAGTTTTGTTATGTCCTCCGTTTAATGTTCCCTTGTACTAACAATGCAGCTGAATATGAGGCTTTGCTCCACGGTCTTCAGATGGCTAAGAAGATGAATTTAAGCCGGGTTAAGTGCTTCGGCGATTCCGATCTAGTGGCTCAACAGGTGTCTGGAACTTGGGATTCTAAGGACCCACTCATGGCTGCATATCGGCAAGAGGTGGATACAGTGGCTGGTCACTTCAAGGGTTATCAGGTGGACCATATAGACCGGCGAAAGAATGAAGCGGCGGACGCTTTAAGTCGTCTTGGTTCCCAGTGTAAATCGGTCCCGCCAAATGTCTTTCTTGATGTATTGCATAATCCGTCGGTCAAGGTGCCAACCGAAGAAGATTTGGCTATTCCTGATCCAGAGGCTCAGTTGGTGGCAGCTCTGCATGCCATACTGGATTGGACAATCCCATATCTAGCTTACATGAACCGGGGCGAGTTACCATACGATGAAACGTTGGCTCGACAGATAATCCGGCGTTCCAAGTCCATGACCATACTCAACGGGGAGTTACATCGCTATAGTGTTTCAGGAGCAATTCAATGTTGTGTTTCTCCTCAAGAGGGTTGTGAGATATTGCAAGAATTCCGTGAAGGGGATTGCGGTCACCATGCCGGTTCAAAGTCTTTGGTTGCTAAGGCTTTTCGCCACGGTTTTTACTAGTTGACAGCGCATGCTGATGCGGAGGATTTAGTCAAGAGATGTGACGGTTGTCAAAAATTCGCCCGCCGTGCCCACATTTCGGCCCAAGAGTTGAGGATGATTCCAATAACTTGGCCGTTTGCGACTTGGGGGCTTGATATGGTTGGACCCTTCAAGTGATCCAAGGACAAAAAGACCCACCTATTAGTAGCAGTTGATAAATTCACCAAATGGGTGGAAGCAGAGCCTGTCAGCAAGTGTGATGCGGCCACGGCGGTTCAATTCATCAAAAAGGTGATATTCCGGTTTGGTTTTCCACACAACATTATAACGGATAATGGTACTAACTTGTCAAAGGGGGAGATGGAAGAATTTTGTCAACGTGAGCACATCCGGCTCGATCTAGCATCGGTGGCTCACCCCCAGTCTAATGGTCAAGCAGAGAGGGCAAATCAAGAAATTCTACGAGGTATCAAACCCAGGCTTATGGTTCCCTTAAAGTGGACACCGGGTTGTTGGGTTGAGGAGCTACCTTATGTGTTACGGAGCATCAACACCACACCCAATAGGTCTACGGGTTACACACCTTCCTTCATGGTCTATGGAGCGGAGGCAGTTCTTCCTAGTGACATCCGTCACGACTCGCCCCGTGTGACAGCTTATGTTGAAGCTGATAATGAGAAGGCACGTCAAGATTCTCTGGACCTGTTGGATGAAGAGCGTGATCTGGCAGCAGCACGATCGGCGATTTATCAACAAGATCTCCGACGTTATCACAGCCGCCAGGTTAAAACCAGAACCTTTCAAGAAGGCGATTTGGTGCTCCGGCTCATCCAGGATCAGACTGATATGCACAAGTTATCCCCACCTTGGGAAGGACCCTTTGTGGTCAGCAAAAATCTGCACAACGGGTCTTACTACCTCATTGATGTTCGAGAGCATAAAGACTCACGTCAATCGGAGGAGGAGACCAAGCGGCCATGGAACATAGCTCTCCTTCGGCCTTACTATACTTGAAGCCATAGGCTCTTCATCTGTACATAATTATGATAGTGTATATATCATATAATAAACCGGAGCCTACGTTATAAGCGGGGTATCTGTTCTTTTTACATCCTTTGTGTGTTATACGAGTTTACTGACAAAGTGGAGTTTTTATTAATCCGGTCTTAGCAGTTGCACGGATATAAAGAAAATCACTAGGGGGCTTGGTCATATTTGAACTATAGCTACACCTTTTGATCGGTTTTGAAACCACGAAGGGATATCACTAGGGGGCTTGGTTGTTATCACACCATAGCTACACCTCTTGATAGGCATTTAGGCCACAAAAGAAAAATATGTGGAGCCAAAGAGAGTGTGGCACAAAGCACAGACTCAAACATGGGCACACACTGAGCACAGCTCACAAACTTACTTGGGAGCTCTTTTTGCAAAGCAACAAAGAGTTTGAAAGGACCCTTGTAATTGGCTATCAAGCCACAGCTTGGAAGCCTAGTGTATTCACCTAAAAACCCGGGTTAAACCTGCCTTCATCAAGTAAGCCACTCTTGTCCAGGTAATCCTGGTATGACCCATTGAACGTTTGACATGTCAATCTTTTATAGACCCTGAACTTGTCAAAGTTAAAACGATGATTGGTTAATTGGAGGCCCATCTTAAAAGGCTTTGTTAAATGGTTTAACTCAGAGGCCTGGCAGCCCATGAAAAGCCTCGATTTGGAGCCTGGCAGCTCGTAAAAAGCCTTGCATATTTCCCTTTTTGAGTTTTATTTGTTGAGATTCATAAGTATTTTTTTTTGATAAACCGGTGTCCTTGACCCAGCTTGCTTTTCAAGTACAAGTTGTCGGCAAATGATCAGTTATAAACCGGTGTTTATTGACCCGGTCTGGTTTGACTAAATTACCAGTGTTATAAAGAAAACCCGGTAGTTATCCCGGTCTGGTTTAATATATAGACCGGCATTACAAGGATGGGGTTATCAATGTTCCGGATTGGTATTAACACCTTTGCTGTATACACCGTTGGTTAACAAAAAGGTATGTTATGCATATTGCTTTTTGTACAACCACTTCGATTATTTCATCTATGTATTGTACACTTCCTGGACATTATGACCCGTCTAGCGATAAACCGCTAGATACTTTTAAGTTGTTATACCCAGGAACACAATTCATCATGGGTTATGCATAAATATATCCTACAAGGTGGCACAAGTTGTCGTGAGGCATTACAAAACATGCTCGATGGCATGGCAAATAACGGAGTTTTGGCTATCCTATTACAAGAAGCTTTCAAAGCGGCTCCAATAGCATAATTGTTTTTCACAAGATCGACACACAGTGGCCAGTAAACCGGCGACCGGTTTAGGACGCTTCGTCTGGACGGTTTGATGGTTGAGGGTCAGTTGGTGTGGGCACTTCTTCATCCCTCCCCAGACGATGGAAATCAACCATCGACCAATCGATTTCAGTTAAAGCTTGAAATAATGCTTCCTCATGGATAAGATTGGAGGGGTTAATATCAGGAGCATAAGTGTGCTTACGAATCGGAGGCACAAGTTCTTCAACTTCATGGATGTCGGCCGGCTGTCTTTTCCCTTCAGCGTCATAAACCGGCTGAAAATGGGACAAGTCTGTGTCATCGGCCAGTTTGCTGGCTACCGGCCGCATCTGTTTGGTCAGCCGTCGGAGGTCATCATTGTCGAAGTTTAAACCGTCTTCCTTCACACCTGGGTATCCCTTAATGATATCCTCCACTTCAAGGTCTGGAATCCAGGCTTTGGCTAGAATAAGTGCGGCTAAAGCTCCTGCTCTGACAGCTGCCTTCTTCAATTCGGCAATACGGGCTGGTAACATGGCCAACTTCTCAAGTGTTTCTTTAATCAAGGTTGGGGCCGGTTTGTTATAAGCTGCCATACAAATATCCCGCTGAGACCCAGATTACAGCTGTTCAACCAATGTATATGCCGCTTTGAGCTTCATCTGCATGTTTGTACCAAGATGAGCGATCCGAGTAACTGCCAAAGATTTTTATCAACGTTCTGGTTAGTGATAAGGTTCATTGACTTGCGCAAAACACATAAGCAGACACTTACCAAAGATAGCAGAAGTCATAGCATTGATTTTCCGTTTTAAACCAGCTAGTTCATCTGCAACTGGCTTCAGGGCTGCCTCGGCGTCTTCAGCTCTTTTGGTTAACCCGGACTTTTCGGATTCCCAGTTAGAACGATCTTTGGTGAAAGCTTCCTTCAGCTTTTCCATTACGGCCAGGGCTTGGGTCAGCTCCTCTTTGGCTTTTGCAGCCTCTGCTTGTTGTGACTTTACATTTTCTTGCAAGTCAGAGTTTCGGGCATCTTTGCTTCTCAGTTCAGCCTGCAACATTGGAGGTATATTCAGCAACAGGTTATATATGTTTTAGTACAAAGAGTATAACAAGTTATGCCCTTCATACTTGGGGGCTAATGCATGTTCGCTCTAAAGTGCTACATTTTATATAAGTCTCCAGAACAATACAAGCATTATCCTGGACACTTGGGGGCTAATGTATGTCTGTTCTAAACTGGATGCATGGATTAAAACCCGGATTAACTTGTCCAGTTAAGCCGGCCTTTGGGGGCTATGCTACACAAGGTTATCTAATTGATAAAAGATGAGTCTTGGTTACAAAGACCCGGTTTCTGATTAACATCATAAAACGTCCCTTGGGGCTACTTGGGTTACTGTCTCAGCTATGAATCAATAAACAAAGGGAGATGAATTTACCTCATATCGCTCTTTCATCAAGTTCACCAAATCGGCTTCATAATCCCGGTTTGAGTGCAGACGGTTCAAGAAGCCAGAGTGAAGCTCTTCAGCACTGAAATGAGCATAGCTTGATAAATCGCTGCTCCACTTGCCTTTTTCCCTAGCAGCTTGCTCTTCTTTGGCGCTATGTTGAGCCAAGATGACGGGATGGCCAGGGGAACTATGGCCCATTCCAGTGATGATAACATCATCTCCTTGACCTTCAGTATGTTTGGCTGGTGACAATGGAGTATCAGCATTTCTCACCGGACTAGCCCGGTTTGGCTCTGCCGGTTCAACGTCAGGTGCGGCAGGTTTAGCGTCAGCTGGTTCAACGGTGTTTTGGCCTTGAAGGGGCGGTTCACCAGAGGCGGCTTCAGGATGAAGGCCCTCCGGTTCACAAGTTTGTTCTGGTTCACCTCTGGTTTCTTCTTCAAAAGTGGCCGGGTCTTCGGGCGGGTTGGTGACCCGAGCTTTCTTGCTGGGTCTGGCTTTGGCCCTGCAAACAAAAATATAAAAGGATTAATATCTTATTCAAGTTCTATGATGCATTGAAGGAAAAGGTTTTACAACTTACCCGGCCACAGTTTTCAGAGGAGGGAGTTGAGTTGTTGTCGACTCGCCAGATGATGAGGGAGGTGTCACCTGATAATTTGAATCAGATGGATTAAGAGGTTGTCTGAAATAACCTGCCTTGGGGTAAGAATGGTCAGGAGTAGGAGAGACCTCAGACCGGCACTTCTGAACCGGGGTATCAGGTAAACCAGCTGAAGTGACCTGTTGGCCACTATGCCAAGTTGTCCGACGAGCTTCATGCTGCTGAGTCTTCAAAATAAATGTTGGGTCCAAGTGAGCAAGAGGATGAGAAAAGCTTACTTTCCAAACTACTTGGCGGGTTTTTTGTGTTGGCATAGAGTCTGAACCAGAGGAAAGGGTAATTACCTCTACATCATCAGCTTGACTGCCTTCAACGTCCTCCTGAGGAATCTCATTGTTAATGAGATGGATGAAAAGAGAGCCAAGTGAGTCAAGTTCTACCTCAACTTCCGGATCATCAGTGTCGTCATCAAGCTCCATGTTAATCCGGTCAGCCGTTTTCCGTTTTGACGTCCGTTTGACAGCTTTGGTTTTGGGGCGAGATGGTTTGACCGCTTTGTCCACAGTTGGTTTTACCGCTTTTACTACGGTTTTCCGTTTCCAGAAGGGGTCATCACCCTATACATACATACACAGAAGAAGGATTACAGTTTGCACAAAATGAAAATATTAGAGATAAAAAGGAAGTATAATGCTTACAGCAGGCGGTTTGTTCTTGGCATAGAAGGGACTCAAACCGGTTTGGCTATAGACCAGTTCTGATTCATTCAGAATCTTTTTTACACCTTCAGTGACTTCTTCATCATATAGTTGAAGATTGCAATGGCGTTGAGGGTCGTCAACCTCACCGGTATACTCACACATTAAACCGGGACGCCGTCTTAGAGGCAAGATGCTCCAAGATATCCAACAGCGCACGAAATCCACACATGTTAAATCATTGGCCATAAAGGCCCGGAGTATGGCAGGTTGAGGGGCATATTTCGCCCTTTCGGCAGAGTTTAAGCGTTGCGGCATCGGATGGGTGTTGGAAAGACGATGGTCACGAAAGCCTGGAAGGGGATTTTCATCTTCAAGCGAAGTGTCTCTACAATAAAACCAAGTTTGGTTCCATTCTTTTGGGTGGCTGTGATGTTTGGCATGAGGAAACTCAACTTCTTTTCGCTTTTGAATCGAGACACCACCAAGTTCAGTGTTCGGGCCATTTACAAACTCTGTGCGCCGGTTTAAGTGAAAGAAGTCCCGGAACAGTTCTACAGTTGGTTCTTCCTGTAAGTACGCTTCACAGAAGACCTGGAAGTTACATAGGTTGGATACTGAATTGGGCCCAATGTCTTGGGGATGGAGTTGGAAATTGGCAAGCACATCCCGGTAAAACTTTGACCCTGGCGGTTTGAAGCCACGGCTTATGTGGTCAACAAAAACCACCACCTCACCCTGCCTTGGGGTTGGAGGATTTTTTGTTCCTGGAACTCGCCATTTAATTTCAGTTTTCTTAGGCAGGGAGCCGATGCTGACCATCTCATTCAACTGAGTCTCAGTAACCCGGGAACGAGCCCAGTTGCAAGCAGTGAATTGTTTGGCCATTGCAAAACAAACAAGCTGAAAATGAAAGGCCGGTTTATAAATCATTAAGAATGATATGCAAGATACAATGGAGTAAGAAACGTACTGATATGCAAAATGGCATAAACCGGAGACCAATGTAATAAGGGATAAAAGGTAATACCAGGACAGGAGTACTCAGACATTGTTAAACCGGAGTACAACTATGAAGGTAAAAGGCTCCTCCGGTTTATCAGAGGGCTAATGGTATAGATTGCTTATACAAGGTTAAACCGCCTATGTTGGCGTGAGGAGAAACAGATTTCACAGAGACATATGAAAATTTCGGATCTAAGGTAAGACATAAAAGCAAAAATATTTTGACCTAAAAAGGGTAAGACCCGGAACAGTTTATGAAGGACTACATCAGCTTTTGCGCATAAGGATTTATGGTGGTAACAGAAGATTAGCCACGGCAAGGGATACGATAAGTGCGAAGCATTCATCTACAGGCCAAGGAAGAACATCACCAAAAGCTCTGATGAACTTCAAGAACTGCGAAGAGCAGGGAAACCCTAATGGATCTAGAAAGGAAGGGGGAAGGACTTACTACGGCCGCGGAAGCAGCAGAGGTGTGCTGCGGAACTCTGGTGCGAACAGGTCAATGCAGTGGCCGACGGTGAAGCAGAGGTGAGGCTTGGCGATGATGGCGGCGCACAGGTGCGGAGACGTCGGGAGGAAGAAGAAGGGATGAAAGGATAGTGGAAAGAAAAGAAAGGGGTCCTCTGCCCCTATTTATAAGGTGAAGCGATAAAACGGCAAGTGCAGGAATCGAGGAGCCCAAAAATGGAGAAATTAATAAAGGTGTCGCCTCGGTGGCTGAATATACATTAAAAGAAGGTAATCTTCAGAATCAACGGACAGATGATGTCAGGGCGGTTTATCATCATCGTGAAGTATGACGTCACGGCGGTTTACAAGATCAAGGTGAAGATATGAGGGAGAAATTTTTCTAAGTGTTGAAGATTGACATGAACAAGTTCAAACCAATCTGGGGCCTAATGTTGGGGATATTACTACTGGAGGTAAACCGGCCTTCTGTAGCCGGGTTAACTCTTTGAAGATTAGAAGCCCATGAAGATGCAAGGATGATGGCGCTTCACGAAGGCCCAAGGCCCGAAGGCAGGTTAAAGCCTGTAAATGTAAACAGACCTAGTCATGTAACTTGTATTGTAAGATAGGAAGGATAGAGACCAAACCGGACACGTTTATGATCCGGCTTCGGGACTCTGTAGCCCGGCGGGCGTCAACCTATGTATATAAAGGGACGACCCGGCAGCGGTTTAGGGACAGACAACAACTCGAGAGCCATACAAAGCGGATTCGCTCCCTGGCCTTCGAAACCCTAGCAATACCAATCAGAACTAGACGTAGGCTTTTACCTTCCTTGAAGGGGCCGAACTAGTATAAAACTCCTCGTGTCCCCTTGTCCGGTTTAATCCCTTTAAGCTAACCCGTAGCGATGGCTCCACGACTAAGTCCTTTCACAAGGACATATGCCGTGACAAACCCACGACAGTTATGTAACGGCAACCGTGTCTAACCTACACTGTCTTCTCACACGGTTTGGTGCGGAAATCGTGTGTGATGTTGTAATACCTAACACAAACGACATGTACAAATAGTGTGTCATATACAACATATATATAGTGTCATTAGTAGTTCCCGACCATTAGCTTATCTCCATAGTTTCCCCATTTCCCCCAAATGCCTACATAGCCTCCAAATTCCCTCGCATGGCGCTGACATTGGGGGAATGCGGACGAGTGGTGCTGATGGTTTCGGTGCGGCTGCTCCTGCTCGTATCGCCGCCACGATGGCGGTCGCCGCCGAGCACTTGCCTAAGGTCATCAGAAGCCAGGTGTACTACGGATCCGAATCGTCCTATCAGGTTCCAATCTATCCCGATCTTTTTTACCATGTCCAAAGTA
>NC_041382.1:587552201-587635109 GCF_002162155.2 Triticum dicoccoides | reverse complement strand
CGGATCCGGAGCTTGACTCCAGACTCCCGCAACACGAGTTCGACTCTGAGTTTTGCGCCACCGAGAAGTACCAAAAGCTGAGTTGTGTGCACAGGCACACTCCCGCTCGACGTGTATGCATGGAGGGATTCGACATTGGCAGGCAGTTTCTCAGTTGCCCCTTAGAGATTAGTGCTAATTAAGTTCATCATTTTACTTCAGTTAATACCACTGCTCATCTAGAATACTATTTAGCATTGGTAGGGATATGAGGCTTGTGCCTTTGTTAACTAGCTGGATGAAGAATGGCATGGCAAGGCTCAGAGTATTATCACCAAGATCGCAGAAGATAACGTAAAGCTGAAGAAGAAACTGGTTGATCTGGAATGTACAATCAGTATGATGAAGCAAGAAAGAATCAATCACAGGCAACAGATGAAAGCAAGAGACAAGAAGGAACTAGCATGTGTACTTGTGGTTGTCGCATTAGCCATGTTCTATGCGTTGTTTGCAATGATGATTAGGGGTTTTGTTTGACAGTATTGCTAAAGCACGTCTAGATGTGCTCAAAGTAATGCACATCTAGGTCCTATATATGCCATTGATGTTATGCGAAGATTCGTGCGGATATTTTTCTGTCTTTTTTTCTTTTCCTTTCTAGTTTGATTAGTACTGGCTTTATCAATAAGAAGAGCTCAATGTCGCTTGCCAACTGTCCTACTCCGTTCGTACTGGTACCGGTGCATAATCCCAAAACTCGTTCCTTGTTTTTTGTCCTGAAAAGGGAAACCAGCCAAATAGCCAATAGGAGTCCTGCGCAACCAACCCTCAAAAAAGGAGTCTTGCGCAACCCCGGGAATTTGGAGCGACTGGGTACAAATAATTGCAGTTGATTATATCAGCGGTTCGATAATATGTTAACCCCCACTTCAATTAGCAGTTCCTCTTCTCCGCATACCCCGCTTAAGTGTCCACCATCTTCGTCGTCCCCGGCAGGCCGCGCTACACACTAGCACACACTCTGCGGCCATGTCGAGCGATAGCGAGGACGACAGTTCGGCCAACAGTCTGGCGCCCGATGATAGGTCAACATCGGAATCATCCCGCTTGTCTTCCATGAGTCCGGCGTCGTGCCCAGACCTCGATTATATCCGGTTCATGGAAGGGACACCGCCTCCGGAGTCATCAGACGACAACCAGACGGACGAGGATCCATCGGAGGATGAAGAAGAGGACGATGATGAGGAGGAGGAGGAATGGTCGAACGAGGAGGAGGACGATGACGACAACAACAACGATGACGACGACGGCAGCGATGAAAACAAAATGGCCAATGGCCAGAAGCGTCCTCGCCAAGACAATGTCGCGGGGCCATCCAACAAGAACAACAAGAAGAAGAAGGACTAAATTAAGCGGATTGTATATATCCCTGTTTATCCTGTCAATCTCATCGCACACGGTTAGTAATATGTATTCGACAGAGATCTTCTACATTATCGCCAACAGGTTGGTTTGTTGAACTGTGTGCCCTGACAAGCACATAATTCACAAAAAAGACCGTATGGGCTGTCTATACTGATCACACACAATTCTGATTACCGATCTGTTTGCCGGGTATCACACACATCTTGTTACGCCAAATCGTTTGTGTTCACCTCACTCATCGCAAACGGTTCATCAGACCGAACTGTATGCCGTATATCGCACACACCCTAATCTGGCTGCCCATTTCTGTTGTTCTGTCTCATCGCAAACAGTTCGTACAGATCAACTGTATGCCCCTCATCGCACACGCAACTATAATCTGAACCGTGTTTGATGTATCATTCATCGCAAACGTTTTGCATCATTTCTGACGGTTTTCATATAGCACCATTTGTGATTATCGCATCGCACACAGTTTCTCGAAGGGTCTCTGATCGTAGTGTCGCATTAGCAGCATCTTGCAGTAGTGGTATTTTCTGCAAGCACTGAAATTATAGGTAGCCGATAGTTTGATAGCAAGATAATTTGCAACGACCAATAAGTAGTAATGGTAACAAAGGTGCAACAAGGTATCCCAATCTTTTTTTATAGCAAAGGACAGGCCGGAACAATCTCTTATATTAAGCAAAGTGTTCTTGAGGACACATGAGAATTTCATCTAGCTAGTCACTTTCATCATGTTTGTTTGATTTGCGTTCGTTACTTTGATAATTTGATATGTGGGTGGACCCGTTCTTGGGTGTTGTTCTTACTTGAACAAGCCTCCCACTTATGATTACCCCCTCCTGCAAGCATGAAAGAAGAATTAAGATAAATATAACCATAGCATGAAACATATGGATCCAAATCAGCCCCTTACGGAATAGCGCATAAAATAGGGTTTAAGCTTATCTTATCTAGCAACCCATCATCTAATTATTACTCCACAATGCATTCCCTTAGGCCCAAATATGGTGAAGTGTCGTCTAGTCGATGTTCACACTACACCAGTAATGGAATCAACAACATACATATCATGAAGAGATCAAACGAATACCAAATTCACATGATTACTTATGACAAGACTTCTCCCATGTCCTCAAGAACAAACGTAACTACTCACAAATCATATTAATTTTCAATATCAGAGGGGTATTGAATATCATTAAGGATCTGAACATTTAATCTTCCACCAAATAAACCAACTAGCATCAACTACAAGATGTAATCAACACTACTATAGCAACCCACAGGTACCAATCTGAGGTTTTGATACAAAGATTGAATACAAGAGATGAACTAGGGTTAGAGATGAGACGGTGCTGGTGAAGATGTTGATGAAGATTGGTCCTCACATGGTGGGAGGGTTGTTGGTGATGACGATGGCCTCAATTTCCCCTCGCGGGGGAAAGTATCATCGGCGGAATCGCTCCGCCAGGGAGCAAAAGTGCTTCTGCCCAGGTTCCACCTCGAGACAGTGACGCTTCATCCCGAAAGTCCTCTCTCTATTTTTTCTAGGGCAAATGAGCTTCTATACCAGAAGATGGGCACCGGAGGCTGGCCAGGGGCCCTACGAGGCATGAGGCACCTGGGAAGCCCCCTATGGTATTTATTTTCCCCAATATTTTTATTTATTCCAACATAATTCTCCGTGAAATTTTAGCTCATTTGGAGATGTGTAGAATAGGTATCTCTGACATAGCTTTTTCAGGTCCAGAATTCCAGCTGTCAGCGATCTCCCTCTTCATGTAAATATTGCAAATTAAGAGAGAAAAGGGATTAGAAGTGCTCCACATGTTGGGGAACGCAGTATGTCAAAAATTTACCTACGACCACGCAAGATCTATCTAGGAGATGCATAGCAACGAGAGGGGGAGAGTGTGTCTAAGTACCCTCGTAGACCGAAAGCGGAAGCATTTAGTAACGCGGTTGATGTAGTCGAACGTCCTCGCGATCCAACCGATCAAGTATCGAACACACGGCACCTCCGCGATCTGCACACGTTCGGCTCAGTGACGTCCCTCGAACTCTTGATCCAGTTGAGGCCAAGGGAGAGTTTCGTCAGCATGACGGCATGGTGACGGTGATGATGAAGTTACCGATGCAGGGCTTCGCCTAAGCACTACAACAATATGACCGAGGTGTAAAACAGGGAGCACCACACACGGCTAAAGATCAATTTGTGTGTCTATGGGGTGCCCCCTCCCCCGTATATAAAGGAGGGGAGGAGGAGGCCGGACGAACGGCCCTAGGGGGCGCGCCCAAGGGGGGTCCTACTCCAAGTAGGAATCGGCTCCCCCCTTTCCTAGTCCATGTAGGAGAAGAAGGAAGGAGAGGGAGAGGGAAAGAGGGGTCATGCCCCCCTCCCCTAGTCCTATTCGGACTCCCCTTGGGGGGCGCCACCTCCTGGCTGCTGCCCTCTCTCTCCCCCTAAGGCCCACAAAGGCCCATTACTTCCCCGGGGGGGTCCAGTAATCCCTCTGACGCTCCGGTTTTATCTAAAACTAACCGGAACACTTTTGGTGTCCGAATAACATGGTCCAATATATCAATCTTTATGTCTCGACCATTTTGAGACTCCTCGTCATGTTCGTGATCTCATCCGGGACTCCGAACAACCTTCGGTACATCAAATCACATAACTCATAATACAAATCGTCATTGAACGTTAAGCGTGCGAACCCTACGGGTTCGAGAACTATGTAGACATAACCGAGACACATCTCTGGTCAATAACCAATAGCGGAACCTGGATGCTCATATTGGCTCCTACATATTCTACGAAGATCTTTATCAGTCAAACTGCATAACAACATACGTTGTTCCCTTTGTCATTGGTATGTTACTTGCCCAAGATTCGATCATCGGTATCACCATAACTAGTTCAATCTCGTTACCGGCAAGTCTCTTTACTCGTTCCATAATGCATCATCCCATAACTAACTCATTAGTAACATTGCTTGCAAGGCTTATAGTGATGTGCATTAACGAGAGGGCCCAGAGATACCTCTCTGATACACGGAATGACAAATCCTAATCTTGATCTATGCCAACTCAACAAACACCATCGGAGACACCTGTAGAGCATCTTTATAATCAACCAGTTACGTTGTGACGTTTGATAGCACACTAAGTGTTCCTCCGGTATTCTGGAGTTGCATAATCTCATAGTCATAGGAACATGTATAAGTCATGATGAAAGCAATAGTAATAAACTAAACGATCATAGTGCTAAGCTAACGGATGGGTCTTGTCCATCACATCATTCTCTAATGATGCGGTCCCGTTCATCAAATGACAACACATGTCTATGGCTAGGAAACTTAACCATCTTTGATTAACGAGCTAGCCAAGTAGAGGCATACTAGGGACACTCTGTTTGTTTATGTATTCACACATGTACTAAGTTTCCGGTTAATACAATTCTAGCATGAATAATAAACATTTATCATGATATAAGGAAATATGAATAACAACTTTATTATTGCCTCTAGGGCATATTTCCTTCACAACAAAGTATTACATTGGACAAAACAATATAAATAACAGTGGGAAAACATGATGCAAAATGGACGTATCACTCTCCCATTGCTAGACAAATCAATCCAGTTGGCCAAACCAAACGGATAGATCGAAGAGAAATACAAAGTTATAACAATCATGCATATAAGAATTCAGAAAAGACTCAAAAATATTCATGAATAATCCGATCATAAAACCCCCAATTCATCGGATCCCAACAAACACGCGGCAAAAAGGATTACATCGAATAGATCTCCAAGAAAATGTACTAAAGATCAAAGAAAAAGAAGAAGCCATCTAGCTACTAGCTACGGACCCATAGGTTTGTGGTAAACTACTCACAGATTATCGGAAGGGCAGCAAGGTTGATGTAGAGGCCCTCCATGATCGATTCCCCCTCTGATAGAGTACTAGAAAAGGTCTCCAGATGGGATCTTCGAAGAACAGAAAATTGCGGCGGAGGAAAAAGTATTTTGGGTGGCTCTTTGATGTATTGGTAATATTTTGGTATTTATAGAAGTGGAATTAGATCAAGAGGTGCAACAAGGGGCCCACAAGCCTGGGGGCACGTGTAATGCCCCGGACACACCCGCCGGTGGTTGTTACTCCTGGCGGGATCTAGAGTGGCCCCACAGATCAATACTAGTATTTTCTGTGCACTTTGTCCTCACTCGTGCGCACCCCGGAGCAACTTCCCGGTCAGTCACCCATCCTGAAACTACTCCAAGCTGAGCACGCTTAACTTTGGAGTTCTGTCCGAATGGGCTCTTGAAAAATAAGGAATTCCTTATTGATATGAGTAGTCTATCATCCCTAATAAGCCAGGCTATCACATACACCCCCACTTAGAGGAACCGAAGTCCTTGTCGGGCCACAGGAACGTTCCCTCTTGGCACATACGTTTGTGCATCCAGTCTGGTACATGTGCCATGTCGTGGTCACAAACGTCATGAACAACATGACCACACACCTATTCGCAAACATTCATGTAACCATGGGGGTCGGCTCTGATACCAACTTGTAATGCCCCGGACACTCCCGCAGGTGGTCGTTACTCCTGGCGGGATCTAGACTGGCCCCACAGATCAATACTAGTCTTTTTGTGCACTTTGTCCTCACTCATGCGCACTCGGGAGCAACTTACCGGTCGGTCACCCATCCTGAAGCTACTCCAAGCTGAGCACACTTAACTTTGGAGTTCTGTCTGAATGGGCTCCCGGAAAAGAAGGAATTCCTTATTGATATGAGTAGTCTATCATCCCTAATAAGCCAGGCTATCACAGCGCGCCCTTTGGGCTTGTCGCTCCCTCACGACTCCACAGGTCTTCTCCCGAAGCTTCTAGGGTCCCTTTTGGTCGAGAAAAAATCATCAAAAAGTTTCGTAGAGTTTGGATTCGTTTGATACAGATTTTCTAAAAAGCCAAAAACAAGCAAAAAAATAACAACTGGCACTATGCACTAGGTTAATAGGTTAGTCCTAAAAATGATATATAATTGCATAATAAACATCCAAGATTGATACTATAATAGCATGGAACAATCAAAAATCAGAGATACGTTGGAGATGTATCCGACGTTGTTGGGATGGTCCAGGGCAGAACCAACCCAGGGGCCTCGGGCCAGCCAACATGGGACGACAGCAGACAAGGCGAGGCACCCCTGAGCTGTAAGCATGTAACACTGTCAACTGTCATGTTGACCGCCAACATGTGTAGTGTTGTCGTCGTTGCATTGCAACACCGACGTTGTTGTGGTGGCCCATCTTGTAGCATCCCATCACAGCATGACTGTTGTTTCCCATTGTGGTCGTTGTTCTGGTTGTCCAGCTCGCATCACCCTGTCTCATCATGGCCGGCATTGCACACCGTGCATCGCCAACCCACGACCTAGTTGCCCTCATCGCAACATTCATCGTGTTGCACAAACATTTCCTCGTGGGACGACCACGGGCGCTCCCACAACATCGACAGTTTGCAGCATGGTTGTTGCTCCCACAACACCGGACATTTACAGCATGGATGACGTTACTACCGCATCACCGCCCCTCTAGATTGCAACACTCCTCATAGTCGTCATCGTGGAGGCACTGCTTTATAGCATCGGTGATGGGCGCGCAGGGTTGTTAGTATCCTTCAGACGCGACGCGTGAGAAGGCGGGGAGGAGGAGGTAGGGAAGGGGATCAAGCCTGCACTAGTAGCGATGGCTGATACGTCTCCATCGTATCTACTTTTCCAAACACTTTTGACCTTGTTTTCGACTATACCTTGCATAATTTGAATGGAACTAACCCGGACTGACGTTGTTTTCAGCAGAATTGCCATATTGTTATTTTTGTGCAGAAACAAAAGTTCTCGGAATGACCTGAAACTTCACGGAGAATATTTTTGGAATATATAAAAAAATACTGGCGAAAGAATCAATGTCAGGGGGGCCCACACCCTGTCCACAAGGGTGGGGGCGCGCCGCCTATCTCGTGGGCTCCCTGAGGCTCCACCGACCACAACTCCAACTCTATCTATTCATGTTTGGGGAGAAAAAAATCAAAGAGAAGGATTCATCGCGTTTTACGATACGGAGCCGCCGCCAAGCCCTAATCTCTCTCGGGAGGGCTGATCTGGAGTCCGTTCGGGGCTCCGGAGAGGGGAATCCGTCGCCATCGTCATCATCAATCTTCCTCCTTTGAACGATTCGAGTGGCTTGATTTGGCACATGTTCACGCATGTAGTTGACACAAAATCAACATAGCCTCCACGATATTTATGATCATGGTGAATTATATCCTACTCATGCTTGCACTCAGTGTTGATTGATTTTAATGCATGTACATGACTATTGTCGCTCTCTAGCTGGTCGCTTCCCAGTCTCTTTCTAGCCTTCACTTGTACTAAGCGGGAATACTGCTTGTGCATCCACTTCCATAAACCCCAAAAGTTATTCCATATGAGTCCACCATACCTTCCTATATGTGGTATCTACCTGCCGTTCCAAGTAAATTTGTATGTGCCAAACTCTAAACCTTCAAATGAAATTCTGTTTTGTATGCTCGAATAGCTCATGTATCAACCAGGGTTGTCTATATCTTCCATGCTAGGTGGGTTATTCTCAAGAGGAGTGGACGTCGCTCCTCACTCATGAGAAAATGGCCGGTAAGCGGGATGCCCAGTCCCATGCTTAAATTAAAACAATTGCAAACAAAACTCCCCCAGGATTGTTGTTAGTTGGAGGCACCCGTTGTTTCGAACAAGCCATGGATTGATGTTTTTTGGTGGTAGGGTGAGTATAAACTTTACCATTCTGTTTGGGAACCGCCTATAATGTGTGTAGCATGGAAGATATCGAGATCTCTCATTTGTTATGTTGACAATGAAAATATACCACTAAAAATATTATTCATCTCTATTTCAAAATCGAGCTCTGGCACCTCTACAAATCCCTGCTTCCCTCTGCGAAGGGCCTATCTATTTACTTTTATGTTGAGCCATCATCCTCTTATTAAAAAGCACCAGTTGGAGAGCACCGCTGTCATTTGCATGCATTACTATTAGTTTACATTGAGTATGACTGTGACTAGATCTCTTTTAACATGAATTACAATGTTTAGTCAGTCCTTGATCTTCACAGGTGCTCTGCATTTTTGTTTTGCGGTCTCAGAAAGGGCTAGTGAGATACCATCTTATTATATCATATTATTATTGTTTTGAGAAAGTGTTGTCATCCGAGATTTATTATTATTGCTCGCTAGTTGATTATGCCATTGATATGAGTAAACATGAGACCTAAATGTTATTGTGAATATGGTTAGTTCATAATCTTTGCTAAAAACTTGAATGCTGGCTTTACATATTTACAACAACAAGATCAAACAGAGTTTGTAAAAGTTTTTCTTTATCACTTTCAATTTGTCAACTAAATTGACTGAGGACAAGCAAAGGTTTAAGCTTGGGGGAGTTGACACGTCTCCATCGTATCTACTTTTACAAACACTTTTGACCTTGTTTTGGACCCTAACTTGCATAATTTGAATGGAACTAACCCGGACTGATGCTGTTTTCAGCAGAATTGCCATGGTGTTATTTTTGTGCAGAAACAAAAGTTCTCGGAATGACCTGAAACTTCATGGAGAATTTTTTGGAATATATAAAAAATACGGGTGAAAGAATCAACGTCAGGGGGGCCATACCCTGTCCACGAGGGTGGGGGCGCGCCCCCTATCTCGTGGGCCCCTGAGGCTCCACCGACCTCAACTCCAACTCTATATATTCACGTTTGGGGAGAAAAAATCAGAGAAAAGGATTCATCGCGTTTTACGATATGGAGCCACTGCCAAGCCCTAATATCTCTCGGGAGGGCTGATCTGAAGTCCGTTCGGGGCTCCGAAGAGGGGAATCCGTCGCCAACGCCATCATCAACCTTCCTCCATCACCAATTTCATGATGCTCACCGTCATGCGTGAGTAATTCCATCGTAGGCTTGTTGGACGGTGATGGGTTGGATGAGATTTATCATGTAATCGAGTTAGTTTTGTTAGGGTTTGATCCCTAGTATCCATTATGTTCTGAGATTGATGTTGCTATGACTTTGCTATGCTTAATGCTTGTCACTAGGGACCGAGTGCCATGATTTCAGATCTCAACCTATTATGTTTTCATGAATATATGTGAGTTCTTGATCCTATCTTGCAAGTCAATAGTCACCTACTATGTGTTATGATCCAGTAACCCCGAAGTGACAATAATTGGGACCACTCCAGGTGATGACCGTAGTTTGAGGAGTTCATGTATTCACTAAGGGTTAATGCTTTGTTCCGGTACTCTATTAAAAGGAGGCCTTAATATCCCTTAGTTTCTGATAGGACCCCCTGCCATGGGAGGGTAGGACAAAATATGTCATGCAAGTTCTTTTCCATAAGCATGTATGACTATATTCGAAATACATGCCTACATTACATTGATGAACTGGAGCTAGTTCTGTGTCACCCTATGTTATAACTATTGCATGAGGAATCGTATCCGACATAATTATCCATCACTGATCCATTACCTACAAGCTTTTCATATATTGATCTTTGCTTAGTTACTTTACCGTTGCTACTGATACAATCGCTACAAAACCAATACTATTACTTTTGCCACTCCTACCGTTACTTCCATATTACTTTGCTACTAAATACTTTGCTGCAGATATTAAGTCTTTCAGGTGCGGTTGAATTGACAACTCAACTGTTAATACTTGAGAATATTTTTTGGCTCCCCTTGTGTCGAATCAATAAATTTGGGTTGAATACTCTACCCTCGAAAACTGTTGCGATCCCCTATACTTGTGGGTTATCAAGACTATTTTCTGGCGCCGTTGTCGGGGAGCATAGCTCTATTCTTTGAGTCACTTGGGATTTATATCTGTTGATCACTATGAAGAACTTGAAAGATGAAAGAACCAAGATTTTTCCCTCAGCTATGAGGGGAGGTAAGGAACTGCCATCTAGCTCTGTACTTGATTCACCTTCTGTTATGAGTAAACTTGCGACACCTACTCCTGCTATTCATTCTGATATGTCGCATGTTATTGATGATGCCACTTCTGCTTTGCATGATGCTTATGATGAAACTACTTCTATGCTTGATAATACTGTGCCACTAGGTGAATTTCTTGATGAACAACTTGCTAGGGTTAGAGAGAATGAAATTACTGAAACCGATAATATTTATGAAAGTGATGATGAAGATTCTCCCCCTAGATATGAATTGCCTGTTGTGCCTGAGGGTTATGTTATGGCTGAAGAAACTACTACGGACTTTTTAGCTTGCAATGATAGATATGATCTTAAGAAACTGTTAGCCAAGCTGGAAGAAAAATCCTTGAATGCTAGGATGAAGCATGACCCTGCTTTTGCTACTTCGCCTATCTGTATCACCAATAAGGCTTATGATTTCTTTGTCGATCCTGAGTTAATCACTTTGGTTGAATCTGATCCTTTTTATGGCTATGAATCTGAAACTGTTGTGGCACATCTTACTAAGTTGAATGACATAGCCACCCTTTTTACTCATGATGAGAAAACTCGCTATTACTTTATCCTTAAGTTATTTCTGTTCTCATTAAAAGGTGATGCTAAAATATGCTTTAATTCTCTTGATCCTGGTTGTGTGCGTAGTCCCCAGGATATGATTTATTACTTCTCTGCTAAATATTTCCCCGCTCATAAGAAACAACCTGCCTTAAGGGAAATATATAATTTTGTGCAAATTGAAGAAGAGAGTCTCCCACAAGCTTGGGGAGGCTTCTCCAATTACTAAATGCTTTTCCTAGTCATCCTCTCAAGAAAAATGAAATACTTGATATCTTTTATAATGGACTGACCGATGCTTCCAGAGACCACCTGGATAGTTGTGCTGGTAGTGTTTTCAGGGAAAGAACTGTTGATGAAGCTGAATTGCTATTGAATAATATGTTGAGTAATGAAAATGATTGGACACTTCCTAAACCAACTCCTAAGCCAACTCCGAAGAAAAGGGGTATTCTATTTCTCAGTCCTGAAGATATGCAAGAGGCAAAGAAATCTATGAAAGAAAAAGGTATTAAAGATGAAGGTGTTAAGAATTTACCACCTATTGAAGAAATACATGGTCTTGATAACCCGACACAGGTAGTAAAGGTAAATTCTCTCTATATATTTGATGAAGGTGATATTCCTCGTAATAAGTCTGCTAGCAATGATTGGATGAGTTTGATAATTTTATTGTTAAACAAGAAAACTTCAATGCTTATGTTGGTAGACAATTGAAACGTAATGCTTATATGATTGAACACTTGAGTGATTATATGTCTATAGTTAAAGGTGAACTTAAACTTATTAGTAAACATGCTTCTATGGTTACCACTCAAGTAGAACAAGTACATAAAGCTCAAATTGATTTGCTCAGTGAATTAAATAATAAGAAAAATGATAATGTTGTTAGAGTTGTGACTAGAGGGGGTAAAATGACGAAGGAGCCTTTGTATCCTGAGGACCACCCTAAGAGAATTGAGCAAGATTCTCAGAGAACTAATGTTGATGCACCTAGTCCTTCTAAGAGGAAGAAAAATAAAAATGATAGGACTTTGCATGCTTCTAGTGAACCTGTTGTTGACACACTTGAGAATCTCAATGATATTTCTATTTCTGGTGCTGAAACACAATCTGGTAATGAACATGAACCTAGTGATAATGTTAATGATGATGTTCATGTTGATGCTCAACCTAGAAATAACAATGATGTAGAGATTGAACCTGTTGTTGATCTTGATAACCCACAATCAAAGAATCAACGTTATGATAAGAGAGACTTCGTTGCTAGGAAGCATGGTAAAGAAATAGAACCATGGGTTCAGAATCCCATGCCTTTTCCTCCTAAACCATCCAAGAAAAAGGATGATGAGGATTTTGAGCGCTTTGCTGAAATGATTAGACCTATGTTTTTGCATATGCATTTGACTAATATGCTTAAAATGAATCCTTATGCTAAGTGCATGAAAGGTATTGTTACAAATAAAAGAAAGATACTGGAAGCTAAAATTTCCACCATGCTTGCTAATTATACTTGTAAGGGTGGAATACCAAAGAAACTTGGAGATCCAGGAGTTCCAACTATACCATGCTCCATTAAAAGAAACTATGTTAAAACTGCTTTATGTGATCTTGGAGCCGGTGTTAGTGTTATGCCTCTCTCTTTATATAGTAGACTTGATTTGAATAAGTTGACACCTACTAAAATATCTTTGCAAATGGCTAATAAATCAACTGCTATACCTGTCGGTAATTGTGAGGTTGTGCCCATTGTGGTTGCAAAGGTTACTATTTTAACGGACTTTGTTATTCTTGCTATTCCTGAGGACGATGGTATGTCGATTATCCTTGGTAGACCCTTTTTGAATACTGCAGGGGCTGTTATTGATTGCAATAAAGGCAATGTCACTTTTCATGTTAATGGTAATGAGCATACGGTACACTTTCCGAGGAAACAACCTCAAGTCCACAGTATAAATTCTATTGGAAAAACTTCAACAATTACTATTGGAGGTTTTGAATTTCCTCTTCCTACTGTCAAGAAGAAATATGATATTCTTATTGTTGGGGACATGCATATCCCCGTTGAGGTAACTTAGTGTTATTCGAAAATTCTTCGGTTTCATATTATTCGAAAAGAGTTTGTTAACAAGACTTGATCAACCTTGTTAGTGGATTCCTTTTAATGAGAATGAGATGGATGAAGTTAGAAGGCACAACTCTCTGTACCCTCCTTTTACTTTCTGTTATTTAGATTAAATAAAGTAAAAATAGTATTTTCTGTCTGTTTTCTGAATTATCCTTGCAATAGAAAATACCCCAAAAATAAAAGTTCTCCAAATGCCCTGAAAATTTTATATGATTTATTGTAGAATATTTAAGAATTATTGGCACTGAGAACACACCAGGGGGCCTCACCACCTGGCCGCGAGGGTCCAAGGCGCGCCCACCCCCCTGGGGCGTGCCCCCTACCTCGTGGACCCCATGTGGGCCCCCTTCACTTATTCTTGCACCCACACACTCCTTCTTCCTCTAGAAAAAATCATCCACCAGCTTAAACCCGAGTTCTAGCTTGTCTTGCTGCCATTTTCGATCTCCTTGCTCAAAGCTCCGTTCACAAAACTGCTTTCGGGGATTGTTCTTTGGTATGTGACTCCTACAATGGTCCAATTAGTTTTTGTTCTAGTGCTTTTTTATTGCAAATTTTTGCTGCTTAGGTGACCCTGTTCTTGAGCTCGATGTCAAATTTATGTGGTCAAAAGTAGTTTTATTGCATGATATGGCCTCTAGGCACTTGTGGGAGTAGTTCCTATCAATCTTGCTGAGTTTGATTCACTTTTATTTTGAGTTACTAAAAATTTCAAAAAAAAATTCAGAGGAAATGATGAAGAGATTGTTGAGGGGCTCTTCGAGTTGAAGCTCGAAGGATAAGCAAAGTGAAGAGAATAAGAATCCCAAATATAATCTCCCCGCACTGCGGAGGTTCGCCCGTGTGAATGGCCTTGTGATGAGTTCTTGAGAGAAGCCGGGATTTATGAAGATTTTTATTATTTGGCTAAGAATGCAGGCCTCATCGACTTCCTCCGCGACAAACGCGAACAGTACCTCCTCCTCACTAATATTTTTGCGCATTTTACTTTCATGCTAAGAAATTACCACCTTCAATGGAACTTCATTTATATGATGAGGTTAAGGAGGTGTCACTATATGAGTTTTGTAGGGTCTGTAAGATACCCTTTGCGGGTAGCACAGAGGGACCACATCGTAATGATGTGGAGGGATTCATTGATATGATTCTTGTAGGGGAAACGAGGAAAGTTTCCGATGCAAGAATTACTAGCATACATTTTCATGTTCTATGTTACTTTGCAGTATTTGCTAGTAGATGCTTAATTGGTCACAGGAACAGTGGAAATCTTAGTGCCCCTGATATTGTTATTTTGTGTCATGCTTTGTTTCATGATACCACTTTCAGTTTAGGCGCTATTGTTGCTAAACGGTTAAATCTGAACCGTACAAAGGGTCCGTCTTTGGAGGCATCTTTGCCTCAAGCCTTGCTGCACACTTTAACATACCTATTAGGCATTATGAGAAAGAGGAAAAGTTGTTGCCCCCTATTTTTCTAGATTATAAGAGTATGGTAGCACATGATTTTATTGTTAAGGATAAGAAGAAGATCCTTAAATATAGATTGATATTTGATAAAAATTACTTTGAGATTATTACCTTGCCTGCTCCCTCTTTGTTTAACATATTTTCAGGCATGTGCCTTGTTTTACCGGAGGCCGTTCATGCATACTGGAGCCTGACATCAGCTCCAGAGCCTGAGGCGGAGCCACCACACAATCCTTACCGGCAGTCTGTTTATCAGTGGGATCCAGAGGAGATTGCCAACCAGTGGCACCCAGAGGACACTCCTCCGTACACCGGAGAGGGCAGCTTTGAGCCGTGGCCATAGACTAAGTTAGGCCAAAAGCCCAAGCTTGGGGGAGTATGTATTTCTCACCGACATTACATTCATGTTCACACACTCATGCCAGTTGTCGGTGCTCATACTTTTTCATTGTACTATCCATGCTAGTTTATTTTCTTTTCCAACATTCTTCTTGTGTGTTTGAAAAAACCTTAAGAAAAACCAAAAAATCAGTTGTAGCTTTTAGCTAGTTTACTTTCCATGCTTGTAGTGTAGTAACTAAAAGAAACCCCAAAAATATTTCTCATTCTTCTTTTGCTTGTTGGGAGCTTTCCTGTGTAAATAGTTTTATTTCTTTTCTTTGGGGGTTGAGAGGAGAAGACCATAATGAAAATGTTGAAGTGGCTCTTATATGCATTATTGATTGACTTAAGAAAGAGCCCATGTTACCTTGTCTTCTCCCTTGTATTGAATGCTTGCAGATTCCAGCTTAGTCCAATGCATGTGCACTATTATTATCATCCACACCGTTCGGTCGTGCAAGTGAAAGGCAATAATGATGATATATGATGGGCTGATTGAGATGAGAGAAGCTGGTATGAACTCGACCTATCTTGTTTTTGTAAATATGATTAGTTCATCGTTCCTGATTCGGCCTATTATGAATGAAACATGTTTGCAATGAAAATTAGAGACTATAGTTACTCATGTCATGCTTAATTAGCTAGGAGTTTATAATGGTTTACCTTGTTGCCAACATGCTATTAAAATGGTTGTGATGTGGTATGATAGGGTGGTTGTAACGCCCCGAGACCATTGCGCCAGGTGTCTTCCAAATATTCGTTGTTGTAGCCCTGTCATTTGCTTGTGTCTTGCATTTTTCCATGTCATCATGTGCATTGCATCATCATGTTTTCAAAACTTGCATCCGTCCGGGTCTCCCCGTTCTCTCCGTTGTCTGTTCTGAGCCCAACCACACTCGCACGCGCCCGCGGCATGTCTGAAATAGTATTTTATAAGTGGCCGGAAAATGTTCTCGGAATGGGTTGAAAGTTGGCATGCGGTGTTGTTATAGTGTAGATAGGCCACCTGCCAAGTTTGATCGCATTCGGAGTCCGTTTGACACCCCAACGGATAACTATAGCGACAATATAGTCGGTCAAACGTTGGACGTTTTCGGTCTCCGGAAACGGTTGCCGGGGTGCACTTCTCTTCTCTCCTCTCAGTCCATGGCCCTCTACACAGCCCACAAGCCCACCTCTACTACCCCTCTTCGTTTTGGACCGCCAGACGGCGATCGAACGGTCCGAAAACGGACTAAAACCCCTTCTCCTAGCCCCCTGCCTATAAATGGACGGCCTCCCCTTCCATTTCTGTCAAAACCCTAGCCTCCCTCGTTTTCTGTGCCGCCCAACCACCAGCCGGCAGCCTCCTCCCACCGTCTCCATTTCCGTGTCGGCCAAGTCCTCCGACGCCACTTGTTGCGCCTCCATTAGCCCCACCGCCACCTGACCGTGCCCTCCTCCAAACCACGCGTGCCACATCGCCCTGCCTCCCCGTCCCACAGCCGAGGCCCGCCAGGACCCAAATCGGGGCCCTGGAAGCCCATCTCCACCCGAAGCGTCGCCGCTGCTCCTCCCGCAATGCTCGATCCAATCTGGATCGAGGCAACTGCCTCCGCACCGAGCGCCATCCCGCATCTGCGCCGCACCCTGTTAGCATCGCTGGCGGCCACCGGAGACCTCGTCGTCGTCAAGCTCCGTCGGAGGACCTCCCAGGCCGATCTTGCTCCCTCTCCTCTTCTCATTTTCCCCTCGCGCTCCCTCTCACCCCGATCCTTCGTCCCGCAGGACCTCCTGACGTCGCCACGCCTCAGGCAACCCTCGCCGGTGCCTGCCTCTACCATTCCCTACCGGATATGGACGAGCTCCTCTGGTTCGGTCTGTCCCCGGCGTCGTCTTCGCTTATCGCGTCAAGCCAAGCTCGCCTGAGCCCTGCGCCATGGACACGCCTGCCTACACATGTGTGTGTGTGTGTGTGAGCACACGCACATCCACCGTGCGTTGACCGCACGTGGACCGCGCCCCTCCTCAAGGCCCAGCAACCAGCCTGCCAAGCCTCTCCCCCGGCCTGGGCCATGGCCCGTGGGTGAGCAGCCCCTCCCTGCAGTCTCTTGTGCGTCTAGCCCAGCAGTTTTGGCCCATGTCATGTTTTTTTTCCTCTGGACGATTTTGTCTATTATTCCAGAGAATGTTGTTTTGCAGAAAACCCCCCAAGCAACATGCAACTCACCAACCATGCATCATTTGTAAAAACTTCATATATGAAAAATGCTTAGATTTTTGTCTAGTTTCATAATATCCAACTTTCATCCATGTTAAAAATGTTTAAAATGATGTTTGCTTATAATTTGCCATATTGCCATGCTAAAATGAATTATTTCATAACTAAATAACTGTAGCTCCGAATTAAATAAACTATATATTCAAATTGTCTAGAAAAATGCATAGATTAACATGGTGCACTCTATGTCCCTGTTTAGCAACATTAAAATGGTGTTTTAGTCAGAACAGTACCAAATCTAAAAATATGCATATGGGGATTTACCAGGATTGTTGTTTGTTATTTCCGGCCTCATTTAAACTTGCCTAGATAGGTAGTTTTATTATGCCATGTTTAAGAACATTTAATGTTGATGGGTACCTAAACGAGAGAGAACTAAATAAGTCATGTGGTGTTTCATCAATATGCAACTCGTTGCATATTGAACTCCACTTAACTTGTAGTTTTGTTTGTGCACTTTGCCATGCCATGCCTCATTAAACCGGACATGCATCATACTTGGTTGTGCATCATACCATGTTTATGTGATGGTTGTTTACTATGTTGTTTGCTTCTTTTCGGGTTGCTTCTCTCGTTAGCTTCGGTTTCATTCCGGAGTTGTGAGGATCCGTTTGACTACGTCTGTTTGTATTCTTCATTGACTCGTTCTTCTTCCTTGCGGGATCTCAGGCAAGATGACCACACCCTCGAAATCACTTCTATCCTTGCTTGCTAGTTGTTCGCTCTATCGCTATGTCGCGCTACCTACCACCTATTATATCATGCCTCCCATATTGCCATGTCAAGCCTCTAACCCTCCTTCCTAGCAAACTGTTGTTTGGCTATGTTACCGCTTTTGCTCAGCCCCTCTTATAGCGTTGTTAGTTGCAGGTGAAGATGAAGTTTGTTCCTTGTTGGAAAATGGATATGTTGGGATATCACAGTATCTCTTATTTTATTAATGCATCTATATACTTGGTAAAGGGTCAAAGGCTCGGCCTTATGCCTGGTGTTTTGTTCCACTCTTGCCGCCCTAGTTTCCGTCATACCGGTGTTATGTTCCTTGATTTTGCGTTCCTTACGTGGTTGGGTGTTATGGGAACCCCTTGATAGTTCGCTTTGAATAAAACTCCTCCAGCAAGGCCCAACCTTGGTTTCACATTTGCCTAACAACCTATACCTTTCCCTTGGGAGTAATTAACCCGAGGGTCATCTTTATTTTAACCCCCCCCCTCCCCGGCCAGTGCTTCTCTAAGTGTTGGTCCAAACTAGAGCACCGTGCGGGACCGTCCCTTGGCAACTTGGGTTATGTTGGTACCTATACGCTTAGCTTATCTGGTGTGCCCTAAGAATGAGATATGTGCAGCTCCTATCGGGATTTGTCGGCACATCCGGGCGGTCTTGCTGGTCTTGTTTTACCATTGTCGAAATGTCTTGTAACCGGGATTCCGAGATTGATCGGGTCTTCCCGGGAGAAGGAATATCCTACTTTGACCATGAGAGCTTGTGATGGGCTAAGTTGGGACACCCCTGCAGGGTATAAACTTTCGAGAGCCGTGCCCGCGGTTATGTGGCAGATGAGAATTTGTTAATATCCGGTTGTAGAGAACTTGACACTTAACTTAATTAAAATGCATCAACCGCGTGTGTAGCCGTGATGGTCTCTTTTCGGCGGAGTCCGGAAAGTGAACACGGTTCTTGTGTTATGCTTGAATGTAAGTAGTTTCAGGATCACTTCTAGCTTCTCGACTGCTGCGTTACTTCTCTTCTCGCTCTTATTTGCGTATGTTAGCCACCATATTTGCCTAGTGCTTGTTGTAGCTCCACCTCATTACCCTATCCTACCCATAAGCTTAAATAGTCTTGATCTCGCAGGTGTGAGATTGCTGAGTCCCCGTGACTCACAGATACTTCCAAACAGTTGCAGGTGTCGATGATACCAGTGCAGGTGACTCAACCCAGCTCAAGTGGGAGCTTGATGAAGATCTTGATCGTTGTTCTATGTCTTTTCCGTGTGATCAGTAGTGGAGCCCAGATGGGACGATCGGGGATCTAGCATTTAGGGTTGTCTTCCTTTTGTTTTGGCTCCATAGTCGGACCTTGATTGTATTCTGGATGATGTATGTTTAACTTGTTAATTGTGTGAAGTGGCGATTGTAAGCCAACTCTTTATCCCTTTCTTATTCAGTACATGGGATTGTGTGAAGATTACCCCTCTTGTGACAAAACTGCCATCCGGCTATGCCTCTAAGTTGTGCCTCGACACGTGGGAAATATAGCCGCAGTGTGGGTGTTATAAGTTGGTAATCAGAGCCATCCCCGACTTAGGAGCCCCCCTGCTTGATCGAATCACTGACGTTGTTGAGTCTAGAACAAAATGTTTTGAGTCTTAGGATTATATATATTGGAGAGTAGGATTCTTTTTACTCCTCACTCCCTTCGTCGCTCTGGTGAGGCCTCCTGATGTAGAAGTTTTGACTCTTCTCTCCTCAAATTTCACGAAAAAAAAATTAGGATCACGCGGGTATCTTGGAATCGTTCCGATAGTCTTGTGATGAGAACATTGTTCTTGGTGCCTCTTGACATTTAGGGGTTGTGGCAGTGTCCCGGGGAGTTGAGCTCCGAGGTGTTGTCGTCACAATTTTATCGTTGCAGCTCTGGAATACCTAAGTTCTCTTTTATGCAGTTGTTGGTGAGATAACCTCGACGCCTCCCAGTACTGGGGCGGGAGTTCGGGAGTATTGCCATAACTCGTATAACGGATGATTTTCGAAGGTTAAGGTACACGATTTCCGAAGGTTTCTTGGTTATGTGTTGAAGGATGGATACAGCTGGATGTAGGAATTGTTAGTTTGGGTGAGATATTATGCTTCCCCTATATCCCCAACACCAGATTGCATAACCAGAAAGTTTCGGGAGTTTATAAGTGGGAATTCAAGTAGCTCCTAGGATATCTTTTCGATAGATGTATGATATGAGATTGGGGTTCGACGTCTAGTGGTTCGCCTATCCATGGTTGGTTTTACAGTGGTCTCGTTGTGTCTTAAAGAGTCCTTGGCTATGCTGACTTGGGGACGCTTCATATGTCATGTGCACTACCTTGTACATGATGGTGTTGTACGATCGAGCCCGTGTGGGCCCCACCATGAAAACTTCGGATGAAATCTCAATCATATGTTTGTTCCGACTTATTTTGCAAGGCAATCCTTTGTTTTGTTTTGAGTTGTGGTATTCGAGTTGCTTCAATGTCAAGTGTTGATTCCATACCTTCCGTAAGTGATGTTCTCACACTTTTATGTGAATACCAATCCTTCTTGATCATTGAGGTTGTCATGTCAATTCTTGCCAATCGGTGTGATTCTCTTCAAGATGATCCTATCATTTTTCCCATCCGCAAGATCAACTCAAAGTCTTCTCCACGTTATTCGTTTCATCCATCCCCAGTTGCCTTTGTTTTTCCCGCCCCCCCACCCTTTTTCTTCAAGGACTCAGATTTCTTAATCAAGTATCCCTTTTATTGATGGGAAGTCTCTCCATTCTTTTCTGGCAATGTTCTTATCCGGTGATTCTAAGGAAGATACTAATGAAGCTTCAAGTTATCATTCTTCGTTCTCTTTTCTTCTCCGGTGGATTCAATTCAAGTTTTTGGTGTTGATCATATCCCTTTTCCTCGTTTCAAATGCTTTCCCATGCCGTTGCACCTCTTAATCGCTCACCTCTCTCTATTCATGTCTGAAGTGCCGAAGATATCTTAGAAGATTCGTGTTTTCACTCCTAATCCATTCAAGCTATTTTGAGGATGTTATATCATTCAAGCCATTTAGTTCAATTGGCACAATATTTCTTTTAAATCATTTTCAACAACGTATCTTTGAGTGGGCCCTAACCCACAGGTCTTTTCCCAGGATCTTACCTGACTCTTCTAATTTTTCCGTAGTTATTCTCATTTTCATTTCAAAGTTTGACGTAAGAATGAGTTATCATCAGTCAAATGTCTTTATCCTAGATCTTTCAAATTCTTGTCATCGTTGGTTCATCATTTCTAGTCTTCATTGTTCCGGAGTGGCTCATCAATTGTCATGGTGGTTCTCATCATCTTTCTCAACATTTCAAGACCGAAGAAGAGTTTTTCCTCCAAATCTTATTCGTTCTCTCAAAGACACGAAGTGCAAGCTTGATGCCATCCTCTCATAATTGTTTGCGATTGTGCGAATTCTTTTCAACCATTCGGAGCAATCCAGGAGTCTTTTCAGTTTGATTCTCCAGATCCCTTCATCTCAGAATTACTCATTCTCAGCATTCATCTCTCTTTCCCTAATCTTACCTGTGCGTCATTCAAGTATTATCTAATCAGCTCATGATCTATTCGTTCTCATGTATCTAAATTCCCTCAAGTATCTTCATTCGTTTTCCAATTCTTCGCGGTGAATTGTGCTTTTGATACTTTCATGTTCAATTCTTACGGTAGTTCATTCAAGAGTTCTCTTCCTTGGTTATCATATCAATTCATTCGTTGTTTCAATCCTACCGGTGGTTCGTTGAAGACCTTCCCAAGTTGAGCAATATCTCTATTCAGTCTTTTTTTCAACGAGAATAAGTAGTATGCCAAATCCGTTGCTTGTCATCAATTTAAAATGGTGAAGGATAAGCATAATGTAATTCTTATTCTTCTTTCATCGAGTAAATTCAATTCCTTATTCCAGAGGTTCATCAAAATTCTTGGTTTCAATTGCTCATCTTTCTTTTCTGGAGTTCCAAGTTTTCTCGGTTACATCGTCGCCAAGCTCCATCTAAATCATCGCAAGGCTTCATCTTGTGTTTTCAATTTCTCTTCCTTCCTACCATTTCTTTTATTACCGGAGTTCTTCATGGAGACTCTACATGGTGGTTTGTCAAGGATTCTTTTCATTCTTCAATTGTTCTTCAAGATTTCTCTCGAAATTATGATCCGCCAAGCTATGCTCAAAATTTATCATGGTGCTCAAAACATGTTTTATTTTGAGGAGTTCAAGCATTCTTCATCTTGCATTCTGAATTGCAATTCTTTCATATCTCATCTTTTGAGGCGGTGTTATCTCATTGTTGATAATTTCCCGTGTTTCATGATTCACAAGTTTTCAAGAGTGACATATCTAAATCCATCATTTCCTCTTCGCTCAAGACATCTTTTCAATCCTTCAATCTCTTCATTGGAGTTATATTTGGTCATATTTCACCTAAAGCTTTCCCTAGGGATTGTTGCTATCTATGGTGCTCATAAATGACCCAAGTTCTTCATTTATCCTCCTGGTGAAATAAGTTTCTTGTCTCCTTGTTCATATCAATCCAACCTATTGTTTTTCGTATGTGGCAGAATTTCACCTCAAGATTTCGAGATGTTTCCCATAAGCCGACAACAAGATTACTCTTTTCGTTGTTGGTTTTCCAACAACTCTATTCGACCCTTCTCCTAAAGATGCTTTTCAAGCTCATTTGAGGTAGAAGATGTTGTTTTCTCCTCCGTTCTTTTGATTTCATTCTTACATTTGTTTCGGAGGCATTGTGATGTTGCTCTCTTCGGCCCATCATCTTGTTTTGTCAAAGATCATGTTCAATTCCGTCCATTTGCAGTTGGAGTGCTGTCCAAACTATATCATTCTTTTTCCTTCTCTATCTTGTTTTAACCAGAGTGTGGTGGCTATCATTCTTCTTCTAACCGGAGTCACATCCAAGTGCTTTCATTTGGCCAAGTTCATATTATTGCCTTCCATTTCCAACCGGAGTGTTGTCATAATTGATCTTTATTGTTCCTTGGACATCTCGTTTCTACCGGAGTGCTTGAATGTACTTTTTGTCCATTGCAACCCTTTTTCTTATGTCTTTCAACCTACAAGGTTCTAGTAATGTTCCTTGTTCCTCTTTTCTAACGGAGTGTTTTCAACTTTGTTCATCTTCGTTCTATCCTTTCTTTCAAATTGTTTAACCTCTCAAGGTTCTTTGGTTTCACTCGTTTGTCCAAGAAGCAACTTTGTTTTACCTCTTCCTCTTCTGTTTCTCTCCGGTGCCATCCTAGATCTCGGGACGAGATCCTCTTGTAGTGGTGGAGTGTTGCAACGCCCCGAGACTGTTGCGCGAGGTGTCTTCCAGTTATTCGTTGTTGTTGCACTGTCATTTGCTTGTGTGTTCCATTTTGCCATGTCATCATGTGCATTGCATCATCATGTTTTCAAAACTTGCATCCGTCCGGGTCTCCCCCTTCTCTCCGTTGTCCGTTCTGAGCCCAACCACACTCGCATGCACCCACGGCATGTCCAAAATAGTATTTTATAAGTGACCGGAAAATGTTCTTGGAACGGGTTGAAAGTTGGCATGCGGTGTTGTTATAGTGTAGATAGGCCGCCTGCCAAGTTTCATCGCATTCGGAGTCCGTTTGACGCCCCAACGGATAACTATAGTGACAATATAGTCGGTCAAACATCGGACGTTTTCGGTCTCCGAAAACGGTTGCCGGGCTGCACTTCTCTTCTCTCCTCTTAGTCCATGGCCCTCTACACATCCCACTAGCCCACCTCTGCTACCCCTCTCCGTTTTGGACCACCAGATGGCGATCGAACGGACCGAAAACGGACTAAAACCCCCTCTCCTAGCCCCTGCCTACAAATGGATGCCCCCCTTCCATTTCTGTCAAAACCCTAGCCTCCCTCGTTTTCCGCGTCACCCTCCTCCCACCTTCTCCTCAATTTCTGCGCCGGCCAAGTCCTCCGCCGCCACTTGTCGCGCCTCCATTAGCCCCGCCGCCACCTGACCATGCCCTCCTCCAATCCGCGCGCGCCATGTCGCCCTGCCTCCCCGTCCCACAGCCGAGGGCCCGCCAGGACCCAGATCGGGGCCCTGGAAGCCCATCTCCGCCTGAAGCGCCGCCGCTGCTCCTCCTGCAGCGCTCGATCCAATCTGGATCGAGGCAACTGCCTCCGCACCGAGCACCACCCCGCATCTGCGCCGCACCCTGTCAGCATCGTCGGCGGCCACCGGAGACCTCGTCGCCGTCAAGCTCCGCTGGAGGACCTCCCGGGTCGATCCCGCTCCCTCTCCTCTTCTCGTTTTCCCCTCGCGCTCCCTCTCACCCCAATCCTTTGTCCCGCAGGACCTCCTGACGTCGCCACGCCTCAGGCAAGCCTCGCCGGCGCCTGCCTCTACCATTCCCTGCCGGATCTGGACGAGCTCCTCTGGTTCGGTCCGTCCCCGGCGTCGTCTTCGCTTCCCACGTCAAGCCAAGCTCGCCGGAGCCCTGCTCCATGGACGCGCCTGCCTACACGTGCGTGTGCGTGCGAGCACATGCACAGCCACCGTGCGTTGACCGAACGTGGACCGCGCCCCTCCTCAAGGCCGAGCAACCGGTCTGCCAAGCCTATCCCCCGACCTGGGCCATGGCCCGTGGGTGAACAGCCCCTCCCTCTAGTCTCCTATGCGTCTGGCCCAGATGTTTTGGCCCATGTCATGTTTTTCCCTCTGGATGATTTTGTCTATTATTCCAGAGAATGTTGTTTTGCAGAAAACCCCCCAAGCAACATGCATTTAATAACTCACCAACCATTCATCATTTGTAAAAACTTCATATATGAAAAATGCTTAGATTTTTGTCTAGTTTCATAATATCCAACTTTCATCCATGTTAAAAATGTTTAAAATGATGTTTGCTTATAATTTGCCATATTGCCATGCTAAAATGAATTATTTCATAACTAAATAACCGTAGCTCCGAATTAAATAAACTATATATGCAAATTGTCTAGAAAAATGCATAGATTAACATGGTGCACTCTATGTCCCTATTTAACAACATTAAAATGGTGTTTTAGTCAGAACAGTACCAAATCTAAAAATATGCATATGGGGATTTACCGGAATTGTTGTTTGTTATTTCCGGCCTCATTTAAACTTGCCTAGATAGGTAGTGTCGGTGTACAAAAAGAGGGGTACACTTTTTTGTACCCCTATAACTGTGCACGAATAGTCTGAGCCACGGGAACCACCACACCAAGAAAGGCAAGGGAGGTGAGCCAGGGTAAGACCGAAGCTCAAGGGAACTAGCACGACGCCAAGGCCAAGACCACGAAGAGCAAAAGGGACGAAGCGGACTCCCCCGGCAAGATCCTTGCCGGGAGACAGCTTTGGCAACCCCGGCAAGACCCTTGCCGCGGCGACTCGCCCCACGCCTACGGAGCAAATTACCCTTGAGTCCACTGCCCCCAAGGGGCAAGGATTCGGGAGACATCCTCGTGGTGGCATGCAGATCTTTGTGAAGACATTCAAGATCAGATACGCACTAAGAAGACGACGACCTTTGGCGAGATACCAGCCAGGGAAGACCACGAGACACCCGGCAAGCGCCTTGCTGGGGATGACAGCAGGCGCCTCGGCAAGACTCTTGCCGGGGCCCCGGCAAGGTCCTTGCCAAGGACATCCGCAGGGCCAACATCAGGCCCACGCCGACTAAACCTCCACCACCGTACGCATGTAGCTGCCGACCCAACCAGCTAGGCAGGCACCTGCGTGGCGGCATGCAGATTTTCATAAAGACCCACCACTGCGCCACCTCAGCTGCCTACCTACCTACATGGCATCACAGGCATCGCTGGCCAGGGCGCGTGTCGACACAAGAAGGAGCGGCGACGGACGAGACAGGTTTCTCCCCCGTCCCTGATAAAGCAAGGACACCTAAGCAAGACGCATTAAATGCACCTTGTCATGTAATGTGAGGGATAACCTCGCATCACTGTACCCTTTCCATCTCTTGTGTGCCACTGTGGCGACCCCTTTTTCTATAAAAGGAGGCCCGAGGCGACTAGGAGAGGGATTCAGCTTTTTTGGAGCTCCTAATGCCCCAGAGCTAGCTTAAGAACAGGAATATACATCCACCAAAGCAGGAGTAGGGTTTTACGCATCCCCGCGGCCCGAACCTAGATAAAAAAACTTGGTACTATCTGTTTGATCCGCTCTTCTCACGACCCCGCGCCCCGATAACCGTAGTAGGGATTCTTGTGATCCCATAGGTGTCGTTCCCACCGACATCTTTGGCGCGCCTGGTAGGGGCCTTGCCGGGAATCGGCTTTAGCAGTTAGTTCGACGCTTCTTCATCATCATGGCGCCCAAGAAGAAGACGACGGTGGCGGTTGGCCAGTCGGAAGCCGGACAGCCCGTCCCAACGCGGGCGAGCAGCGGACCGATCACAGAAAGGACCCGGGGCGCTGCTCGCGAACACCAACACCATCCCAGCAGCCGGAGTTTGGGAGGCGGCGATGTTTGTGCGCCTGGTAACGAGCCACACATCGCCAAATCCAAAGGCGGAGCCAGGCCCTCCGCGGGTGGAGCGGGGCCTTCCAAGGTCATCGCCGCCCCACTCGAAGGCGACGCAAGGGCCTCCAAGACTCCCACGCCGGCGCCAACAGCGCGCTCCTCCCAGGCAGCGCGCGACGAACGGCGTAATCACGCCGAAGATCCCGAGCGTCGCCGCGGGAAGAGCCCCGAGCGCCACTCCCGGGACGTAGAAGACCTGCCCGCTCGCCGAAGCGCTGGTGAAAATGGCATGCGACCGCGGGGTCGTGATAGAGCTCCTTCTGACGTGGTCATAAGTCGAAGCGCGTCGCGGTCCTTGCAGGTTCCGCTGCCACCGACGCTAGCAGAGGCCCTGGCGCGCGTGCAGTTGCTCCTCGACTTTCCTCCCACTACGGGGAAACTCGATGAATGGAGAGCCACTATCCGAAGCCTTGTTGCGGTGGCCAACAAAGACGAACCAAGTCCGGTGGGGCCCCCGGGTCGACGCTCCGATGGAGTCCCGCGCACCAGTGGCGGAAAAGCCAGCGACGTCGCGACCACGATGCATTCACCTCTTCCCCATCCGGTACCGCGGACGCCGGCTCGTCGCGACGTCACGGGCGACAACATCTCCATAGCGTCGTCTGACCCACGGACCCACTGTGACCAGCGCCAAGTTCTTCGGGAACGAGCCCATGAAGACGCTCGAACCACTATCGAGCGTCGGCGTGGAGCGTGCCACCAGTCAGACAGGCGAGCAGGGCCTGCTGCGAACCACCCGGCCCCGAAGAGCCCTGGAGGCCTACCTTACGAGGTAGGCTGTTCGGCTTTTACCCATGAGTTGCGGCAGTTCCAGTGGCCCACTCGCCGCACCTTCAAACCTGACGTTGGCGAGAAGTACAATGGCAAGACCCACTCGTCTGAGTTCCTCAGCATCTACACCATCGCGATGCAAGCTGCCGGAGCCCGCGACGATAAGGTGCTTGCGAATTACTTTCCATTGGCTCTTAAACCCAACGCCATGTCGTGGTTGATGCACTTGCCGGTAGACTCTATTTCCTCCTGGTTGGATTTTTGCCATGAGTTTGTGGGTGCCTTTACTGGAGGTCAGCAAGCACATGGCCAAGCAAGCGACCTGCACGTCATTCCCCAGAAGGGAGGCGAGAGTCTGCGCAAGTATATACAGAGGTTCAGCCGGGTACAGTATAATATCCCTGATGTTCACCCTGCCGCCATCATCAACGCATTCCATCAGAACGTGCGTAACCGCAAGATGCGCGAAGAGCTGGCAATGAACAAGGTGAAAGATGTGGCGGAACTCTATGTTCTTGCTGACAGATGTGCCCGAGCTGAAGAGGGAAGGAAGTACCCCGGCGAAGATGCCGGCATGGAAACCGACTCCTCAAATGAGGATACTGCCGTCCCGGCGAAGAAAGGCCGGTGCCGCAACAGGAAGCGCAAAGGTAAAGCCGTGCTTACCGTCGAGGGATCGGACGACGCCGGCTCTACCAAGAAAACCAAGGCAGATGACCCCGGCAAGGAAATTGCCGGATGTGTCGCCTGCCGGGCCTTGGCGGCTGCCGAGAAGCCAGGAAACTCCGACAAGCAATACTGCAAGATCCATCGCACCAAAGGCCATGATCTCCAGAACTGCCGACAGGTTGAGCTCCTTGCTGAGAAGCAGAGGGCTGAATATGAGAGGCGGGACAAGGAGAAAGGCCAGGACGGTGCTGAGGGGTCCGGCAAGAAGCGTGACGGCCAGGCGGGCCGTCGCGGCAAACATAAACAGCAAGAGAGACCCGCCTGGGGCCGTGACAAAAAGCTAGAAGACGATGATCGCGAAGAAGACGATGAGTCTGGTGACCAAGAATTTCAGAAAGCTACGGAGGCCATGTGCGTCGATGGCGGCGCCTTGCTGCATACCTCTCATCGCCAGCTTAAACAGTGGGCGCGTGAGATTACAGCGGCAGAGCCGTCGTTTGATGCCCAAAGGCCGCTGAAATGGTCCAGCACACCTATCATTTTTTACACTGAGGATCACCCTGATCGCACTACTGTAGTCGGGTGCTTGCCATTGTTGGTTTCACCAACAATACGCAACCTCAAGGTGACAAAAATGCTAGTCGATGGCGGGGCCGGTCTGAACTTAATCTCGCATGCCGTGATCGAGAAACTGCAGATTCCTGATGAAGACCTCGAAGAGACGGGCACGTTTCAGGGGGTCAACCCGATAAGAAGTCAACCAAAGGGAAAGGTCACATTGCCCGTGACTTTTGGGAGTGATCTGAACTACAGGACAGAAAGGATTGTGTTCGACGTTGTCAAGATCCCCTTGCCTTACAACGGGATCCTTGGCCGCCCAGCGCTGGCCAAGTTCATGGCGGCGTCACATTACGCCTACAACACCCTGAAGATGCTGGGGCCTGTGACGATCATCACCGTCCCATCAGACAAGAAGGATGCACTCATTTGCGCTGGCCAACTCTACCAACAAGCAGTTGCAGCAGCCGCCACTGCTAAGGCGCTTGCTCCTGCCGCTGGAGCCCCGGGAAGGAAAAGAAGAAGACCGGTGAGACCTCAGGCACCCACTCCGGCAAGCGCACCTCTTCGGAGTGTAGCGCTCCCATCGAGGACGTGCCAGAGAGCTCCATCGACAAAAACAAGAAGTCCAGGGCCACACCGCCTGGAACCAAGAAGGTTTCTGTCAAGGAGGACGGCACGGGAGGGGCTTTTATCATAAGCTCCGCCCTTGACGACAAACAGGAAGACGCGCTCATCACCTTCCTGCGGGCGAATGTCGATGTGTTTGCATGGCAAGCATCCGACATCCCCGGCGTTCCCAGGGAAGTGATTGAGCACCACCTTGTTGTCTGTCCTCATGCGCGGCCCGTCAAGTAGAAGGTTAGAAAGCAAGCCTTGGAACGACAAGAGTTCATCACAGAGGAGATCCAGAAACTGGAAGCAGCAGGTTTGGTAAGAGGAGCGCTCCATCCAACGTGGTTGGCCAATCCAGTGGTAGTGCGCAAGGCAAATGGGAAGTGGAGGCTGTGTATTGATTACACAGATATCAATAAGGCTTGTCCCAAAGACCCCTTCCCGTTGCCGCGCATCGACCAGATTGTTGACTCCACGGCTGGGTGTGATCTGTTGTCATTCCTCGATGCCTACTCCGGCTACCACCAGATCTTCATGACAAGAGAAGACGAAGAGAAAACGGCATTCATCACCCCATGTGGTATGTATTGTTTCATACGGATGCCTTTCGGGTTGAAGAGTGCTGGTTCAACGTTTGCAAGGGCGGTCCAGATTGGTTTTGAATCCCAGCTCCATAGAAATATGGAAGCTTATATGGATGATATAGTGGTCAAAACCAAGAACAGGGCAACCCTCATACCAGATTTACAAGAAACATTTGCAAACCTACACAAGATCAATCTCAAGCTGAACCCTGAGAAGTGCATCTTCGGCGTCCCGTCCGGCAAGCTTCTCGGGTTCTTTATGTCGCAGCGTGGGATAGAGGCCAATCCGGACAAGATCAAAGCTATAGAGCAGACTGAAGCACCCAAGCGAGTCAAGGATGTGCGTCGGCTTGCTGGTTGCGTTGCCGCCATGAGCAGGTTCATTTCCAAGTCCGCCGAGCGCGCCCTTCCCTTTTTCAAGATTTTGAAAAAGGCAGGCCTGATGGAGTGGACACCAGAAGCCGAAGCAGCATTGCAAGGTTTGAAGAGGTACCTCTCCTCTGCGCCAATACTAGTTGCGCCTAGGCCACGGGAACCGTTGCTGCTATACTTGGCGGCAACGAACCAGGTGGTCAGCGCCGCACTAGTGGCGCAGAGAGAAATTGATGACGAGGTAATGGCAGCGATAGAGCCCGATGCCACCGATGCAGAGACAACACAGCCAGTTGGAGTGCCACCGAAGAAGAAAATGATGCAGCACCCGGTCTACTTTGTTAGTTCCCTCCTGCAGGGGGCTAGATCAAGGTACTCCGGTGTGCAGAAACTGCTCTTCGGCCTTCTTATGGCCTCGAGGAAGCTGCATCACTACTTCCAGGCGCACGAAATCACTATCGTCACTCGCCTCCCTCTGCAACGGATATTGCACAATCCAGACGCAATGGGAAGAATCATAGAGTGGGCACTGGAGCTGTCCAGCTTTGGCCTCAAGTTTGAGAGTACCTCGATGATTCAAAGCCGAGTCCTGGTGGAGTTCATTACAGAATGGACCGCGACGCCTGACGAAGAAGCCCAAGAGACTGCTCTCCCCGGCAAGGAGGCAAGTTGCGACTGGATCATGTACTTTGATGGAGCTTTCTCCTTACAGGGCGCCGGGGCTGGCGTACTGCTTGTCGCGCCCACCGGAGAGCACCTAAAGTACGTGGTCCAGATGCACTTCCCCAAGGAGGTGTCAACAAACAATACGGCTGAGTACGAAGGGCTGCTTGCCGGTCTTAGGATCGCGGCGGACCTCGGAATCAAGAAACTCGTCATTAGAGGCGACTCGCAACTTGTCGTCAAGCAAGTCAACAAGGATTACCAGAGCCCGTTGATGAAGGCCTACGTCGATGAAGTGAGAAAGTTGGAGGCGCGTTTTGATGGTATACAGGCAGAATACGTTCCCCGAGCGGAGAATGACATCGCCGATTACCTGTCAAAATGCGCTGCCCTTAAGCTACCTGTGGAACCAGGTACCTTTGTGCTTCGGCTAACTCGGCCATCCGTTGATCCATCAACAGAGCAGAACAAGTGGAGAAAATCAGGGCCCGGCAAGTACTTTCCCGCCGAGCTCCCCGAAGCCGCCGGCAAGGATGTTGCCGGAGACACTGAGCCCGCCACAGGACGGCTAGCTCCGACGGAGCATCAAGCTCTTGCCGTGGAGGCAGCCGCTCCTATAGCGGAGGAAATGCCTTTAGTCCTCGCCGTCGAGCCCCAAGCTCCAGCATGGGCACAGCATACCGTCTGATTCCTCCAAACAAGGGAACTTCCTGAGGAGCAGGAAGAAGCGGAAAAAGTAGCTCATCGCTCTACTATGTACCAGTTTGTCGATGACGTCCTGTACAGAAAGAGGCCGAACGGTGTGAAATTGAAGTGTATCCCTCAAGAGGAAGGATTGGGGCTGTTAGCGGAGATATATGGAGGCATATGTGGATCCCACATAGGGTCGAGGTACCTTGCTGGCAAAGCGTTTCGGCAAGGCTTCTTCTGGCCCACCGCCCTCCAGGATGCAACGACACTAGTCACCAGGTGTGAAGCATGTCAGTTCCATTCAAAGAAGCTTCATCAGCCTGCTCAAGCCCTTCAAACCATTCCTCTCTCCTGGCCTTTCTCGGTCTGGGGGCTCGACATACTGGGCCCTTTCCCCCATGCTGTCGGGGGCTTTGAGTACTTGTACGTTACAATCGACAAGTTCACAAAGTGGCCAGAAGTGGAAGCAGTGAGTAAGGTCACAGCACAGTCAGTTGTCAAGTTCTTCAAAGGACTGGTGTGCCATTTTGGTGTACCCAATAGGGTCATCACCGACAACGGCACGTAGTTCACAAGCCACACCTTCATGCAATATATTCAAGACCTCGGTAGCAAGGTCTGTTTCGCTTCCGTTGCTCACCCACGAAGCAATGGTCAAGCTGAGAGGGCAAATGCTGAAGTACTGTGAGGCCTGAGGACAAAGACCTTTGACAGACTGCACAAGAGTGGAAGACGCTGGATTGATAAATTGCCGGCGGTTCTTTGGTCAATCAGAACGACACCAAATCGAGCCACCGGCCAGACACCCTTTGCCTTGGTATACGGGGCAGAAGCAGTTCTCCCCACGGAACTCATATACGGGTCACCTCGAGTACTCGCTTATAACGAGCTTGAGCAAGAGCAATTGCGGCAAGATGACGCAACGCTCCTTGAGGAAGATCGTCTTCGGGCGGCTATGAGAGCAGCGCGCTACCAGCAAGACTTGCACCGCTACCATAGCTGCAAGGTTCATGCCCGAAGCTTTGAGGAAGGCGACCTTGTTCTTCGGCGTGTTCAATCGGCCAAGAATTCCAACAAGTTGACGCCAAAGTGGGAAGGCCCTTATCGGGTAATACGAGTCACCAGGCCTGGCGCAGTCCACCTGGAGACCGAAGATGTCGTTCCGGTGAGTAATTCCTGGAACATTGAGCATCTTCGCAAGTTTTACCCGTGAGGCGCGGCTTGCCGGGCCCCCCACCTTTTGTACGAGCCTTGCCGATGACGCATGTAACCCTTTGTACAAAGCCAGGCACAGACCCTGAGCATAAATAAATGAAGCGCTGGCGCCCTAAGTTATAGCATGCATGCTAGGTCGAGTCTCGTCCTTGGTTAGGGTTGATAGTGCTTAGCGGCGACTAACCCCTAGCTTAGAGGTCGAATGTGCGTCTCTTTGTCTTTCTTTTGTCTTCTTTGGTTCACTTGCTGAACCACTTGGGGAGAAAAAAAGGAACAGACCAGCATCTAGGCCCCGGCAAGCCAGTATTGCCGGGGGCTGCAAGAGCAAAGATTCACCCACGGCAAACCAGGGTTGCCGGGGGCTGCAGCTTCAGATAAGTTCTTCATCCCTTATCATGCATTCCATTATGGACTGAGGTATGTGAAACCTCGTTTTCCCTTAAGCTACCATGCTCCCCTAACTCTAGGCCCTAGGGCTCGTTCCTGGGACCAAGTTTGGTTGTACTCGCGGCAGCGAAAGGATGAAACAAGGAGCCTGAACCTGCCTCATCCCTGCCTCCGCCAAAGGCGTGAGAAAGGTCGAGCGAAGTGGGGAGACGTCAAGGCCTGTTGCCGGGCGAGAAAGTGTTTATCTTAGAGATATCAAGGATTTACTCCTTGTCGTGGGTTCCACCCGCAAACAAATGACCCGGCAAGCATCCCTTTTTCATTAAAAACATTCCACTCAGATACAGTCCATAGGGAATGCATTACAAGTTTTAAATTCAACAAAGGCCCGAAGGCTTACAAACTAAAAAGAGATAAGGTGCCCGTAATCCCTTTCTTGTCCCTCTCCTCAGGAGGCAGGTCAAGGAGGCGAGAAGGGCAAAAGGAGCACCTAGGCGAGCTACATTTGGCAGAAGATGCAGAGAGAACATCTTGGTGGCCGTCCCAAGGCTGGATGGTGATGGCGGCGCTGGAAGCAGAGCTCGGAGACGAGGCGGCAGGACGTCAGCACGCGTCGAAGGCATCGGTGCACGCGTACTCCGACTTGACGGCCTTGTCGCCCGCCCTCTTCCTCTTCCGCAGCCTCCCAACGCTAGCCGCCCAAGGAGACGACCCCGAGAAGTTCAAGGAACCGGCGACACGGATGATGGGGTTGCCGGTGCCGCACGGAGCGGCACCCGACACCTAGTCGGACCCGTCATCCTGCCGCCTACCGCCCTTGTCGTCGCTGCCGCTGTCCTCCTCGTCACTCCCGCCTGATGAGGAGTCTTCGCTATCAGAAGAGCTCTCTACGCAGCACCTTGTACGAGTCCCAAAGTGCCCGAAGACCTTGACAGAGAGAAGGCCACCCTCCATCAGCTTAAAATGGAGAGTGAGCTCCTCCGTCAAGCCGTGGATATGAGCAAACGTCTTCCATCCCCGACGAAGATACATCACATGAGGAGCAGGGAAGTCGACGCGGAACCGCGTGCCACTGATCCCGCAGCCCCTCATGTGCAGCCGCAATGACTCCGGCGGATCCAGCTCCATCTCCCGCGCAAATGGAGTCGGGAGACGAAGGCAACGGCGCGGCGGCCGGCGCAGCCTGACGAAGAACTCACAAGGGTCATCCCCAACATGGCCCTCCATTGGAGGAGGAGCTGTTGGCGGAGGCGAGGCCGGCGCGCCACCCCGTCCTCCTCTTCCCCGAGCGCCCCGGCCTCGCCCACGGCCTCACCCCCTCCCCCTTCCCCTCGCGGCCGGCCCTGCCACCGCAGGCACAGGAGAAGGAGGGACGCGTTGTCGAGCGGCGACCCTCGCCGCCACCGTTGAAGGACCGGGATTTCCTCTCTCCATGACGAATGGAAGAGAGGAGCAGAAGCTGAAGGAGGAAGGAGATGGAAGAATGCAGGATGCCACCCCCCTCCCGCTCTTTATGAAGGAACAGGGTTGCGGCTCGGCCCCCCACTCGGCCAATCAAAACACGGAAGGCGCAGGGAGCCAGGACCGACCCGCTGTCCCAACCAGCGACGGCCCGGTTTCCCGCCTCCGCCGTTTGCCACCCCAAGCGCATAGGAGACATGTGGCGGACGTGCAGAACCGAGGGGACGGGTGAGGTGACCTCTCCCCACCCCATGATCATGGGGAGTGGATGCCTTGAGGACCGCGCCTCGGCCCCATTCAGTAAATGGGCCGCGCCTCCACGCCTCCCTCCGTTTATGGGGAAGACGCGAGCCGCCCCTTTACTACGACGTGACGCATGCGTGCAGAGACCAACCCCACGCATGCCGCCCACGTCACACGCAACTCCCCACGCCGCGCCACGCGCGGGAGTCGTTGGAAGCGCAGTGCGCGAAAAAACTTACCGCGGTAAAAAACCGCCCCGCCTGCCCGCGCACTGTTTTTGGGACTAGCCCAACAACGCGTTGCCCATATGTGTGGCCTAGGCCCGGGGGCTCCTGTCAGTGTACAAAAAGAGGGGTACACTTTTTTGTACCCCTATAACTGTGCACGGACAGTCTGAGCCACGGGCACCACCACACCAAGCAAGGCAAGGGAGGTGAGCCAGGGTAAGACCGAAGCTCAAGGGAACTAGGACGACGCCAAGGCCAAGACCACAAAGAGCAAAAGGGACGAAGCGGACTCCCCCGGCAAGACCCTTGCCGCGGCGACTCGCCCCACGCCTACGGAGCAAATTACCCTTGAGTCCATTGCCCCCAAGGGGCAAGGATTCGTGAGACATCCCCGTGGTGGCATGTAGATCTTTGTGAAGACATTCAAGATCAGATACGTACTAAGAAGACGACGACCTTTGGCGAGATACTAGCCAAGGAAGACCACGAGACCCCTGGCAAGCGCCTTGCTGGGGATGACAGCAGGCGCCTCGGCAAGACTCTTGTCGGGGCCCCGGCAAGGTCCTTGCCAAGGACATCCGTAGGGCCACCATCAGGCCCACGCCGACTAAACCTCCACCACCGTACGCATGCAGCTGCCAACCCAACCAGCTGGGCAGGCACCTGCGTGGCGGCATGCAGATCTTCATGAAGACCCACCACTGCGCCACCTCAGCTGCCTGCCTACCTACATGGCATCACAGGCATCGTTGGCCAGGGCGCGTGCCGACACAAGAAGGAGCGGCGACGGACGAGACAGGTTTCTCCCCCGTCCCCGATAAAGCAAGGACACCTAAGCAAGACGCATTAAATGCGCCTTTTCATGTAATGAGAGGGATAACCTCGCATCACTGTACCCTTTCCATCTCTTGTGTGCCACTGTGGCGATCCCTTTTTCTATAAAAGGAGGCCCGAGGCGACCAGGGGAGGGATTCGGCTTTTTTGGAGCTCTTAATGCCCCAAAGCTAGCTCAAGAATAGGAATATACATCCACCAAAGCAGGAGTAGGGTTTTACGCATCCTCGCGGCCTGAACCTGGATAAAAAAAACTGTGTACTATCTGTTTGATCTGCTCTTCTCATGACCCCGCGCCCCGCTAACCATAGTAGGGATTCTTGTGATCCCATAGGTGTTGTTCCCAACAACAGGTAGTTTTATTATGCTTCACCTCTTGCCATGTTTAAGAACATTTAATATTCATGGGTACCTAAAGGAGAGAGAACTAAATAAGTTATGTGGTGTTTCGTCAATATGCAAGTCGTTGCATATTGAACTCCACTTAACTTGTAGTTTTGTTTGTGCACTTTGCCATGCCATGCCTCATTAAACCGGGCATGCATCATACTTGGTTGTGCATCATGCCATGTTTATGTGATGGTTGTTGTTTGCTTCTTTCCGGGTTGCTTCTCTCGTTAGCTTCGGTTTCGTTCCGGAGTTGTGAGGATCCGTTCGACTACGTCCGTTTGTCTTCTTCATGGACTCGTTCTTCTTCCTTGCGGGATCTCAGGCAAGATGACCATACCCTCAAAATCACTTCTATCCTTGCTTGCTAGTTGTTCGCTCTATCGCTATGTCGCGCTACCTACCACCTATTATATCATGCCTCCCATATTGCCATGTCAAGCCTCTAACCCTCCTTCCTAGCAAACCGTTGTTTGGCTATGTTACCGCTTTTGCTCAGCCCCTCTTATAGCGTTGTTAGTTGCAGGTGATGATGAAGTTTGTTCCTTATTGGAACATGGATATGTTGGGATATCACAGTATCTCTTATTTTATTTAATGCATCTATATACTTGGTAAAGGGTGGAAGGCTCGGCCTTATGCCTGGTGTTTTGTTCCACTCTTGCCACCCTAGTTTCCGTCATACCGGTGTTATGTTCCTTGATTTTGCGTTCCTTACGCGGTTGGGTGTTATGGCAACCCCTTGACAGTTCGCTTTGAATAAAACTCCTCCAGCAAGGCCCAACCTTGGTTTCACATTTGCCTAACAACCTATACCTTTCCCTTGGGAGTAATTAACCCGAGGGTCATCTTTATTTTAACCCCCCCCCCGGGCCAGTGTTTCTCTAAGTGTTGGTCCGAACTAGAGCACCGTGTGGTACTGTCCCTTGGCAACTTGGGTTATGTTGGTACATGTATGCTTAGCTTATCCGGTGTGCCCTGAGAACAAGATATGTGAAGGAAATATGCCCTAGAGGCAATAATAAAGTTATTATTTATTTCCTTATATCATGATAAATGTTTATTATTCATGCTAGAATTGTATTATCCGGAAACATAATACTTGTGTGAATACATAGACAAACTAAACGTCACTAGTGTGCCTCTACTTGACTAGCTCGTTAATCAAAGATGGTTATGTTTCCTAACCATAGACATGTGTTGTCATTTGATTAACGGGATCACATCATTAGGAGAATGATGTGATTGACATGGCCCATTCCATTAGCTTAGCACCCGATCGTTTAGTATGTTGCTATTGCTTTCTTCATGACTTATACATGTTCCTATGACTATGAGATTATGCAACTCCCGTTTGCCGGAGGAACACCTTGTGTGCTACCAAACGTCACAACATAACTGGGTGATTATAAAGGAGCTCTACAGGTGTCTCCAAAGGTACATGTTGGGTTGGCGTATTTCAAGGTTAGGATTTGTCACTCCGATTGTCGAAGAGGTATATCTGGGCCCTCTCGGTAATGCACATCACATAAGCCTTGCAAGCATTGCAACTAATGAGTTAGTTGCGAGATGATGTATTACAGACGAGTAAAGAGACTTGCCGGTAACGAGATTGAACTAGGTATCAAGATATCGATGATCGAATCTCGGGCAAGTAACATACCGATGACAAAGGAAACAAAGTATGTTGTTATGCGGTCTGACCGATAAAAGATCTTCATAGAATATGTGGGAGCCAATATGAGCATCCAGGTTCCGCTATTGGTTATTGACCGGAGACATGTCTCAGTCATGTCTACATTGTTCTCGAACCCGTAGGGTCCGCACGCTTAACGTTACGATGATAGTTTCTTTATGAGTTTATATATTTTGATGTATTGAAGTTTGTTCGGAGTCCCGGATGTGATCACGGACATGACGAGGAGTCTCGAAATGGTCGGGACATAAAGATTGATATATTGGACGGCTACATTCGGACACCGGAAGTGTTTCGGGTGATTTCGGAGAAAACCGGAGTGCCGGAGGGTTACTGGACCCCCCCCCCCGGGAGAAGTAATGGGCTTTATGGGCCCTAGTGGAGAGAGAGAGGGGCTGCCAGGGTGGGACGCACGCCCCCTTCCCCTCTGGTCCGAATTGGACTAGGAGAGGGGGGGCGGCGTCCCCCTTTCCTTCTCCCTCTCCCCCTTCCTTTCCCCCTCCTAGTAGGAGTAGGAAAGAGGGGAGTCCTACTCCTACTAGGAGGAGGACTCCTCCTCCTTGGCGCGCCCCAAGGGCCGGCCGGCCTCCCCCCTTGCTCCTTTATATACGGGGGCAGGGGGCACCTCTAGACACACAAGTTGATCTTCAAGATCGTTCTCTTAGCCGTGTGCGGGGCCCCCCTCCACCATAGTCCTAGATAATATTGTAGTGGTGCTTAGGCGAAGCCCTGCGACAGTAGAACATCAAGATCGTCACCACGCCGTCGTGCTGACGGAACTCTTCCCCAACACTTTGCTGGATCGGAGTCTGGGGATCGTCATCGAGCTGAACGTGTGCTAGAACTCGGAGGTGCCGTAGTTTCAGTGCTTGATCTGTCGGGCCGTGAAGATGTACGACTACATCAACCGCGTTGTCATAACGCTTCCACTGTCGGTCTACGAGGGTACGTAGACTACACTCTCCCCTCTCGTTGCTATGCATCACCATGATCTTGTGTGTGCGTAGGAAATTTTTTGAAATTACTACGTTCCCCAACAGTGGCATCCGAGCCTGGTTTTATGCGTTGATGTTGTGCACGAGTAGAACACAAGTGAGTTGTGGGTGATATAAGTCATACTGCTTACCAGCATGTCATACTTTGGTTCAGCGGTATTGTTGGATGAAGCGGCCCGGACCGACATTACGCGTACGCTTACGCGAGACTGGTTCTACCGACGTGCTTTGCACACAGGTGGCTGGCGGGTGTCAGTTTCTCCAACTTTAGTTGAACCGAGTGTGGCTACGCCCGGTCCTTGCGAAGGTTAAAATAGCACCAACTTGACAAACTATTGTTGTGTTTTTTGATGCGTAGGTAAGATTTGTTCTTGCTTAAGCCCGTAGCAGCCACGTAAAACTTGCAACAAACAAAGTAGAGGACGTCTAACTTGTTTTTGCAGGGCATGTTGTGATGTGATATGGTCAAGACATGATGCTAAATTTTATTGTATGAGATGATCATGTTTTGTAATCGAGTTATCGGCAACTGGTAGGAGCCATATGGTTGTCGCTTTATTGTATGCAATGCAATCGCCCTGTAATGCTTTACTTTATCACTAAGCGGTAGCGATAGTCGTAGAAGCATAAGATTGGCGAGACGACAACGATGCTACGATGGAGATCAAGGTGTCGCGCTGGTGACGATGGTGATCATGACGGTGCTTCGAAGATGGAGATCGCAAGCACAAGATGATGATGGCCATATCATATCACTTATATTGATTGCATGTGATGTTTATCTTTTATGCATCTTATCTTGCTTTGATTGACGGTAGCATTTTAATATGATCTCTCACTAATTATCAAGAAGTGTTCTCCCTGAGTATGCACTGTTGCGAAAGTTCTTCGTGCTGAGACACCACGTGATGATCGGGTGTGATAGGCTCTACGTTCAAATACAACGGGTGCAAAACAGTTGCACACGCGGAATACTCAGGTTATACTTGACGAGCCAAGCATATACAGATATGGCCTCGGAACACGGAGACCGAAAGGTCGAGCGTGAATCATATAGTAGATATGATCAACATAGTGATGTTCACCAATGAAACTACTCCATCTCACGTGATGATCGGACATGGTTTAGTTGATTTGGATCACGTGATCACTTAGAGGATTAGAGGGATGTCTATCTAAGTGGGAGTTCTTTAGTAATATGATTAATTGAACTTAAATTTATCATGAACTTAGTACTTGATAGTATCTTGCTTGTTTATGTTTGATTGTAGATAGATGGCCCGTGTTGTTGTTCTGTTGAATTTTAATGCATTCCTTGAGAAAGCAAAGTTGAAAGATGATGGTAGCAATTACACGGACTGGGTCCGTAACTTGAGGATTATCCTCATTGCTGCACAGAAGAATTACGTCCTGGAAGCACCGCTGGGTGCCAGGCCTGCTGTTGGAGCAACACCAGATGTTATGAATGTCTGGCAGAGCAAAGCTGATGACTACTCAATAGTTCAGTGTGCCATGCTTTACGGCTTAGAATCGGGACTTCAACGACATTTTGAACGTCATGGAGCATATGAGATGTTCCAGGAGTTGAAGTTAATATTTCAAGCAAATGCCCGGATTGAGAGATATGAAGTCTCCAATAAGTTCTATAGCTGCAAGATGGAGGAGAACAGTTCTGTCAGTGAGCATATACTCAAAATGTCTGGGTATAATAATCACTTGATTCAATTGGGAGTTAATCTTCCAAATGATTGCGTCATTGACAGAATTCTCCAATCACTTCCACCTAGCTACAAGAGCTTCGTGATGTACTATAATATGCAAGGGATGGTTAAGACAATTCCCGAGCTCTTCGCAATGCTAAAAGCTGTGGAGGTAGAAATCAAGAAGGAGCATCAAGTGTTGATGGTCAACAAGACCACTAGTTTCAAGAAAAAGGGCAAAGGGAAGAAGAAGGGGAACTTCAAAAAGAACAGCAAGCAAGTTGCTGCTCAGGAGAAGAAACCCAAATCTGGACCTAAGCCTGAAACTGAGTGCTTCTACTGCAAGCAGACTGGTCACTGGAAGCGGAACTGCCCCAAGTATTTGGAGGATAAGAAGGATGGCAAGGTGAACAAAGGTATATATGATATACATGTTATTGATGTGTACCTTACTAATGCTCGCAGTAGCACCTGGGTATTTGATATTGGTTCTGTTGCTAATATTTGCAACTTGAAATAGGGACTACGGATTAAGCGAAGATTGGCTAAGGACGAGGTGACGATGCGCGTGGGAAATGGTTCCAAAGTTGATGTGATCGCGGTCGGCACGCTACCTCTACATCTACCTTCGGGATTAGTATTAGACCTAAATAATTGTTATTTGGTGCCAGCGTTGAGCATGAACATTATATCTGGATCTTGTTTGATGCGAGACGGTTATTCATTTAAATCAGAGAATAATGGTTGTTCTATTTATATGAGTAATATCTTTTATGGCCATGCACCCTTGAAGAGTGGTCTATTCTTATTAAATCTCGATAGTAGTGACACACATAGTCATAATGTTGAAGCCAAAAGATGCAGAGTTGATAATGATAGTGCAACTTATTTGTGGCACTGCCGTTTAGGTCATATCGGTGTAAAGCGCATGAAGAAACTCCATACTGATGGACTTTTGGAACCACTTGATTATGAATCACTTGGTACTTGCGAACCGTGCCTTATGGGCAAGATGACCAAAACACCGTTCTCCGGTACTATGGAGAGAGCAACAGATTTGTTGAAAATCATACATACAGATGTATGTGGTCCGATGAATGTTGAGGCTCGTGGCGGATATCATTATTTTCTCACCTTCACAGATGACTTAAGCAGATATGGGTATATCTACTTAATGAAACATAAGTCTGAAACATTTTAATTTTAGAGTGAAGTTGAAAATCATCGTAACAAGAAAATAAAATTCCTACGATCTGATCGTGGAGGAGAATATTTGAGTTACGAGTTTGGTGTACATTTGAAACAATGCGGAATAGTTTCGCAACTCACGCCACCCGGAACACCACAAACACCACAGCGTAATGGTGTGTCCGAATGTCGTAATCGTACTTTACTAGATATGGTGCGATCTATGATGTCTCTTACTGATTTACCGCTGTCGTTTTGGGGTTATGCTTTAGAGACGGCCGCATTCACGCTAAATAGGGCACCATCGAAATCCGTTGAGACGACGCCTTATGAACTATGGTTTGGCAAGAAACCAAAGTTGTCGTTTCTTAAAGTTTGGGGCTGCGATGCTTATGTGAAAAAGCTTCAACCTGATAAGTTGAACCCAAATCGAAGAAATGTGTCTTCATAGGATATCCAAAGGAAACTATTGGATACACCGTCTATCACAGATCCGAAGGCGAGACTTTTGTTGCTAAATTCGGAAACTTTCTAGAGAAGGAGTTTCTCTCGAAAGAAGTGAGTGGGAGGAAAGTAGAACTTGATGAGGTAACTGTACCTGCTCCCTTATTGGAAAGTAGTACATCACAAAAACCGGTTCCTGTGACACCTACACCAATCAGTGAGGAAGCTAATGACGATGATCATGAAACTTCAAAACAAGTTTCTACTGAACCTCGTAGATCAACCAGAGTAAGATCCGCACCAGAGTGGTACGGTAATCCTGTTCTGGAAGTCATGCTACTAGATCATGATGAACCTATGAACTATGAAGAAGCGATGGTGAGCCCAGATTCCGCAAAATGGCTTGAAGCCATGAAATCTGAGATGGGATCCATGTATGAGAACAAACTATGGACTTTGGTTGACTTGCCCAATGATAGGCAAGCAATTGAGAATAAATGGATCTTCAAGAAGAAGACTGATGCTGATGGTAATGTTACTGTCTACAAAGCTCGACTTGTCGCAAAAGGTTTTCGACAAGTTCAAGGGATTGACTATGATGAGACCTTCTCACCCGTAGTGATGCTTAAGCCTGTCCGAATCATGTTAGCAATTGCCGCATTTTATGATTATGAAATTTGGCAGATGGATGTCAAAACTGCGTTCCTGAATGGATTTCTAAAAGAAGAGTTGTATATGATGCAGCCGGAAGGTTTTGTCAATCCAAACGGAGCTAACAAAGTGTGCAAGCACCAGCGATCCATTTATGGACTGGTGCAAGCCTCTCGGAGTTGGAATAAATGCTTTGATAATGTGATCAAAGCATTTGGTTTTGTACAGACTTTCGGAGAAGCCTGTATTTACAAAAAAGTGAGTGGGAGCTCTATAGCATTTCTGATATTATATGTAGATGACATATTACTAATCGGAAATGATATAGAATTTCTGGATAGCATAAAGGGATACTTGAATAAGAGTTTTTCAATGAAAGACCTCGGTGAAGCTGCTTACATATTGGGCATTAAGATCTATAGAGATAGATCAAGACGCTTAATTGGACTTCCACAAAGCACATACCTTGACAAAATTTTGAAGAAGTTCAAAATGGATCAAGCAAAGAAAGGATTCTTGCCTGTGTTACAAGGTGTGAAATTGAGTAAGACTCAATGCCCAACCACTGCAAAAGATAGAGAGAAAATGAAAGATGTTCCCTATGCTTCAGCCATAGGCTCTATCATGTATGCAATGATGTGTACCAGACCTGATGTATGTCTTGCTATAAGTCTAGCAGGGAGGTACCAAAGTAATCCAGGAGTGGATCACTGGACAGCGGTCAAGAACATCCTGAAATACCTGAAAAGGACTAAGGATATGTTTCTCATATATGGAGGTGACAAAGAGCTCATCGTAAATGGTTACGTTGATGCAAGCTTTGACACTGATCCGGACGATTCTAAATCGCAAACCGGATACATGTTTACATTAAATGGTGGAGTTGTCAGTTGGTGCAGTTCTAAACAAAGCGTTGTGGCGGGATCTACATGTGAAGCGGAGTACATAGCTGCTTCGGAAGCATCAAACGAAGGAGTCTGGATGAAGGAGTTCATATCCGATCTAGGTGTCATACCTAGTGCATCGGGTCCAATGAAAATCTTTTGTGACAATACTGGTGCAATTGCCTTGGCAAAGGAATCCAGATTTCACAAGAGAACCAAACACATCAAGAGACGCTTCAATTCCATCCGGGATCTAGTCCAGGTGGGAGGCATAGAGATTTGCAAGATACATACGGATCTGAATGTAGCAGACCCGTTGACTAAGCCCTTCCACGAGCAAAACATGATCAGCACCAAAGCTCCATGGGTGTTAGAATCATTACTGTGTAAATCTAGATTATTGACTCTAGTGCAAGTGGGAGACTGGAGGAAATATGCCCTAGAGGCAATAATAAAGTTATTATTTATTTCCTTATATCATGATAAATGTTTATTATTCATGCTAGAATTGTATTATCCGGAAACATAATACTTGTGTGAATACATAGACAAACTAAACGTCACTAGTGTGCCTCTACTTGACTAGCTCGTTAATCAAAGATGGTTATGTTTCCTAACCATAGACATGTATTGTCATTTGATTAATGGGATCACATCATTAGGAGAATGATGTGATTGACATGACCCATTCCATTAGCTTAGCACCCGATCGTTTAGTATGTTGCTATTGCTTTCTTCATGACTTATACATGTTCCTATGACTATAAGATTATGCAACTCCCGTTTGCCGGAGGAACACCTTGTGTGCTACCAAACGTCACAACATAACTGGGTGATTATAAAGGAGCTCTACAGGTGTCTCCAAAGGTACATGTTGGGTTGGCGTATTTCAAGATTAGGATTTGTCACTCCAATTGTCGGAGAGGTATCTCTGGGCCCTCTCGGTAATGCACATCACATAAGCCTTGCAAGCATTGCAACTAATGAGTTAGTTGTGAGATGGTGTATTATAGAACGAGTAAAGAGACTTGCAGGTAACGAGATTGAACTAGGTATTAAGATACCGACGATCGAATCTCGGGCAAGTAACATAACGATGACAAAGGGAACAAAGTATGTTGTTATGCGGTCTGACCGATAAAAGATCTTCGTAGAATATGTGGAGCCAATATGAGCATCCAGGTTCCGCTATTGGTTATTGACCAGAGACATGTCTCGGTCATGTCTACATTGTTCTCGAACCCATAGGGTCCGCACGCTTAACATTACGATGACAGTTTCATTATGAGTTTATATATTTTGATGTACCGAAGTTTGTTAGGAGTCCCGGATGTGATCACGGACATGACGAGGAGTCTCGAAATGGTCGATACATAAAGATTTATATATTGGATGGCTATATTCGGACACCGGAAGTGTTCCGGGTGATTTCGGAGAAAACCGGAGTGCCGGAGGGTTACCGGAACCCCCCGGGAGAAGTAATGGGATTTATGGGCCCTAGTGGAGAGAGAGAGGGGCGGCCAGGGTGGGCCACGCGCCCCCTCCCCCTCTGGTCCGAATTGGACTAGGAGAGGGGGGCGGCGCCCCCCTTTCCTTCTCCCTCTCCCCCTTCCTTTCCCCCTCCTAGTAGGAGTAGGAAAGAGGGGAGTCCTACTCCTACTAGGAGGAGGACTCCTCCTTGGCGCGCCCCAAGGGCCGGCCGGCCTCCCCTTGCTCCTTTATATACGGGGGCAGGGGGCACCTCTAGACACACAAGTTGATCTTCAAGATCGTTCTCTTAGCCGTGTGCGGTGCCCCCCTCCACCATAGTCCTCGATAATATTGTAGTGGTGCTTAGGCGAAGCCCTGCGACAGTACAACATCAAGATCGTCACCACGCCGTCGTGCTGACGGAACTCTTCCCCGACACTTTGCTAGATCGGAGTCCGGGGATCGTCATCGAGATGAACGTGTGCTAGAACTTGGAGGTGCCGTAGTTTCGGTGCTTGATTGGTCGGGCCGTGAAGACGTACGACTACATCAACCGCGTTGTCATAACGCTTCCGCTGTCGGTCTATGAGGGTACGTAGACTACACTCTCCCCTCTCGTTGATATGCATCACCATGATCTTATGTGTGCGTAGGAAATTTTTTGAAATTACTACGTTCCCCAACAATATGTGCAGCTCCTATCGGGATTTGTCGGCACATCCGGGTGGTCTTGCCAGTCTTGTTTTACCATTGTAAAAATGTCTTGTAACCGGGATTCCGAGACTGACCGGGTCTTCCCGGGAGAAGGAATATCCTTCGTTGACCGTGAGAGCTTGTGATGGGCTAAGTTGGGACACCCCTGCAGGGTATAAACTTTCGAGAGTCGTGCCCACGGTTATGTGGCAGATGGGAATTTGTTAATATCCAGTTGTAGAGAACTTGACACTTAACTTAATTAAAATGCATCAACCACGTGTGTAGCCGTGATGCTCTCTTTTCGGCGGAGTCCGGGAAGTGAACACGGTTCTTGTGTTATGCTTGAACGTAAGTAGTTTCAGGATCACTTCTTGATCACTTCTAGCTTCTCGATCGCTGCGTTGCTTCTCTTCTCGCTCTTATTTGCGTATGTTAGCCACCATATTTGCTTAGTGCTTGTTGTAGCTCCACCTCATTACCCTATCCTACCCATAATCTTAAATAGTCTTGATATCGCGGGTGAGATTGCTGAGTCCTCGTGACTCACAGATACTTCCAAACAGTTGCAGGTGCCGATGATACCGGTGCAGGTGACGCAACCCAGCTCAAGTGGGAGCTCGATGAAGATCTCGATCGTTGTTTTGTGTCTTTTCGGGTTGATTAGTAGTGGAGCCCAGTTGGGACGATCAGGGATCTAGCATTTGGGGTTGTCTTCCTTTTGTTTTGGTTCCGTAGTCGGACCTTGATTGTATTCTGGATGATGTATGTTTAACTTGTTAATTGTGTGAAGTGGCGATTGTAAGCCAACTCTTTATCCCTTTCTTATTCAGTACATGTGATTGTGTGAAGATTACCCCTCTTGCGACAAAACTACCATGCAGCTATGCCTCTAAGTCGTGCCCCGACACATGGGAGATATAGCCGCATTGTGGGTGTTATAGTGGTATCCTCCTTTGAACGATTCGAGTGGCTTGACTTGGCACATGTTCACGCATGTAGTTGAAACAAAATCAACATAGCCTCCATGATATTTATGTTCATGGTGAATTATATCCTCATGCTTGCACTCAGTGTTGATTAATTTTAATGCATGTACATGACTGTTGTCGCTCTCTAGCTGGTCGCTTCCCAGCCTCTTTCTAGCCTTCTCTTGTACTAAGCGGGAATACTGCTTGTGCATCCACTTCCATAAACCCCAAAAGTTATTCCATATGAGTCCATCATACCTTCCTATATGCGGGTATCTACCTGTCGTTCCAAGTAAATTTGTATGTGCCAAACTCTAAACCTTCAAATGGAATTTTGTTTTTTATGCTCGAATAGCTCATGTATCAACTAGGGTTGTCTATATCTTCCATGCTAGGCGGGTTATTCTCAAGAGGAGTGGACTCCGCTCCTCACTCACGAGAAAATGGCTGGTAACCGGGATGCCCAGTCCCATGCTTAAATTAAAATAGTTGCAAACAAAACTCCCCCTAGATTTTTGTTAGTTGGAGGCACCCGTTGTTTCGGACAAGCCATGGATTGATGTTTGTTGGTGGTAGGGGGAGTGTAAACTTTACCATTCTGTTTGGGAACCTCCTATAATGTGTGTAGCACGGAAGATATCGAGATCTCTCAGTTGTTATGTTGACAATGAAAGTATACCACTCAAAATATTATTCATCTCTATTTCAAAATCGAGCTCTAGCACCTCTACAAATCCCTGCTTCCCTCTGCGAAGGGCCTATATATTTACTTTTATGTTGAGTCATCATCCTCTTATTAAAAAGCACCAGTTGGAGAGCACCGCTGTCATTTGCATGCACTACTATTAGTTTACATTGAGTATGACTGTGACTGGATCTCTTTTACCATGAATTACAATGTTTAGTCAGTCCTTGATCTTCAGAGGTGCTCTGCATTTTTTGTTTTGCAGTCTCAGAAAGGGCTAGCGGGATACCATCTTGTTATATCATATTATGATTGTTTTGACAAAGTGTTGTCATCCGAGATTTATTATTATTGCTCGCTAGTTGATTATGCCATTGATATGAGTAAACATGAGACCTAAATGTTATTGTGAATATGGCTAGTTCATAATCTTTGCTAAAAACTTGAATGTTGGCTTTACATATTTACAACAACAAGATCAAACAGAGTTTGTAAATTTTTTTCTTTATCACTTTCAGTTCGTCAGCTAAATTGCTTGAGGACAAGCAAAGGTTTAAGCTTGGGGGAGTTGATACGTCTCCATCATATCTACTTTTCCAAACACTTTTGACCTTGTTTTGGACTCTAACTTGCATAATTTGAATGGAACTAACCCGGACTGACGATGTTTTCAGCAGAATTGCCATGGTGTTATTTTTGTGTAGAAACAAAAGTTCTCAGAATGACCTGAAACTTCACGGAGAATATTTTTGGAATATATAAAAAATACTGGTGAAAGAATAAACGTCGGGGGGCCCAAACCCTGTCCATGAGGGTGGGGGGCACGCCCCCCTATCTCGTGGGCCCCTTGAGGCTCCACCGACCTCAACTCCAACTCTATATATTCACCTTCGGGGAGAAAAAAAATCAAAGAGAAGGATTCATTGCGTTTTATGATACGGAGCCACCGCCAAGCCCTAATCTCTCTTGGGAGGGCTGATGTGAAGTCCGTTCGGGGCTCCGGAGAGGGGAATCTGTCACCATCGTCATCATCAACCTTCCTCCATCACCAATTTCATGATGCTCACCGCCGTGCGTGAGTAATTCCATCGTAGGCTTGCTGGACGGTGATGGGTTGGATGAGATTTAACATGTAATCGAGTTAGTTTTGTTAGGGTTTGATCCCTAGTATCCATTATGTTATGAGATTGATGTTGCTATGACTTTAATATACTTAATGCTTGTCACTAGGGCCCGAGTGCCATGATTTCAGATCTGAACCTATTATGTTTTCATGAATATATGTGAGTTCTTGATCCTATCTTGCAGGTCAATAGTCACCTACTATGTGTTATGATCCGGTAACCCCGAAGTAACAATAATCGGGACCACTCACAGTGATGACCGTAGTTTGAGGAGTTCATGTATTCACTAAGTTTTAATGCTTTGTTCCGGTACTCTATTAAAAGGAGGCCTTAATATCCCTTAGTTTCCGATAGGACCCCGCTGCCACAGGAGGGTAGGACAAAATATGTCAGGCAAGTTCTTTTCCATAAGCACGTATGACTATATTCGGAATACATGCCTACATTACATTGATGAACTGGAGCTAGTTCTGTGTCACCCTATGTCATAACTGTTGCATGAGGAATCACATCCGACATAATTATCCATCACTGATCCATTGACTACGAACTTTTCGTATATTGATCTTTGCTTAGTTACTTTACCGTTGCTACTGTTACAGTCACTACAAATCCAATATTATTACTTTTGCCACTGCTACTGTTACTTGCATATTACTTTGCTACTAAATACTTTGTTGCAGATATTAAGTCTTTCAGGTGCGGTTGAATTGACAACTCAATTGTTAATAATTGAGAATATTCTTTGGCTCCCCTTGTGTCGAATCAATAAATTTGGGTTGAATACTCTACCCTCAAAAATTGTTGCGATCCCCTATACTTGTAGGTTATCAATGGCCAACTCTAATATTTCGTCTAAATCTGGTTTAGGAGGCGTATGCACATGAGAGAAGTAGAGGAACAATGAAGACGACTCGCAATGGAGAGGATAAGGTGGAGAGTGTTGGGGAATGCAGTATTTCAAAAAAAATCTACGATCACGCAAGATCTATCTAGGAGATGCATAGCAACGAGCGGGGAGAGTGTGTCTACGTACCCTCGTAGTCCGAAAGCGGAAGCGTTAAGTAACACGGTTGATGTAGTTGAACGTCTTCGTGATCCAATCGATCAAGTACCGAACGCACGGCACCTTCGTGATCTGCACACGTTCAGCTCGATGACGTCCCTCGAACTCTAGATCCAACTGAGGCCAAGGAAGAGTTTCGTCGGCATGACGGCGTGTTGATGGTGATGATGAAGTTACCGACGCAGGGCTTTTCCTAAGCACTACGACAATATGTTCGAGGTGAAAATCTGTGGAGGGGGGCACCGCACACGGCTAAGAACAACTTGTGTGTCTATGGGGTGCCCCCCTCCCCCGTATATAAAGGAGTGGAGGAGGGAGAGGGCCGACCTCCTAGGGCGCGCCCCAAGGGGGGATTCCTACTCCTACTAGGAGTAGGTTTCCACCCTTTCCTAGTCCAACTAGGAGGGGGGAAGGAAGGGAAGAGGGAGAGAAGGAAAGGGGGGCGGCCCCCCAAACCCTACCCCAATTTGGACTGGGTCTAGGGGGGCGCGCCACACCTGGCCGCCTCCTCCTCTCTCCCACTATGGCCCATCAAGGCCCATTAACTTTCCGGGGGGGTCCGGTAACCCCCCGGTCCAGACTTGGGCTTATTCACTTGAGCAGCAACTTGCTTGCCGTTCTCTTGAAGTTCCCCTTCTTCCCTTTGCCCTTCTTCTTGAAACTGGTGGTCTTGTTGACCATCAACACTTGATGCTCCTTCTTGATTTCTACCTCCGCATCCTTTAGCATCACGAAGAGCTCGGGTATTGTCTTATCCATCCCTTGCATATTATAGTTCATTACAAAGCTTTTGTATCTTGGTGGTAGTGATTGAATAACTCTGTCAATGACACTATCAACTGGAAGATTAACTCCTAGCTGAGTCAAGTGATTGTGGTACCCAGACATTGAGTATGTGCTCACTGATAGAACTATTCTCCTCCATTTTGCAGCTGCAGAACTTATTGGAGACTTCATATCTCTCAATCCGGGCATTTGCTTGAAATATTAACTTCAACGCCTGGAACATCTCATGTGCTCCATGACATTCAAAACATCGTTGAAGTCCCGGTTCTAAGCTATAAAGCATGGCACACTAAACTATCGAGTAGTCATCAGCTTTGTTCTGCCAGGTGTTCATAACATATGGAGTTGCTCCTGCAATGGGTTTGGCACCTAGCGGTGCTTCCAGGATGTAACTCTTCAGTGCAGCAATGAGGATAATCCTCAAGTTACAGACTCAACCCGTGTAGTTGCTACCATCATCTTTCAACTTAGCTTTCTCTAGGAACGCATTAAAATTCAATGGAACAACAGCACGGGCCATTTATCTACAACAACATAGACATGCAAAATGCTATCAGGTACTAAGTTCATGATAAATTAAAGTTCAATTAATCATATTACTTAAGAAGTCCCACTTAGATATACATCCCTCTAATCATCTAAGTGATCACGTGATCCATATCAACTAAACCATGTCCGATCATCACGTGAGATGGAGTAGTTTTCAATGGTGAACATCACTATGTTGATCATACCTACTATATGATTCACGCTCGACCTTTCGGTTGCAGTGTTCCGAGGCCATATCTGCATATGCTAGGCTCGTCAAGTTTAATCCGAGTATTATGCATGTGCAAAACTGGCTTGCACCCGTTGTATGTGAACGTAGAGCTCACTACTGCAGGATGCTGCTAACGCGACACTACGATCAGGGACCCTTCGAGAAACTATGTGCGATGCAGTAATCGCAAACGGTGGTGTATGAAAACCATCAAAAAAGGTGCAAAACATTTGCAATGGAGGATGCATCAAACACTGTTCAGATTTTAGTTGCGTGTGCGATTCAGGCCACATGGTTAACCCGTTCGAACTGTTTGCAATGAGGCACAACAACAGAAATGGGCAGCCATATCAATGTGTGTGCGATATACGGCATACAGTTCGCTCCGATGAACCATTTGCTATTAGGGAGTGCAACATAAACGGTCAGCCACATCAAGGTGTATGTGATATAGGGCATACGGTTCACTCGGATGAACTGTTTTCGATTAGCGAACACAACAGAAATGGTTCAACTTAACAAGATGTGTGTGATACCTGGCAAACAGCCGACTCGGATGAACTGTTTGCGATGAGAATTTACAACATAGATGGTCAATACATTTAGTTCATGTGCGATTCTGTGTGTACAAAAAACTTTGAAAATGCAAACTAGTTGCTTGCGGTGGCTAGGAGTATCACACACGATGCGTCTGCGAGTACTCGTGTGCGATGATTAGTAAGTTACACATGCGTCTGCGAGTACACGGCCGCAAGGGTGCTATGCTGATCATGGAGTCCGAGAAGACCATCGTCGGAAGGCCGCCAGCTCAGCCTTTTAGCTTATATTTTATTATAATTGTATGCATATGTAGGTCGTGAGTGTTCTGGGCCTTGCCGCATTTTGCATTTTAAATTATCCTGAATATGTAAGACAATTATTAAGAATTATTAACAGTTGCCATTGTAACTTTACCTCAACGGCGAGCAGAGCACGCGTAGGGACGCCAGAGCGGAGCGCGCCGCGGCCGCCTCAACGGCGAGCAACCACATGGTCAACCTTCTGCCATCAATAAATTTTGACCTTGTTTCTCGTCACATTGCTGATTACAACGCAATAAGTAATTGCAAATCTGTTCACAACTCTCAAACTAATATGTGTTCACACTTAGCACCGGGCTATAAAAACTACCCACTCGAAAATTACTTCACAGTTCCTCTCCTCATCACCCACAAAACTGGTTTTCTCTATCAAGTCGTTCCGCCATGACCGGTACGAGGAGTTTAGGGTGCACATATAACCATGCATCAAAGACCAAGGCCGCGGAAGCACTAGAGAGGTCCCGTCGTGAAGCCACAGCCGCAGCAGAGATGTCCGGGCACGCCGCGGAGCCCTCGAACGAGCTCTCACGGGCACGTGAGGGCTCTCACAAGCGCATTCGCGGCGTCGGCCATCGCAACGAGCCGGCGTTCTTGAAGTCCTTCGTCGGTGACGACGACATTCTCGTTGGCGTCACTACGCAGCAGGAGTTGGTCGATGGCTTGATGAAGCTGCTCAAGATCAGCGATGCCTCGGTTGACAAGGCGATCAGCCTCGTCGAGCAACTCATGGATGACAATGTGAAGCTCCTCAAGTTGCTCGCCGAGAAGGAGGAGGAGGCCACCGGATGGAAGATGCTGCATGAGCAGAGCAGTTCCTTGGAGATGACGCTGAAAGCGGTCATCGAGGAACTGATGGGTGGCTTGAGGAAGCTCCGGATCAAGCGCGAGCAGGAGGTGGGGGAATCTGTGGCTGCTTTCAAGCAAAGTCGTGAGGAATTGAAGAAGGAGCTGGAGGATTTCGCCGCCCAGCGATCCATCGACGAGTAGAGACAGTAGCGACCGAGATTGTTGTCTACAATTTCCTTCTTCTCTTGCCCCCGTGTCTTCCAGGCTTTACGCATGTGACATTTTAAATTATCCGGAATATGTAAGACAATTATTACGTGGGCCATTGTAAATTTGTCATCGTATTATCCGTTGCCATTTTATTTGTGGTCATATTATCCGTTGTCCTATGTGGCAATTTAAATTAGTGAGGAATAGTAGTTGAAAACACGAACAAAGCAAATGCTGCCATGGGATCACAAGCAAACACCCTCCGTCCAGCTGCTTTAATTAACCCATTAATGGAGAAGTTGTGTGCGAGGCGGGCGGCGGTTGATGCCTGGAGGTCAAAGAGCTCGCTTCCTGGTGAGCATGGGCGGCCTTGCTGCTCGCACGTGTCCCGTCGAGCCTACGAGGTGGACAGGATGCACGCGTCCCATCGAGCTTGCGCAGCGGACTGCTCGCATGCGTCCCGTCGAAGCTACATGGCGGACTTCTCGCCCTCGTCCCGTCTAATCAAACAGCTAGACACACGCCACTGAGTATGGTTAAATTTCGACATGGTAAATATAATACAACTGTTTGCGATATTAACGTGTCAATTTTTTTTCAAAAAGGACTTCGTTGGCTACTAATGTGTGCGCCTCTTCTCAAACTGGACGATTTTTCTTAGAATCGCATATATGTGCCATGTCATGAAACCATGCCAAGTTTCATGTTTTTTGGATGACTTTTTTATTTACTGGCATTTAAAAACCGAGATTCTCATTGTTTCAGGACGACGACAAGTTTGTAATTCATTCTCATTCCTTAAACGAGACTTAAACATGCACCCAATGACACATGTACGATTTCCCACCCATTTTGCTTCACTGGAGCATGTGGTTGTAATTCAAATTTGAATTATGGACTACATTAAATACATAGAAAACTTAGTAATTAGTAATACATATACAATGGCCAAACGAACCCTGAACTGTTTCAAATTTCAGCCCGACACTCCTGTTATTCTATGTTGCATATAGAAAACAAAGTTCAAGGCGAGAAGAGGCATCGATTATCGTTTCGCCCACAAGAGGGGCATGTTTCCCTACCGGAACCACAAGGGTTGCGACAGGCTCCAGTTTGTAAAAGGCTTGTAATATAGCTTCGCCCAAATTGGACAATTATATATACCATGTAGTGACACCATACCGAGTTTCATGATTTCCTGGTGAGTTTTGGATTTACAGACATTTAAAAACCAAGAATCACAATATTTGTGGCCAAGCCAGGATGGCGAGACGGTTGAATTCGTTCACATTCGTTCCATGGGACCTAAACATGCACCCCAAGGAAACATGTACGTTTTTTCTAGCCATTTTGGTGCACTGGAGCATGTATTTGTAGTGTGGATTTGAATGATGGACATTAAATGCCTAGAAAACTCAGTTAATGAATAAAAATGGTCAAACGAACCCTGAATAATTTCAAAGTTCGGCCGAAATCTCCAGTTGTTCCGTGTCGTGTGTAGAAGAAAATACGAGGCTAGAAGAGGGAGTGATTATCGTTTGGCCCACAAGGGGACACGTTTCCCTATCAAAACCACGAGGGTTCTTGCGACAGGCTTCGGTTTGTAAGAGGTTTGTAATAAAGCTTGGCCCAAATTGGCAACGTTTTTACCACGACATATATGTGCCATGACATGACACCTTGTTGTTACGTCTCCAATGTATCTATAATTTTTGATTGTTCCATGCTATTATATTATCTATTTTGGATGTTAATGGGCTTATTTATACACTTTTATATTATTTTTGGGACTATCCTACTAACCCAAGGCCTAGTGCAAATTGCTGTTTTTTTGCCTATTTCAGTGTTTCGCAGAAAAGGAATATCAAACGGAATCCAAACGGAATGAAACCTTCGGCAGAGTTATTTTTGGAACAAATGTGATCCAGAGGGACTTGGAGTAGATGTCAAGAAAGAAACGAGGTGGCCATGAGGCAGGGAGGCGCGCCTGCCCCCCCCCCCCCCCGGGCGCGCCCCCACCCTCGTGGGCCCCTCACAGCTCCACCGGCCTACTTCTCCCTCCTATATATATCCATATACCCCGAAAACATCCAGGAGCACCACGAAACCCTATTTCCACCGCCACAACCTTCTATACCCAAGAGATCCCATCTTGGGGCCTTTTCCGGAGCTCCAACGGAGGGGGAATCGATTACGGAGGGCTTCTACATCAACACCATAGCCTCTCCGATGATGTGTGAGTAGTTTACCACATACCTTTGGGTCCATAGTTATTAGCTAGATGGCTTCTTCTCTCTCTTTGGATCTCAATACCATGTTCTCCCCGATCTTCTTGGAGATCTATTTGATGTAACTCTTTTTGCGGTGTGTTTGTCGAGATCCGATGAATTGTGGGTTTATGACCAGTTTATCTATGAACAATATTTGATTCTTCTCTAAAATCTTTTATGTATGATTGGTTATCTTTGCAAGTCTCTTCGAATTATCAGTTTGGTTTGGCCTACTAGATTGATCTTTCTTGCAATGGGAGAAGTGCTTAGCTTTGGGTTCAATCTTGCGGTGTCCTTTCCCAGTGACACCAAGGGCAACAAGGCACGTGTTGTATTGTTGCCATCGAGGATAAAAAGATAGGGTTTATACCATATTGCTTGAGTTTATCCCTCTACATCATGTCATCTTGCCTAATGCGTTACTCTGTTCTTATGAACTTAATAATCTAGATGCATGCTGGATAGTGGTCGATGTCTGGAGTAATAGTAGTAGATGTAGAATCATTTCGGTCTACTTGTCACGGACGTGATGCCTATATACATGATCATGCCTAGATATTCTCATAATTATGCACTTTTCTATCAATTGCTCGACAGTAATTTGTTCACCCACCGTAATACTTATGCTATCTTGAGAGAAGCCACTAGTGAAACCTATGGCCCATGGGTCTATCTTTTATCATATAAAGTTTCCCATCTATTTTATTTTGCAATCTTTACTTTCAATCTATATCATAAAAATGCCAAAAATATTTATCTTATTATTATTATCTCTTTCAGATCTCACTCTCGTAAGTGACCGTGAAGGGATTGACAACCCCTATATCGCGTTGGTTGCGAGGTTCTTATTTGTTTGTGTAGGTACAAGGAACTTGCGTGTAGTCTCCTACTGGATTGATACCTTGGTTCTCAAAAACTGAGGGAAATACTTACGTTACTTTGCTGCATCACCCTTTCCTCTTCAAGGGAAAACCAACACAGTGCTCAAGAGGTAGCACTCGCCACCTTTGATGATTTTCTGGTGAGTTTAGGATTTATGGGGACTAAAAAACTGAGATTTGAAATGTTTGAGGAAGAGCCAGGACACCGGTACGGTTGTAATTCGTTCCCATTCCTGGCATGAGACCTAAACATGCACCCAAGGACACATGTATAATTTTTCTAGCCATTTTGGTGAACTGGAGCATGTATTTGTAGTTCAGATTTGAATTATGGACATTAAATGTCTAGGAAACTCAATTAGTGTATAAAAAGGTCAAACGAACCCTGAATAAGTTTAAATTTTCAGCACGGATATCATGTGGTTCCATGTTGCCCGTGGAAGAAAATACAAGGCAAAAAGAGGTAGTGATTACGTTTCGCCCACAAGGGGAACACGTTTCCCTATCAGAACAGCAGGCTTCTTCGAGAGAAGCTCTAGTTTTTGTAAGAGGTTTGTAATAAAGCTTGGCCCAAATTGGACAATGTTTTTACCACGACATATATGTGCCATGACGTGACACCATGCCACCTTTGATGACTTTCTGGTGAGTTTAGGATTTATGGGGACTTAAAAACCAAGATTCGAAATGTTTGAGTACGAGCCATGACACCAGTACGGTTGTAATTCGTTCCCATTCCTGGCATGGGACCTAAGCATGCACCCAAGGACACATGTATAATTTTTCTAGCCATTTTGGTGAACTGGAGCATGTATTTGTAGTTCAGATTTGAATTATGGACATTAAATGCCTAGGAAACTCAATTAGTGTATAAAAAGGCCAAACGAACCCTGAATAAGTTTAAATTTCAGCGCGGATATCCTGTCGTTCCATGTTGCCCGTAGAAGAAAATACAAGGTGAAAAGAGGCAGTGATTACGTTTCGCCCACAAGGGGGACACGTTTCCCTATCGGAACCATGAGGCTTCTTTGAGAGAAGCTCCAGTTTGTAAGAGGCTTGTAATAAAACTTGCGCCACAATGGACGAAAAAAAATCCTCGACATATAAGTGCGATGTCATGACACCATGGAAGGTTTCACGATTTTCAGCTTAGTTTTGGATTTACGGGGATTTAAAACCGAGATTCTTCTCACGAAATGTTTTCAAATAGCACACAGTACACTCACGAAAGCTGATATTTGCTACCTCTTGAGCATTGCGTTGGTTTTCCCCGAAGAGGAAGGGATGATGCAGCAAAGTAGCGTAAGTATTTCCCTCAGTTTTTGAGAACCAAGGTATCAGTCCAGTAGGAGGCTACTCGTGAGTCCCTCGTACCTGCACAAAACAAATAAATCCTCGCAACCAACGCAAATAGGGGTTGTCAATCCCTATAAGGCCACTTACGAGAGTGAGATCTCATAGATATGATAAGATAATTTTTTTGGTATTTTTATGATAAAGATGCAAAGTAAAATAAAGGCAAAGTAAATAGCAAAAGAAAATAACTAAGTAGTAGGAGATTAATATGATGAAGATACACCCGGGGGCCATAGGTTTCACTAGTGGCTTCTCTCGAGAGCATAAGTATTCTACGGTGGGTGAACAAATTACTGTTGAGCAATTGACAGAATTGAGCATAGTTATGAGAATATCTAGGTATGATCATGTATATAGGCATCACGTCTGAGACAAGTAGACCGACTCCTGCATGCATCTACTACTATTACTCCACTCATCAACCGCTATCCAGCATGCATCTAGAGTATTAAGTTAAAAACAGAGTAACGCCTTAAGCAAGATGACATGATGTAGAGGGATACACTCATGCAATATGAAGAAAACCCCATCTTGTTATCCTTGATGGCAACAATACAATACGTGCCTTGCTGCCCCTACTATCACTGGGAAAGGACATCGCAAGATTGAACCCAAAGCTAAGCACTTCTCCCATTGCAAGAAAGATCAATCTAGTAGGCCAAACCAAACTGATAATTCAAAGAGACCTGCAAATATAACCAATCATACATAAAAGAATTCAGAGAAGATTCAAATATTTCTCATAGATAGACTTGATCATAAACCCACAATTCATCGGTCTCAACAAACACACCGCAAAAACAAGATTACATCGAATAGTTCTCCACAAGAGAGGGGGAGAACATTGTATTGAGATCCAAAAAGAGAGAAGAAGCCATCTAGCTACTAACTATGGACCCGTAGGTCTGAGGTAAACTACTCACACTTCATCGGAGGGGCTATGGTGTTGATGTAGATGCCCTCCGTGATCGATGCCCCCTCCGGCGGAGCTCCGGAACAGGCCCCAAGATGGGATCTCATGGATACAGAAAGTTATGGCGGTGGAATTAGGGTTTTGGCTCTGTCTCTGATCGTTTGGGGGTACGTAGGTATATATAGGAGGAAGGAGTGCGTCGGTGGAGCAACAGGGGGCCCACGAGGGTGGAGGGCGCACCTGGGGGGTAGGCGCGCCCCCCTACCTCGTGGCCTCCTCTTTTCTTTCTTGATGTAGGGTCCAAGTCTCCCAGGTCTTGTTCGTTGAGAAAATCACGTTCCCGAAGGTTTCATTCCGTTTGGACTCCGTTTGATATTCCTTTTCTTCGAAACCCTAAAACAGGCAAAAACAACAATTCTGGGCTGGGCCTCCGGTTAATAGGTTAGTCCCAAAAATAATATAAAAGTGGATAATAAAGCCCAATAATGTCCAAAACAGTAGATAATATAGCATGGAGCAATCAAAAATTATAGATACGTTGGAGACGTATCAAGCATCCCCAAGCTTAATTCCTGCTCGTCCTCGAGTAGGTAAATGATAAAAACAGAATTTTTGATGTGGAGTGCTACTTGGCATAATTTTAATGTAATTCTTCTTAATTGTGGTATGAATATTCAGATCTGAAAGATTCAAGACAAAAGTTCATATTGACATAAAAATAATAATACTTCAAGCATACTAACTAAGCAATTATGTCTTCTCAAAATAACATGGCCAAAGAAAGTTCATCCCTACAAAATCATATAGTTTAGTCATGTTTCATTTTCTGCACACAAGAATGCTCCCATCATGCACAACCCCGATGACAAGCCAAGCAATTGCTTCATACTTTAGTAATCTCAAACCTATAAACTTTCACGCAATATAGGAGCGCGAGCCATGGACATAGCACTATGGGTGGAATAGAATATAATGAGGGGGGTTATGTGGAGAAGACAAAAAGGGAGAAAGTCTCACATCAACAAGGCTAATCAACGGGATATGGAGATGCCCATCGATTGATGTTAATGCAAGGAGTAGGGATTGCCATGCAATGGATGCACTAGAGCTATAAATGTATGAAAGCTCAACAAAAAAAAAACTAAGTGGGTGTGCATCCAACTTGCTTTCTCACGAAGACCTAGGGCACTTGAGGAGGCCCACTGTTGGAATATACCAGCCAAGTTCTATAATGAAAAATTCCCACTAGTATATGAAAATGACAAAGCAAGAGACTCTCTAACATGAAGATTAAGGTGCTACTTTGAAGCACAAGTGTGGCAAAGGATAGTAACATTGTCCCTTCTCTCTTTTTCTCTCATTTTTTGGCCTTCTCTTTTTTTATGGCCTTTCTCTCTTTTTTTATATGGCCTTTCTCTTTTTTTATATGGCCTTTCTTTTTTTCTTTTTTTATAATTCCTCATTTGGGACAATGCTCTAGAAAATGATGATCATCACACTTCTATTTATTTACAACTCAATGATTACAACTCGATACTAGAACAAAAGATGACTCTATATGAATGCCTCTGGCGGTGTACCGGGATATGCGATGGATCAAGAGTGACATGTATGAAAGAATTATGAACGGTGGCTTTGCCACAAATACTATGTCAACTACATGATCATGCTAAGCAATATGACAATAATGAATGTGTCATGATGAACGGAATGATGGAAAGTTGCATGGCAATATATCTCGGAATGGCTATGGAAATGCCATAATAGGTAGGTATGGTGGCTGTTTTGAGGAAGATATAAGGAGGTTTATGTGTGAAAGAGTGTATCATATCAGGGATTTGGATGCACCGGTGAAGTTTGCACCAACTCTCAATGTGAGAAAGGGCAATGCATGGTACCGAAGAGGCTAGAAAGGATGGAAGGGTGAGAGTGCGTCTAATCCATGGACTCAACATTAGTCATAAAGAACTCACATACTTATTGCAAAAATCTATAAGTCATCAAAAACCTCGGTACTACGCGCATGCTCCTAGGGGGATAGATTGGTAGGAAAAGACCATCGCTCGTCCCCGATCGCCACTCATAAGGAAGACAATCAAATAACACCTCATGTTTCAAATTTTTTGCATAACGTTTACCATACGTGCATGCTACGGGACTTGCAAACTTCAACACAAGTATTTCTCAATTTAACAACTACTCAACTAGCACTACTTTGATATTATTACCTCCATATCTCAAAACAATCATCAAGCATCAAACTTCTCTTAGTATTCAAAACACTCTTAAGGAAATTTTACTAACTTTGAATACCTAGCATATTAGAATTTTAAGCAAATTACCATGCTATTAAGACTCTCTAAATAATCTAAGTGAAGCATGAGATATCAATAGTTTCCATAAAACAAATCCACCACCGTGCTCTAAAAGATATAAGTGAAGTACTAGAGCAAAACTATATAACTCAAAAGATATAAGCGAAGCACATAGAGTATTCTAACAAATTCCAAATCATGTATGGCTCTCTCAAAAGGTGTGTACAGCAAGGATGATTGAGGTAAACTAAAAAGCAAAGACTCTAATAATACAAGACGCTCCAAGCAAAACACATATCATGTGGCGAATAAAAATATAGCTCCAAGTAAAGTTACCGATAGAAGTAGATGAAAGAGGGGATGCCTTCCGGGGCATCCCCAAGATTTGGATTTTAGGTGTCCTTAGATTATCTTGGGGGTGCCATGGTAATCCCCAAGCTTAGGCTCTTGCCACTCCTTGTTCCATAATCCATCAAATCTTTACCCAAAACTTGAAAACTTCACAACACAAAACTTAAAGTAGAAACTCTCGTGAGCTCTGTTAGCGAAAGAAAATAAAAGAACACTTCAAGGTACTGTAATGAACTCATTCTTTATTTATATTGGTGTTATACCTACTGTATTCCAACTTATCTATGGTTTATAAACTATTTTACTAGCCATAGATTCATCAAAATAAGCAAACAACACACGAAAAACAGAATCTGTCAAAAACAGAACAGTCTGTAGTAATCTGTAGCTAGCGCAAGATCTGCAACCCCAAAAATTCTAAAATAAATTGCTGGACGTGAGGAATTTATCTATTAATCATCTTAAAAAATAATTAACTAAATATCACTTTCCAAATCAAAATGACAGCAGTTCTCGTGAGCGCTAAAGTTTCTGTTTTTTATAGCAAGTTCAACAAGACTTTCCCCAAGTCTTCCCAACGGTTCTACTTGGCACAAATACTAATTAAACACAAAAAACACAACCAAAACATAGGCTAGATAAATTATGTATTACTAAACAGGAGCAAAAGCAAGGAATAAAAATAAAATTGGGTTGCCTCCCAACAAGCGCTATCGTTTAACGCCCCTAGCTAGGCATAACAAGTAAGAATAGATCTAGGTATTGCCATCTTTGGTAGGCAATCCATAAGTGGCTCTCATAATAGATTCATAAGGTAATTTAATTTTCTTTCTAGGAAAGTGTTCCATGCCTTTCCTTAATGGAAATTGGAATCTAATATTTCCTTCTGTCATATCAATAATTGCACCAATCGTTCTAAGGAAAGGTCTAACAAGAATAATAGGACATCAAGGATTGGAATCTATGTCAAGAACAATAAAATCTATGGGCACATAATTCCTATTTGCAACAATAAGAACGTCATTAATTCTTCCCATAGGTTTCTTAATAGTGGAATCTGCAAGGTGCAAGTTTATAGAGCAATCATCAAAATCACGGAAACCTAACAAATCACACAAAGTCTTTGGAATCGTGGAAACACTAGCACCCAAATCACACAAAGCATAGCATTCATGATCTTTAATTTTAATTTTAATAGTTGGTTCCCACTCATCATAAAGTTTTCTAGGGATAGAAACTTCCAATTCAAGTTTTTCTTCATAAGATTGCATCAAGGCATCAGTGATATGTTTAGTGAATGCTTTATTTTGACTATAAGCATGAGGAGAATTTAGCACGGATTGCAACAAGGAAATACAATCAATCAAAGAGCAATTTTCATAATTAAATTCCTTGAAATCCAAAATAGTGGGTTTAGCAACATCTAGGGTTTTAATTTTTTCGATCCCACTTTCATCAATTTTAGCATCAAGATCTAAAAACTCCGAATTCTTGGAACGCCTTCTGGGTAAAGGTGGATCATATTAAGTCCCATCATTATTAAGATTCATATTGCAAAACAAAGATTTAATAGGGGACACATCAATAACTTTTAGATCTTCATCTTTATTTTCATAGCAATCCAGGTTAGCGGCCATCCTATTAACTAAGGTGGCTTGCTTATCTGAATTTCAGTGTCAACTTCTCAAGATGAGCAATTTGGGATCTCAAACCATCAAATTCTTTAGACATATCATCGAGCTCTTTATTCATAAAACTCATAAAACCTTTTTGTTCCTTAAGCTCGTTTCTAAAGAAACTATTATGCTCGAATTGCAAGACCATAAAACTCCTAACGTTGTTTTCAATTTCTTCTAACCTTTTAAGGTGAAGATCACCAAATCAGGGAAGAGCCATCGAGACAAGCAAGCAAACTAACACACAAGCAAACAAAGTAGCGTAAGTATTTCCCTCAGTTTTTGAGAACCAAGGTATCAATCCAGTAGGAGGCTACGCGCGAGTCCCTTGTACCTGCACAAAACAAATAAATCCTCGTAACCAACGCAAATAGGGGTTGTCAATCCCTATAAGGCCACTTACGAGAGTGAGATCTGATAGATATGATAAGATAATATTTTTGGTATTTTTATGATAAAGATGCAAAGTAAAATAAAGGCAAAGGAAATAACTAAGTAGTAGGAGATTAATATGATGAAGATAGACCCAGGGGCCATAGGTTTCACTAGTGGCTTCTCTCGAGAGCATAAGTATTCTACGGTGGGTGAACAAATTACTGTTGAGCAAGTGACAGAATTGAGCATAATTATGAGAATATCTAGGTATGATCATGTATATAGGCATCACGTCCGAGACAAGTAGACCGACTCCTGCCTGCATCTACTACTATTACTCCACTCATCGACCGCTATCCAGCATGCATCTAGAGTATTAAGTTAAAAACAGAGTAACCCCTTAAGCAAGATGACATGATGTATAGAGATAGACTCATGCAATATGAAGAAACCTCCATCTTGTTATCCTCGATGGCAACAATACAATACGTGCCTTGCTGCCCCTACTGTCACTGGGAAAGGACACAGCAAGATTGAACCCAAAGCTAACCACTTCTCCCATTGCAAGAAAGATCAATCTAGTAGGCCAAACCAAACTGATAATTCGAAGAGACTTGCAAAGATAACCAATCATACATAAAAGAATTCAGAGAAGATTCAAATATTGTTCATAGATAGACTGGATCATAAACCCACAATTCATCGGTCTCAACAAACACACCGCAAAAACAAGATTACATCGAATAGTTCTCCACAAGAGAGGGGGAGAACATTGTATTGAGATCCAAAAAGAGAGAAGAAGCCATCTAGCTACTAACTATGGACCTGTAGGTCTGAGGTAAACTACTCACACTTCATCGGAGGGGCTATGGTGTTGATGTAGAAGCCCTCCGTGATCGATGCCCCCTCTGGCGGAGCTCCGAAACAGGCCCCAAGATGGGATCTCATGGATACAGAAAGTTACGATGGTGGAATTAGGGTTTTGGCTCCGTCTCTGATCGTTTCGGGGTACGTAGGTATATATAGGAGGAAGGAGTACGTCGGTGGAGCAACAAGGGGCCCACGAGGGTAGAGGGCATGCCTGGGGGGTAGGCGCGCCCCCCTACCTCGTGGCCTCCTCTTTTCTTTCTTGATGTAGGGTCCAAGTCTCCTGGGTCTTGTTCGTTGAGAAAATCACGTTCCCGAAGGTTTCATTCCGTTTGGACTCCGTTTGATATTCCTTTTCTTCGAAACCCTAAAACAGGCAAAAACAGCAATTCTGGGCTGGGCCTCCGGTTAATAGGTTAGTCCCAAAAATAATATAAAAGTGGATAATAAAGCCCAATAATGTCCAAAACAGTAGATAATATAGCATGGAGCAATCAAAAATTATAGATACGTTGGAGACGTATCAATATTCAATGAAAACTTCGTGGAAACCATATTTTCAAGTTTCATAAAAATCTGGAAAAAAATGTGGGATATTAAGAAGGTGATGTTTTATTGCGACACAAAATTTCAAGTTGAAAAAAATTACGAGATGTGAGCTACGAAAAAGACAAATTCCGCCCTGAATAGTGACATTACTATTCGGCACTATTCAACACTGATTTTGTCTTTTTCATAGCTCACATCTCTTAATGTGTTTCAACTTGAAATTTTGTGTGCCAATAAAACATCATCGTCTTAACATCCCCCTTTTTTTGAAACTTCAAAACATCTTTTTCTCATGGTTTTCACCGGTTTCCACTGAATGTTGGTTTCCGTATGATATCCCCCCTGCTGCGCACGCGATCTGAGTCCTGCATTCTAATTGGCTAGAACCCAAACCCCACGGATCATACGTGTGCACCGTTGGATGCTCCATCGAATGGCAACCCTGGGCCCTTTCGACAGCACATGCAGTACATGGGTAAGCACTGTGTGCATGCGTCGTGTAGCTCACGCTTCCTTCTCTACTAGGTTTTCACTCAAAATAGGCTACCGTTTCTCGCCACTCCTCTCATCGGTTTCCCGCCTCTTCTCTCATATATGCATGATGTAGATGTTCGTTTAATTCTTATAGTTCATCTCATCCAAAATCAATTAGTTTTGTAAAAAAACTATTTTAAGATTCATGGAATTGTGCATTGTAAAGGTAAAAACAAATAGTGACAATTCATTTAGAAAAAAAAGGTTTGGGCAATTAAGGTATGGAAGATTCTAGAGAACAAAGCAGAAGTGCTTGTGTTTAGAGGTTTGTGCATTATGCTTAAGTTCAACCGTGGAGTCTTCTAGATTGTACATGTGGCAGAATCTGGTGGAATGTAGATGATATCCAACGGCCAGTAGTACTCGGATTTGCCATATCTGTACCGTCGGATTGGCTTCATCCAACGAGCAACTTTCATAGTTATTTGCACACTATATATGTGTATAGATGTATGGGTGTATATAGATGTGTCCCATGCTAGACAAAATAAAGTTTGAGCGCATGCGTGGGACGACCCCCCCCCCCTGCCACCTCGAAGTTGGGAAACTGGCATCATAGGTATTGAACCAGGCTTGGAGTCGGGTACGGACGTACGGTGTTCGGTTTGTAATGTACTTGGTGTGGCCCATCAAAGTTGTGCATTTTGGATTTAAACACATCATACATCATCGTACCCATACATATTTTTGGGCAGCACGCAGTGTATACGGGGTCTTCTGATCGACCACGTCTCCCTTGTGCGGTTTTTTGTGAAGACACGGATATATGTGGGCTCCCCAAGTGTATATATATCATCCCTTTGACCGATAATGAGGGGTATGTGTTTGCCATGAATGGATTCCTCCTAGTTCATGTTAGGGCCGGTCACCATCAAATGTCGGTCAACCAAAACTCGAGCTCATGTGTTGTCAGGATTCCTTCCCAGATGCTCGGATTGCTAGGTTTGACCTACATCAAACCCTGCGTGCGTATCTCGTCCTTAACTACCTTGCCCTCATGGTTGTTGTCTGTATCGAGAGGTAGGCATCACATCTAAATTGTACATTATTCTATATTGAAAACACACATCACCCCTTCCCAACGTACATCATTTTGGGCGGCATGCAAGAGGTGATGGTTTTGTGGTCCCTCTCGTGCGATGTTTATGATGGTTCAATCTATTGGCCCAAGCGGTTTATCGTCAACAACAATTGTCATTTGACCAAACGAAAGATTAATTGGTCCATCTTATGGTAGGTCATGTCGATATGCATGTATGACCAAACTATCGATCATTACGTGCATCCGCCCCGCCGACACGAAGTGGGAGGTGGTGGGCCAAGCATCCTAGCTAGGTACGACATTATGTCATTATATATATCCTAGCTAGGTGGTTGTTAGGGTGCTTTCGGGTTTGCGAGGCAGGTGCCACCAAAGTTATGCATTGTGTATTTAAAGTTTTAAACATCCCCAATATTCGTACATATATTTGGCCACTTACAGGTGGTTCTTGACTTCTGGCCCCTCTCATCGATCTTCAATGACGCGCCCAACTATGGGCCCACGGGGTCAAATTTGTGCATTGGAATTTTGAACATCACATACCACCCTTTTCACTCATATATATTTGGGCCACATGCTGGTGTGGCTGTCTTTTGACCCTCCCTAACGTTATTTTTTGCTGCAAAGACTCTGATGATCCTCAACGGACACGGGGTATAATATCTAAACAGTGTGTGATACAAGTGTGATGTGAATCACCACGACCGCGCAAGCACGAGCAAATTAAGGTGGAGGTAATGGCTCAACCGTGTGTGATGCAAGTGCGCTGAAATCACCACGACCGCGCAAGCGCAAGCAAAGGGTGGAGGTACTGGCTTAGTCGTGTGTGATGCAAGTGCGCTGTAAAACCACCACCTGTCGAAGCTAAAGGCGGGTAAGTTTATTTGGAAATTAGGACGAATCGTGTGCGATAGACCAACTAGCTAGAAATATAAAAAAACAAAGTACCCGCCTTGAGCATTGCAAAAATCGGCGGATCCGTGCCACTTTTCCTTATTATCATACACGCATATTGTTATTGGACCGTGCGCGATCTTGGGCACTCCCGCCCCGCATCAATTCCTTTACCCAAATTTTAGTAGCCTCGTACTTCAACTGTTTCCCACACTCCTCCAGCACCGACCTTATAGTAAAATTTTAGCAGCCCAGGCATTTGAACCGTCGCCCTCCCTCGACCACCACTATCTCCACTCGCCATTACTAAAATTTTCAGTAGCCGCGGTGTATCCTCAAGCCCCCCTCCACAGTCCCCCATCCACCCCCTCCCCCCTTTGAACCCTAGCTCACGGCAACCGCCGGCGCCGCCGCCAATCCTGGCGGTTTGCCCGTTCCTCCTAGCTTAGATAATAAAGTTCAGGTTATCCAGCGATTCCCATACCGTCACCCCACTCCCCTGAGTTTTTAGATGAGGCCTGCGGTGTCCCTTCCCGCCAGATCCACATCCCCTGCTCCAGAATGTCGCAACCTAAGCTCGACCACGTATCTCAGGGAGCCCGACGAGCGTTCGGCCTAGAAGAGGTTTATCATGGCCTCTCCGGCGGACGTTGGCGAGGTGGCCACCATTCGCCCCGACTTGCCGATCCCGGAGCAACACGTCGCTGCGAAAGCCGGTGAAAACATTGACTACATTGCCATGCCGAAGGCTTCATGTCAGTGGGCTAGCGTATTACTGTATCTCAGGAAAGCTGGCTACGACATCAAGCTCGTCCACACCGACGGCTTCATGCAGGCCATGTCACAGGTTAAGTGGTCCATCCCCAACCCCTTTGGTTCAACCGACATCGATCTCTTCGATGGCCCTGCCGCTGATCTCCTCCGCCAAGTGGTCAAGGATTTGCGAGCTTTATACGCCATCGAACCCATTTTGTCACTTCTGAAGGACATGTTCTACAGTGGCGGCTTGGGATCCTCAATTGCCAAGTCAGATCTCATCGACCACAACCACGAGGAGGGCACCCACGAAGGTTCTTCCAAGGTGAAACAGCCCATCTGTAACATCAGAGAGCGCATCATGGGTCTGTGCTCTTCCAACTGGAAGGATCCCGTCCATGAAATGTGAGGCAACATTCTATCAGCAAATATTACCTTTTCTAGCTTGCCAACCCGTACCCTTTGTTGTAGTAGCATTTGCCGTGTGGTGCTTTAACTGTGTCGTGTTTAATTATTTTAGTTATGCAAAAATGTATTGTTCAATAGGTCTATGTGATGTTTAAATATGAATTGTCCACTTTAGTTTCATGAATGGCTATATTTGGTTGTTTATAGTGAGTAGATGCCTTGTTTATCTGTATTTGGTTGTTAGGTTCGTTGGAGTGAGCATTTTTTCAGTTATCGAGCAAATGCCTTGTTTATCTGTATTTGGTTCTTAGTTTGGTTGCAATGAGTATTTGTCCAATTATCAAGCAGATGCCTTGTTTATCTGTATTTGGTTGATAGGTTTTTTTTAGCATTTGTCCAGTTATCAAGCAGATGCCTTGTTTATCTGTATTTGGTTGTTAGGTTGCTTTTTTAGCATTTCTTCAGTTATCAAGCAGATGCCTTGTTCATCTTTATCTGCTTGTTAGGTTGGTTGCAGTGAGCATTTGTCCAGTTTTCAAGCATATGCTCTATTTATCTGTATTTGCTTGTTAGGTTGGTTGCAGTGAGACTCGGTCCAGTTTTCAATGGCTATATTTGGTTGTTATGTTGGTCATTTATGCCTTGTTTATTTCAGTCATTCACAATGTGTGGTTCATTATGTGCAAGTCGGAACTGTGCCGCTCGACTACATCAATACCAGTTTGAACGGCTATATTTGGTTCCAGTTATTCCTCGTGTAGTTAACACATGCCCTTTATTTTCAGTTTTACACATTTATCCAGTGTGATGTTTAAGCATTACCTATGTTCTATTCATTTTCAACAATACCAGTTTGAATTGCAATATTTGATGGTTGTTAAGCCTGCTGTAGGTAACATTGCCTTTCATTTTATATCTGCTTTAACATCATGCTGAAACCAACACATTCAAGATATCATTTGGAGATGATGTTGTTTACCTTTGCTATATTCGTTTGATGTTAAGATTGTTGTACTTATCATGTCTTTTCACTACTTATGCAGGACAACAACAGGAGTGGCCACCATTTTCCACCGAGGTTAGCTTCATCCCTCGGCTTGTACTCCCCCGTTGTTCCATAATGTAGTGCATATAAATCCAGGCCTGGACACTAGTTAGCTTCTAATATTGACTTGTTGCTTGTAGGTACATATGCCCTTGGCAAGGATCCACGCATCGACCCTTTTTGCTTGTAGGTACATATGCCCTTGGCAAGGGCACCCACGCATTCTTATCAGTTTTCTCACTTGATGAGATATTGATGAACAAGCATCAAGTGAGAAAACTGATAAGAATTATTAGCAAAAAAGATATGAATGGTGGCAAGCAAATTATTTGTTTATACTCTATCCAACACAACAGTGAGATGTAGGATGATAACTACAAACTCTGCAGCCTTCTCTTTTTACTGCCCATAATGAGTTGTTAGACAACAATGTCTGAATCTTTTTCGTTCCCAGTGGTTCCCTAAGCAGTTCACTCAAGATTACCTCGCAAAGTACATGATTGGTGGACACGCAATGAAGGTTAAAGTATTTCATCCAGACTACAATGAGCATCGAGAAGTCCTAATGAAGAGGGAGCAACTACAATAGAAAAGAGGCTTGTGGTAGAAAAATAGAAAAAGGGATCTGGACCACCGGATGGGAGACTGATGGCCCAGATTTAGGTGGAGTAATCTATCCGGATAATTTGCAAAAAGGTCCTTCCCTGCAAGCTAATTTGGTCTCAGTGCCCTCGTCGTTCAATCCCAAATCCCCTACAGAGCAGCAGTCCCAACGCTGGCGGCGGCGGCCCAGATCCCTCCTCAAGCTGGGCGAGTTCAGATAATCTCCGATGGCTGCTGGCCGTCGTGTCGCCGACGGTGCAGTTTGAGGTAGACAAAATCAAATCTCCCCGGCTAATAAGCTCCGCCCCGCAGTTTGCTCGTCAGTCTCATAGCCTCTGATCTGAATCTCTGGTAGCAGTCGGTTCGTCGCCTCCTCTCTCTCTCTCAGGCACATCAGCTCGCGACCTCCTCCCCCTCGTTTAGCGGCAAGCCGGTGGTGAGCTCCTCAGGTCCTTCCCAACCGCCCAATGCGACTTGGTGTAAACCTACAAATCTTCGACACAGTTGTTCATTTTCCTGGTAAATAGATGTTAACTTTGTTTGCTATTTGTGCTGCAGCCCAATTTTACTGTATCAAGTAAATTTATTCTTTATCTGTACAGTTCTATTTTCATGTACTTGTTCGTCTCAAATCTGCTTGTGTGTGAATGATGCATTTTAGTAACTTCAGTTTGTTCGTGTATTGCTCCTGTTCTTGGTGGTTTGGTACTCTGATTTGGAACTTTTGTTTCTCTGTTAAGTAATCTGGAGAACCAAGTTGGAGGGTTGAGGACGGTTGGATAATCTTAGGGTCTTGAAGTTTAGGACAATTCACTAAAAAGCTCAGTACCTGCAGTTCCAAGAAAGTAAACTGCGATAGACCGCCGAGCAACAGTAGTGCTTCCCAGTTCAAGATATATGTAAAACTAGCTCTCAAAGTCGATGGTATCAAACTTACAATTTGTCCTGCAGGGTTCTCTGTATAAGCCCCAGTGTAATAGCGTGTAATAATATGCATCTGCAGGGCAGTCATAAAACTCCCTTTGAATTGCTCGACGCCAGTTGTTTGTTGTTCTCATTTATGCTTTTAACTAATCCTTGAAATTGTAATACATTGATCATAGGTCAATGCATGTCCGTGCAAGCTTTAACCCAGTGTGAATCTGTAGCCTACATTCCTATTTCTCTCAAGGTGACCCAGATTTACATTTTGCATGCCCAATATGTTTGTATCCATGTCCAATAATTGTCCTTTTTAGACGGGTAAAGTCAAATTTATAATTGTAACCATGGGTCATAATCTCTAACCTTCACCACTATGAAACTTCTATGAGCTGGTTTTTATGCAAGCCGCTAAGGTCCATTCAATGGTATGAACATGAATGCTTGTCAACTGTTAGAATTCTTTTTGAGTTAGAACATATGCGTCTTATACTGACCTCTTGCGAAAATGAGTTTCAATGCGTCTTATACTGACCTCTTGCGAAAAATGAGTTTCAATGGTGTACTCTCTCTGTTAGATTTATCCTGCTATCACATGTCATTTTTATTTGATTTGCAAACTCCCATGTAGAAGTTGGAATGTCAGCATCGACCTCAAGGGTTACCCTGATTGATCATGTGTACTCGGAATTTCATCTTAAGTTTGACAACTAGGTTATGTATCCTTGGTTGGAGCGGTGAATGAAGTTGACATAATGACTGTGTCTCTTCTCAAGATATGGTATTCCGTATATGTTTCTAACTAACACCTACTCATAGATCTTTTCTGTTATGTACTATCAAGATGCTTGTTGGACATTGATACTTTTAGTCCTTTAAACTCGGTCCTGTTGGCCATGTACTAAAAGCGATCTATGTATACCTCTTGTGTTGTATTCTCATGTACTCAAATACTCAAATGCTTGCTGCGCGGTGATAGTTCCAGTCCTTAATTTGCTCATGCACTCGGACACTTCCTGACATGTATATGTAGTTCTGCTTGATATGAGATGGCTTAATTCTCTCATGTGCTAAACAACTGATGATATATATTGATGTTTTCTTAGTAGTAACCAAGATATATCCGGCCCTCTTGAAAAATTAGTGATGTCTCAGAGGCTAAAATAGACACTTAAATGTGTATGAATTTCATGAAGTAATATTTGCAAATATTTGTGTATCAAACTAAGATGAGATGGGCATCAACACCATGCATATCTGAAAATGGTCATATTTCACAAAGACTCAAGGTCTGTACTGCAAATATGCTATTTCATATCTAACCATTTGTAGGGGGTTTTCTGTGAAAAGTATATTAAGTGGTCTGAGATCCCCCACCTAAATCTGGGCCATCCATCTCCCATCTAGTGGTCCAGATCAGTTTTTTCTATTTTTCTACTACAAGTCCAGATTCTATTGTAGTCTCTCCCTAATGAAGACAGTGAAGGATGGACGGGCAGCCATCACAAGGGGTTGGCCTAGAGTCGTGTGTGCCTTACACATGGAGGAGGGCACAATATGGGCATTCCGCTTCACCTTCTCCAGCAATCTGAATGTCTTTCGCCTCTCTCTTTACAGTCTTTAGTACAACTGTGGTTTATTATTTTTTACTTGGTGCTTCTGTAGTTCTTCAGTATATGTACATGTGCATTGAATTATGGATTCGTGGTTAAACCTATATTTGTAATAAACATGGTTGGATATGAAATAAGTGATTGCCTACTTTCAAAGTCATAACATGTGATTTTTAAATTAGGGATTAATTGGATTAATTATCGATTAAATAGGGACTATACTGCACACGGTTTGTGACAGCGAAACGTCTGCGATAAACATGGAGATCAAAAACGTTTCTAGGATCCACTACATGTGCGATCAATCTTCACTACGCACACGACTTTCTCTTGAAAACTGTTTGCGTTATGCCACCTTGCGCAAACGTTTATCACATAAAAAAATGTGTGATGGACAGCCTTTGCCACACAGTTTCTTTCTACACACCGTGTGTGATGCATTCAATAACGCAAACGATAAAATTATTAATATTGTGTGCATTGGCAATGCTATCACAAACTATTTAACGGGAAAAATGTGTGTGATGTACCTATGAACGGAAACGTTTTTTCTTCGAGCGACTGTGTGGGATGTACATACGAACTAAAACGTTTAGCGGGGACTGACTGTGTGGGATGTACTTGCGACCGGAAACAATTTCGCCGTATAATTGTATTTTTTAGCTCTACTATACGTATTTCCGTATTTGAGCGCTCGCAGGTCACACACGACCTCATTTTGTCGAACATGTGTGCCAGAAGGGCATATCCCCGACAGTTTCTGGGTCGTGTGGGAAGGACCCTCCCTATCGCCCACACTCACTTGACGACAGTTCCAGATGTCGTCGCGGAAAGGGGTTTTAAACCGTTTGTTTAGGACCGACGTGCACCAGTGGCTTATCACACCCGATCATCACATGGTGTCTCGGCATGACGAACTGTAGCAACGGTGCATACTCAGGAGAACACTTATACCTTAAAATTTAGTGAGAGATCATCTTATAATGCTACCGCCGTACTAAGCAAAATAAGATGCATAAAGGATAAACATCACATAAAATCAATATAAGTGATACGATATGACCATCATCATCGTGTGCCTTTGATCTCCATATCCAAAGCACTGTCATGATCACCATCGTCACCGGCTTGACACCTTGATCTCCATCGTAGCATCATTTTTGTCTCGCCAACTATTGCTTCCACGACTATCGCTATCGCTTAATGATAAAGTAACGCAATTACATAGCGATTGCATTTCATACAATAAAGCGACAACCATATGGCTCTTGCCAGTTGCCGATAACTATGTTATAAAACATGATCATCTCATACAACAATTTATATAATCACGTCTTGACCATATCACATCACAACATGGCCTGCGAAAACAAGTTAGACGTTCTCTACTTTATTGTTGCAAGTTTTACGTGGCTGCTACGGGCTTAGCAAGAACCGTTCTTACCTACGCATTAAAAATCACAATGCGGTATAGTGATTGCTTTTTCATCTTCAGAAAGAACCATGTTCATTGAATCCGATTCAACTAAAGTTGGAGAAACTGACACCCGCCAGCCACCTGTGTGCAAAGCACGTCGGTAGAACCAGTCTCATGAACGCGGTCATGTAATGTCGGCCCGGGCCGCTTCATCCAACAATACCGCCGAATCAAGAAACAACTAGTGACGGCAAGCAATATGTATATACCCACGCCCACAACTCCTTTGTGTTCTACTCGTGCATATAACATCTACGCATAGACCTGGCTCGGATGCCACTATTGGGGAACGGAGTATTTCAAAAAAAATCCTACGGTCACGCAAGATCTATCTAGGAGATGCATAGCAACGAGTGGGGAGAGTGTGTCTACGTACCCTCGTAGACCAAAAGCGGAAGCGTTAAGTAACGCGGTTGATGTAGTCCGTCTTCGCGATCCAACCGATCAAGTACCGAACGCACGACACCTTCGTGATCTGCACACGTTCAGCTCGATGACGTCCCTCGAACTCTAGATCTAGCTGAGGCCGAGGAAGAGTTTCGTCAGCACGATGGCGTGTTGACGGTGATGATGAAGTTACCGACGCAGGGCTTCGCCTAAGCACTACGACAATATGATCGAGGTGGAAATCTGTGGAGGGGGCACCCACACAGCTAAGATCAACTTGTCTGTCTATGGCGTACCCCCTTCCCCGTATATAAAGGAGTGGAGGAGGGGGGGCGGCCTCCTAGGGCGCACCCCAAGGGGGGATTCCTACTACTAGGAGTAGGTTTTCCCTCTTTCCTAGTCTAACTAGGAGGGGGAGGAAGGGAAGAGGGAGAGAAGGAAAGGGCCCCCCCCCCCTCCCAACCCTACCCCAATTCAGATTGGGCCTAGGGGGCGCGCGCCACACCTGGCCACCTCCTCCTCTCTCTCCCACTATGGCCCATCAAGGCCCATTAACTCCCCGGGGGGTTCCGGTAACCTCCCGGTACTCTGGAAAATACCCGATACACCTCGGAACCATTCCGGTGTCCGAATATAGTCATCCAATATATCAATCTTTATGTCTCGACCATTTCGAGACTCCTCGTCATGTCCGTGATCTCATCCGGGACTCTGAACTACCTTCGGTACATCAAAACACATAAACTCATAACACCGATCGTCATCGAACGTTAAGCGTGCGGACCTTACGGGTTCGAGAACTATGTAGACATGACCGAGACTCATCTCCGGTCAATAACCAACAGCAGAACTTGGATGCTCATATTGGTTCCTACATATTCTACGAAGATCTTTATCGGTCAAACCGCATAACAATACATTGTTCCCTTTGTCATCGGTATGTTACTTGCCCGAGATTTGATCGTCAGTATCATCATACCTAGTTCAATCTCGTTACCGGCAAGTCTATTTACTCGTTCCGTAATGCAACATCCTGCAGCTAACTCATTAGTCACATTGCTTGCAAGGCTTATAGTGATGTGCATTACTGAGAGGGCCAGAGATACCTCTCCGACGATCGGAGTGACAAATCCTAATCTCAATCTATGCCAACTCAACAAACACCATCGGAGACACCTGTAGAGCATCTTTATAATCACCCAGTTACGTTGTGACGTTTGATAGCATACTAAGTGTTCCTCCGGTATTCGGGAGTTGCATAATCTCATAGTCATAGGAACATGTATAAGTTATGGAGAAAGCAATAGCAATAAACTAAACGATCATAGTGCTACGCTAACGAATGGGTCATGTCAATCACATCATTATGTAATGATGTGATCCCGTTTATCAAATGACAACTCATGTCTATGGTTAGGAAACTTAACCATCTTTGATTAACGAGCTAGTCAAGTAGAGGCATACTAGTGACACTCTATTTGTCTATGTATTCACACATGTACTAAGTTTCCAGTTAATACAATTCTAGCATGAATAATAAACATTTATCATGATATAAGGAAATATAACTAACAACTTTATTATTGCCTCTAGGGCATATTTCCTTCAGAGAGTGCATGGGCCCATCGGACACGTGGCGATCACATGAGGTGGTTGATGCTACACTAAAATTATTCGGTGGGATTGCAACACACCCCATGTTGCGTTCGGTTGTCTGCAACACAACCCGTGTTGCAAAGCACGTGTGTGTGGTGGGGAGGACGTTGGGCGCCGCATGATCAAAGACCAGTCGAACAGTCGCCGCGGTCGATGCGCGCCAACTATCAGTCGGTTGAGGAGAAGTTTTTCCATTTTATTTTATTATTTATAATGTTACATGATACCCTGCTGCCTATTTCAGCAGGGAGGAAATTTGCAAATATGCCATTTAGTCCACGATCCCGTGGAACAAGTTACATCTCGGCCGTCCCTTCGTCCTGGAGATCCATTTAGTTCACGATCCCATGGAACAAGTTACATCTCGGCCGTCCCTTCATCCTCGAGATCTGTAGCTAAACATCACCCTCGTTATAAAGCAACTCCCACGCCAAGGCTAAATCAACTCCCTCTCCCGTTCTTCCAATACATATGCAATTGTCACATAACTACATAAGTATGTGTTTACTGCAATGAATTGATAACCTGAATTTTGCATCAGATGGTCAATTTGTTGCTAGTTATTGGCTTCTTGCTATTCATCCACTGATGTGCTGCTTAGGACAATTATTAAGTTGATGATTGTATGTTCTTAATTCTGTTGCACACGCATCTTCAGATGAAATGACCTGCGCATGCTTACGCTGAAGTGTTCTTACCAGTAGATGCCATCTCCTTTGATTGTTATATTATGAAAACAAGTGATATGTTGGATTTGGTTTACTTTATTAATGGTAAGATTTTTTTTGCTGATATCAGATGTTGTCAGCAACTCGTATGAGAAACACTCGCATTTTTGGATGACGTTTGATGTCAAGGTGCTCAGGCTTCAGAGTCAGGCATGCTAAAACTATGTCATTATTGGTTTGTTTTGCCTGAATGCTAAAACTATGCCATTATTGGTTTGTTCTGCCTGAATAAACGGAGTCCTGCGCCACTATTCCGATACACACTTCCTAAGTAGGAGTAGTATTTCTCCCATTCCAAAATAAATGTCGCTGACTTAGTACAACTTTTACATAAATATGCACATATTGTCAAAGGCATATCGTTTTCATTACAAATGACTTTGCAACAAATGCTCTTGTGGCCGAGCATAGTTGAGATAAGTGGTGAATAAGCTACGAGAGCAATACTGTTCATATAAGGTGCAGATGAATAAAGGTAACCTGGAAAATTAGTACTACCGACATATGGAAGTGCACGCATAGCAATACTGCTCAAGTAAGAAGGTAACGGAATAATTAGCAAGCAGAATTAGAAACCGTGCCAAACTGCCAATCTCCTTTAATACTTGTCAACCTCCAAACTGTAATGTTGCGTCAAGCAATCAGTTGGCTGGAAAACCTGAACCTGCAATCTGCTAAGAAACTCTGATTTGCCTTTTGAGGGAACTACGGCGGGCATAAAGCCAGCCTGAGCCAAAGTTTGAAAACAGTGAACAAGCTTCTTTTTACAAAGGAGAGCAGGTAAAGACTAACGGAGATTAAAATAACTTTTTACAAGCTGAAGTAAAGAGCAGAGGGAAATTTCACGCAGAGAGAGGCCTATTCTATGTACATGCAAAGTTGCAAGTTCGACTCTGACCAGAGCCAAGCTTTATTATAACTGTTTTTTTTTTTTGAGGAACTGGCAAAGCTTTGCTTGTTTTGCTTCAATTTTACTTCATTCTCCGCGCATCAAGAACAACAAGCCTGGCGAAACAGGTGCACCCACCCACTCCCCTCATCCTCTCCTTCCGCCGACCTCCCCGTGATTTCCAATGTAGGGTGTTGACTGATTGACGATGTTGGTAATGTCCCTGCAGATCTACGTCTTCTTCCCGAATCCAAGCCAGGCATGAAGACGGGCAGGAGCTACATCGACAAGATGAAGCAAGATAACGTCATCAGCGGCATAGTCGTCGTGCAGCAGACGCTAGTAGTAGCAGCAGCAGCAGCAGTAGATAAATGCATCAGCAGATTTCTTCAACATCTCCTATTGAGTCTTTAATCCATCCATTCTCTATTGCTCGCTTTACTTCTTCCTCCTCTAACTTCTTGCTGAAACCAAGGCTTCATCAAAATACAGAGCAAACTTAGGTGGCAAGGCGGCTATGGTAACTTGTTTCCCCAAACAAACAAAATCATTAGTGTGAGAAGCAAACATAAGTTGTCTCAGAAAATACATAAGCGCAGTCCAGATATTCAAACGGATGTAATAATTTGCTCCGCTTTATCTACTTGGCGTGTGAAAGAGATTTAACAATCCAATCTCATGTACATAAAACTCTACAGCAATCCACTATGATGACTATCATAATGGTAGATGCTCTAAACAGCTGCTGATGGAGAAATACATGTTAATAGCTGAATGAATCTGAAGTGCAAAAAGTATGTCGACACTTGATCATGCAGAGGATGAACGCCAGAGGCTATCGAGCAGGACCAAGTGTTGTTGTTTGCAAATGTAGACGTGAGCACAAGTCAATAAACCGAGATTATGTCGGACCATGAAAATAACAATAAACAGGATTCATGACATATATTTTTGGAGATGTCAGTCACAGAGAAAACTACAAAATAGATAGCCCTTATGACACAAAGTGCAATGTCATTTCTTTTGGCTATTTGTTTTACATCACGTAATTTGTACTCCCTCTGTTTTCACAATATATCCCTGTTGCACAAACTGAGGCACAAAGTTTATGTAATTATGTGGTATCTGATGGAACCAGAACATCCTTGCCACTACTTGATGGACAAACTACTATGCTACCTGATCGAAGAGAATATATTTCCACTCTATCGGATACTGATTAAATATTGTACTTCTTAAGCAAGCATGCATGAGACATATTGTTACATGAAAATATGAAGTGCTCTGAAAACAATGTATCATAAGCAGTCTAAATATTCAAACGCATGTAATAATTTGCTCTGGTTTATCTACTTGGGCCTGTGAAAGAGATTTAACAATCCAATTTCATGTTACATAAAACTCTAGAGCAATCAACTCTGACAAATATCATAATGGTAGATGCTCTAAAGCAGCTGCTGATGGAGACATACATGTTAATAGCTGAATGAATCTGAAGTGCAAAAAGTATGTCAACACTTGATCATGCGGAGGATGACCGCCAGAGGCTATCGAGCAGAACTAATTGTTGTTGTTTGCAAATGTAGATGTGAGCACAAGTCAATAAACCGAGATTATGTCAGACCATGAAAATAACAATAAACAGGATTTATGACATATATTTCTGGAGATGTCAGTCACAGAGAAAACTACAAAATAGATAGCCCTTATGACGCAAAGTGCAACAAATGTCATTTCTTTTGCGGATCTTTTTAAAAGATCCACCGCCTCGCGAGCCGTCCGATCTAGGTTGTCTTTGCAACAAGGGTATTGTTTCGGAAACAACGGTGACTATTATAACAAGGGCTTTGTTTCAGAAACACATCGATGACTATTGCAACAAGAGCTTTGTTTCAAAAACATTGGCGACGTTACAAAAGCATCTCTGTGTATGGGTCCCTTCTTTACAACAAGAGCTTTGTTTCAGAAACAATTATTGCAACAATGGCTTTGTTTCACAAAAATGCTGCGCAGGGCCGGGGCGGATCAGTAGGGAGGGCGAAGGCCTGCCTCGCCGGCGAACGACGACGGTTGGATTGGCCGGCGGCGAGCACGGGTGAGCACCCGCATACCTGGCCATGTAGTCCATCTGCAGCAACTGTTGAGTTGCAGAAGTGCTTCTGAAACAGAGGTGGAGTTGCAAGAATCGTGACGTAGATGAGGGTGGCTCCTGGCCGTCCGATCAAAACAGATCAAACGCCCACGGAGGCGGTTGACGTGCACCGAAAGATCAGTCGGGTGAATACAAACGTTTCCCATTTGTTTTACACCACGTAATTTGTACTCCCTCTGTTTTCACAATATAAAATGTTGCACAAACAGAGGCACACAGTTTATGTAATTATGTAGTATTTGATGGAACCAGAACGTCCTTGCCACTACTTGATGGACAAACTACTATGCTACCTGATCGAAGAGAATATATTTCCATTCAATCGGATACTGATTAAATATTGTGCTTCTTAAGCAAGCATGCATGAGATATATTGTTACATGCAATTAGTGTTTGCTTTAGTAGTACTACTTACAAGTTAATGTTTAAAATATTCAGTTGTGTTTTACACTGCCTAATAATGTCTTTATTCAATTACCTGACCGACCTGTGTACGATACTGATATCATGTTCAAGAAGATCGGCATCAATATAAGAGCAAATGTAAAATTCTACTTGTTACCAAGGGAAATATAAATAATAGTAAGTACAGAATATAACTACCATATTAAAAATCGGATGACTAATCAATATTTAAAAGGTGAACTCGCTATTTACAACATTGTGTGTTGCTATGATGTGATACAACAAACCATGGTTCACAGGATTAATTTGTCATTTAGCTAATATAAGTTTTCCTAAGCTTATTATCTAGCAATTAAACATCGCATTCTGTTGAGTTGAGTTCAAAAATTAACAAGAACATAAATGAGAGATGAGTAAAAGTAGTACTAGACAACACTAAGAAATGCTACAAGATGGAAGATTTAACATTAACATGAATGGCAAGGATAATCACATAACATGAGACTTAAGTACCTTTTGATGGCATGCTTATCCAAGTACATGGTGAATTGGCTGGGGATGAAGGAGATGGAGTTGACGGAGACGGTGGTGAAGAAGGTATTGCGGACAATGTCATCCCAGGTCAGGTGTTCTTCTGCTGCTGCTTGGTTTTCTTTTTCTTCGTTGGTATAGAGGGTGACTGCCCCAAGCGCCTTCTTCCTCAGATTGACCTCAACCAGCCAGAAATTGCGGTCTCTATTATTCAACACAAAGCAGACAACATCATGATCAACCAAGTTCATGATAGGAAACTTTGGCAGGAGCAGTGGCAGGCGCTTGTCAGAGGAAAGAACATTCTCGAGCTCACGGGCTTCCATGGTGGCATCTTTTTTCCATATCCCGTTGGACAGATTCCATGTCCTGATTTTGAAATCAGAAGAATGTATATGCACGCTGCGGCCTGCAGCATCGCTGATACAAATGAGCTTAACCATGCCGCTGTCAGTGACACACACACGGCGTGCTGGGTCAGGGACCCCTGGGTCAATATAGAGACGACGAGTGTCCAGATCTGCTGGCATCGAGACATAGCGGGGCGGCCTTGTAAGATCTCCATGCACGGTGACAAACAGCAAGCCGAGGTAGCAATCGACCCAGCACAAGGAACCGCCAAAGGGGATGACGGAGTCGGTATTCCAGGAACCATACAGAAAGTCAGGGACGCCCTTGCCATAAGGCATCTGCAGCGTCCTGAATTCCCATTCCATGGCCTTCCCAGGTGCATGGTGCAGCAGGCAGAGCTCGCCCCATGAATAGAGCTCGGCCACCGTGAACTCCTCCTCGTTGTAGCACAGCAGGCCGATGTTATCGCTGTTCATCGTCCGCTGTTGCTGGTACCGGTACGGGAGGAAGAGCTTGTCCACTTCCGGGTTCACTTGCCCACCCTTGAAGCAAGGCGGGAGCCGCCTTAGGAACGGGCGCTTGCCTGGGCGGCCGGGGGCCGTGTAGACGAAGTAGTCCATGGGGTAATAGTTGGGGCGGCACTGGTCAATGTGAGGGACATAGGTCTGGAAAAGTATGGAGCGGCCATGAGCCGCGAGGACGGAGGGCGGTTCCAGCAGCTTCATCTCTGGCCTGAGCCCATCTGAAAAGTGGAGGTAGAGACGAGACACGGCGGGGGGCGGAGCGACCCTGAGGGAGACGGCGATGGGCCTACCGGTGCAGGTCTCGGAGACCTCCGATGTCGTGCCGTCGGCGTCTGTGTCGTCGCCCGGCAAGGTGCAGTGGGCGATGCGATCCAGCATCACCCAGGGCAGGTCAGGGATGGGGGTGTCCGGCGGCTGTTCGTCCCCACCACCACCAGGCCGAAATCACTATTATGCAAACTTTGTCACAAAATGAACTCGACATGAAACTATTTCACAATCTGACCTTTTTAGCAACGCCATAACCCGCGGTGTTTCTGTCTAAAATGAAAACGCCGAGCTAGCTAGTGTTCTTGTCCAAATAAAAAACGCCGAGATAGCTAGTGTTGCGGACCAGGTAAGAAACGCCATAGGGCTTGGCGTTTCTTCGCTGGCACCCAGCCCACCCGCTGCCCCGTCGGGGTCTTTCTCCTCAGCCGCCAGAGATGCCAGGCTAGAAACGCCAAGGTCGGCGACGTTTCCAGCCTTCGTAGAAACGCCAAGGTAAAAAATTGCTTCATAACCAGGGCCTAAACGCCAAGCCTTTTGGCGTTTCTTACTTGGTCACAAATGCCATGAACTTTGGCGTTGCTTACTTGATGAAAAACGCCGAGCGATTTCGACGTTTCTTTTTTGATCAAAAACGCTAGCTAGCTCAGAGTTTTTATGTTGGATAGAAACGGTGCGGGCTATGGCGTTATTAAAAAGGTCAGATCGTGAAATACTTTCGCTTCGAGTTCATTTTATGACAAAGTTCGCTGAAAGGGTCAGAATAGTGAAAAAAACACCACCACCACGGCCGCCACTACGAGTCATGGCGCGCGGCGGAAGGCCAATTAAGATCCAGGTTCGCCGTGGCCGTGTTTCGTCGGAGCCGCGGAGGAAAAGAAGGTAGGGCCGGCCCAGCCCAGATCATTGTCCGGCCCAAACCAACCCCTAGCGTGCAACAGAGGACC
>NC_041382.1:587543318-587551711 GCF_002162155.2 Triticum dicoccoides | reverse complement strand
GAACCGAAGCGAACGACCCGTAGCTCGGTCTCGGGGTCCGGCTCCAACCGACCCTTCTTCCTCAATCCTCGCTACTCGGCGCCGGTGTCTCCTCCCCTTCTCCCTCCCCCCAAAACCCTACCTCCGGCCCTTCCTCCTCGAAAGGCAGGCGAAAAATTCGCGCGGGCGATCGGCCAAGGGATGGCGGCGGCGGAGGGGGAGACGAGCCGGCTGTTCCGCGTCCGGCGCACGGTGATGCAGATGCTGCGGGACCGCGGGTACCTGGTGCTGGACGCCGACGTCGACATGACCATGGGCGAGTTCGTCGGGCGCTACGGCGACCCCGTGCGCCGCGATGACCTCGTCATCAACCGCGCCAAGAAGGACAACCCCGACGACCAGGTGCGTCCCCACCTCCCCGACGATTTCCGTACTAGCTAGGGCGTCGGCTGATTGACGGCGTTGGCAATGCCCCTCCAGATCTACGTCTTCTTCCCGAACGAGCCCAAGCCCGGCACGAAGGTGGTCACCAGCTACGCCGACAAGATGGCGCAGGAGAACGTCCCCAATGGCATACTCGTAGTGCAGCAGGCGCTGACCGCCTTTGCCCGCAACAAACTGATCGAGACCGCTAAATTCCGGCTCCAGGTCTTCCAGGTCGCGCTCTACATTCATGCCTCGTGCTCGTATGACTAATATCCAGTGTCTCTCGCCATGGGAACCGGTGGCTGGCGTTTAATGTAGCGCTGTCCTGCAGGAAGGGGAGCTTCTTATAAACATTAAGAATCACGGTCTGGTTCCTGAGCACGTGCTCCTCACACCGGAGCAGAAGAAGACGCTGCTGGAGAAATACACCGTGAAAGAAACTCAGGTCATACAAATTTGCCAATCCTTTGCTCACTGTAACTGACCTGATATTCTGATCGATGCAAGCATGACATTATGTGAAATGTATTCCTGTTTGAGCCATAAAGCAGTTAATCATTGTGAACAAACAATTATAGCTATAAACTGTGACCTGTATTCCAGCATACCTTCATGTACATATTCCAGATGGTTGGGTTGGGATAAAACATATTATTGATTTGAAAGAAAAGGTTCCGTCTACTTAAGCTACAATTCACCAACCAACTGGGGCATTTTATTTTATCCCATTATCTGGTTTGTGTAGATGGTTTTTTGTCCTGACAAGCAGCAGTTTTGCATGTTAGTATGCCACATAGGAGGCCAAGGGTTTTGTTAGACCCCATGTACCAGGATCATACCCTTAATAACGCAATAGTAAGGACACAATCTTATATAATCCTACTTGCAGAACTACTAGGGCATACATATCCTGATGCATGCACAAATAGTAGATAAGCCATTTCTGATAATAAGATTCATATACATATGTGGATGAATATCCTGGCTAGCTGTTAATTTACTTTCGGTATGACAACTGTTAGGTCATGTTGGTTTCTTACTCTTAAATCATCTTGATTCAACAATTATGGTTGATCGTAATTTAGAAACATGTGTATTCTATATTGTCATGTGTAGAATCAGGACTAGCAGCAAACTGATCATGTGTAAGACCTTAGCTGAGATGCTACTTTGATGAACATAATATGCTGGTGTTGTGAAAAGCTGAGATTGTGAGACACAGGTGGTAGCGGGATAAGCTAGTAGGTTGGATACATCAGAAGCTCTTTTAGAACTTAAAAATGATGCTATATGGTCTGCTTCAGATGTGTTGCTTTCAGAGTTAATTTGTTGTTAAGGGTTCTTATATACATGAGCATTATGTATCCCATAGGTTAGTGGTCTGTGGGTGTTCTACTGACACTGGTCTGTTGCATATTTTCTACAGCAGTATTTGATCTGTTGGATAACGTCAGGACATGTGTACTGGAATTTGCAACACTCATATCAGTTTTGGTGTACTTGTTCGTTCTTGTGCGATGTTTGTTAAGTGTAAGAGGCGTAATGCTCTGAACTTAGTAGGAAGCTGCATTGGTTAAGTGTAGTGTTGCTTACCCCTTTCACTTGGTAGTGGTTGCACGTTTGAAAAGTTTGGGCACACATGTCTTTTTTTTTTGTGACAAAACACTAGGAGCTCTTCCAATCAATGATATAAGGCGAAATGTTGTATGTGCACTAGTAAAGAAAATGCAGATATTAGCTTTTATTGTTATAGTGGTACTCTAGGTTCTGATGATCCTGTGCTGTCTTGTGATGACGCAGCTGCCTCGCATTCAATATACGGATCCAATAGCAAGATACTATGGCATGAGGCGTGGACAGGTCGTGAAGATCACCAGGCCCAGTGAGACTGCTGGCAAATATGTGACATATCGCTATGTTGTCTGAGCTCCACTACATTCTCAAGGGTCGAGATGTTCTGCAAGCACTGCCAGTTAAAACTCCTAAGTAGTAGACACTTGTTTTCTCGAGGAACAGAAGTCCTTATAGAACCGCCTTAGTGCTCTGTCTTTACATCTGCTTGTCAATTTGGCATGACTCTGTTAGCTAGCATCTAGACATAGACAGCTAAATAGCTCTTTGCTAGTATTGCTACCCGAAATAGTTGGTCTAATTCGCGGAGTTCAACTTAGTGCTCCTGTATTTATCTGAATGGTATGAACATGCCTTCTGGGACCGTTGTTTGTTTGACTAGCAAAGAAAAGCTGCAACATCAGGAACGTGTGATATCTAACGCAGTAAGACGAGAATGACAGCAGTGTGGTGAACCTGCAGCTAATTTGCTTTTACCGCCACTCCAGCTTGATCAACGAACCTTTTTCTGTTAATAGTGCAATTGTACAGATAAAACAGCCATATGCAGAATTTACAAAAAAAACTTAAAAATAGATAAACATTGAGATTCTCAAGCATTTTCATCTCGAAAGATCTAATCCATTAACTTCAGAAAATATCTACACGGAGATTTAAGGAAACCAGAAAACAAGCCTGCAAATGCTAACAATTTTTTTAGCCACTTTGCAATAGCTAGGCAGGCACTGGAGGCATTAAAATAGTGACGGTGTCGTAAGTATTCCAACACCAACAACAGGCAATGGGCCACAAATGCCAACAAGGATTCTCCAACAACTTTTGAGCCACCTTTTTTACTGTTGAGAAACCAGTAGCACACCCTTCTTTGGAACAGAAAATTGACAAAAAGACACTCACTCCTTTTGCCTTTCTCCAAAGGACAACTCTTTAGTTTTGTCTTTGCCAACAACACACATTTAAGTCCCACTTAGACAAAATAACACAATTTGAGTTAATTTTCTCCGCATTTTTATGACCACACCGTCATATTATTTTGAATGGAATCTACTAAGATGCTAAGCTCACTATATTTTGAGCATCCTGGTCCGTCGGGGTCAATGGGGTCACTGCGGCCCGCCTGTAAGGGTGTATGTAGTTGGTTGAGGGTTCCTGCTTGTTTTAAAATATTTATTTATTTATGCACATTTTAATTCATAAACATTTATTAAAATTAGTGAGCATTAAAAATACACTGACCATTTAAAAAATCCCCGATCATTTTTTAAATTTATGTGCATTTTAAAATTGTGCTACTTTTCTATTAAGATATTAAGCTCACTAGATTTGGAGCCTCCGTATATGTCGGGGTCTCTGGGACCTGCTTGTAAGGGTGTATATAGTTGGTTGAGGGTTCTTGTTTGTTTTACCTTTTATTAGTTTTCTTTCTTTGTTTTTATTATATTTTGTTTTTAATTATTTGTTTTGCACAATTTAATTCATGAACATTTAATAAAATTTGTGACATTTTAAATATGGTGAACCTTTAAATGAAATCTTTGATTATTTTAATTCATAAAACTTATTAATTCATGAACATTTGAAAGTGCAACTATTCCCCGGGTGGTTTTGGTAATTCATAACAACGTATAGCTCATTGAACTAATATCCATTCAAGTTAGATATTTCAGAAAGTTCAATGATTGGCATGGCATGGACTAAAGATGTGGACCCCTCAAAATGCTAAGGACAAACATTGGCAAAAACTCAAGACTCTTCATTTTCATTTTAGTGATCCAAGATCACATTGAGTCCATAGGAAAAACCAATACTATTAAAAGGGGATTAGGTGTTGTTTAATGGCCTACTTGCTCAAAGTGCTTAGTGATATGCTCCAAAGCCCTCAACCACTTTCTCATTTCCAAAATATGTCCAAAACCTAAAGTCAAATTCGGCCCCATTGATTTGATCTATCCGGCGCCACCGAGTTTTTTTGACATAGCCACTGCCAGAAACCCTAAACAATTCGGTCTCACCGATATGGATCTTGGTCTCACCGAGATGGCAATGCAAACTCTCTATTTCCCTTCGTAACGTTTCAGTCTTACCGAAATGAGCGATCTGTCCCACCGAGTTTGCAACGTAAACTCTCTGTTTCCCTTCGTAACGTTTTGGTCCTACCGAAATGAGCGATCAGTCCCACCGAGTTTGCCTGGCCAACTCTCTGTTAACTCATTGCTGAAATTGGTCTTACCGAGTTCATGCAATCGGTCACACCGAGATGAGGTTTTGCCCTAACCCTAGCACATCGGTCCCACCGTGTTGATCATGTTGGTCCCACTGAGATTTCTAACGTTCACATTTTAAACTGAATCGGTCTCACCGAGTTCTCCTATTCGGTTTGACCGAGTTGGGTCAAATGTGTGTAACGGTTGGATTTTGTGTGGAGACTATATATATCCCTCCACCCCTTCTCTATTGAAGAGAGAGCATCAGAACATGCCTACACTTCCACTACTAATTTTCTGAGAGAGAACCACCTACTCATGTGTTGAGACCAAGACATTCCAATCCAACCACAAGAATCTTGATCTCTAGCCTCCCCCAAGTTGCTTTCCACTCAAATCATCTTTCTGCCATAGCCAAATCTGTGTGAGAGAGAGAGAGAGTTGAGTGTTGGGGAGACTATCATTTGAAGCACAAGAGCAAGGAGTTCATCATCAACACACCATCTATTACCTTTTGGAGAGTGGTGTCTCCTAGATTGGTTAGGTGTCACTTGGGAGCCTCCGACAAGATTGTGGAGTCGAACCAAGGAGTTTGTAAGGGCAAGGAGATCGCCTACTTCGTGAAGATCTACCCAAGTGAGGCAAGTCCTTCATGGGCGATGGCCATGGTGTGATAATCTTTGTTGACCCTTCGTGGGTGGAGCCCTCCGTGGACTCGCGCAACCGTTACCCTTCGTGGGATGAAGTCTCCATCGACGTGGACGTACGATAACACCACCTATCGGAACCACGCCAAAAATCTTTGTGTCTACATTGTGTTTGCCTTCTCCAAACCCTTCCCTTTACCATCATATGCAATGTTTTACTTTCCGCTGCTACACTCTTAGAATTGTATGTGTAGGTTGATTGCTTGACTTGTGCTAAGTTACTAAAATCAACCAAGACTTAAAATTGGGAAAAGGCTAGATTTTTATTTGGTCAAGTAGTCTAATCACCCCGCCTAGACCTACTTTCGATACTACAACATTCCTAAATATATGAATTTTAAAACTTGTGGACATATTTGTGACGCCCTCGATTCAACTGTACACTAATCATACACGCAAATGTGTACGATCAAGATCAAGGACTCACGGGAAGATATCACAACACAACTCTAGGCACAAATTAAAATAATACAAGCTTTATATTACAAGCCAGGGGCCTCGAGGGCTCTAATACATAAGCTCGAATACACCAGAGTCAGCGGAAGCAACAATATCTGAGTACAGACATAAGTTAAATAAGTCTGCCTTAAGAAGGCTAGCACAAAAGCTTCTACGATCGAAAAGGCAAGGCCTCCTGCCTGGGAGCCTCCTAACTACTCCTGGTCGTCGGCGGTCTTTACATAGTAGTAGTCATCAGTCGCGTCGTCTGGCTCCTGATATCCGTCATCTGGTCGCAACAATCGGTATGGGGGAAAAGAGGTAGCAAAGCAGCCGTGAGTACTCATCCAAATTACTCGCAAGACTTACATCAGATCTAAACTAATTATGCATATGTATCAAAGGAAAAGGGATGTATATGTGGACTAAACTGCAGAATGCCAGAATAGAGGAAAGGCCTAGTCCTATCGATGACTAGCATCTTCTGGAATCCACCATCTTGCATCAATAGGAGGGAGTAGAGTAGCATAAAGTAAAGTAGTAGTAGTGTTATCAACCTCGGCCAGATATCCTTTCTCGACTCCCTGCGAGAAAGCAATCCCAGAGCCATACTATCCATTCATCATAACCATGTCTCATATCCATTTCTCATCTCAAGTATCCAGTTCTAGTTGTATCGATCGGGATACAACTCCAAGTGTCCGTTACCGTAGGACAGGCTATCGATAGATGTTTTCTTCCCAGCAGGGGTGCACCAACTTACCCACCACGCTCGATTAACTCCGGCCGGACACACTTTCTTGGGTCATGCCCGGCCTCGGCCAAACAATACGCCGCAACCCGACCTAGGCTTAATAGAGAGGCCAGCACGCCGGACTAAACCTATGCCCCCAGGGGTCATGGGCCATCTCCCCGGGAACTCCTGCACGTTGCGTGGGCGGCCAGTGAGCAGACCTAGCTACCTCCTTCAATAAGGTAGGTGCTTACCAGTCCAACTCGACGCGTGCCGCTCAGTCGCTGGTGTCTATTAAGCTTCGGCTGATGTATACGACGCAGAACGCCCATACAATGCCCACGTGATAGTTAGTGCTATTAGGCCAAAGGCCCCTCGGATCAAATATCCAAACCGTAGTGGATTAGGAGCACGCAGTAACAAGCAGAGACTCATGATCGATGTGACCTTGTCGCCCCGTCTCGAGGACTTGCGGCAAGGGCTAGGAATGCCCGGCCATGCCTCGTAATTATCTCGCGGGCACCCTCCAGGTCAACCCGACTCCACATCACTCGCAATTAAGCTCGCGCGGGTACCCCTCAGGGCCGACCCGTCTTTCCAAATAACAGTGGTAAATTCCAAGTATTCGTGTGTCCAAACATCAAGGGGAAAACCCGAGGAATCACCCCCGGTGAATTCCACTCGATGTTATCATCAAGGTGAACGTAAGAGGATCCACCCTCGAGGTCCACACTTGAGGGGTTGCACGACAGAGCCGTAACGGAAGTGGTTAAGGAAGAGATCACCCTCGATGACCACGACCGAATAGCTACACTACAGAGATCTCATCAGGAGTGATGTAAGAGGTTCCACCCTCGGCACTCGATGGTAACTCTGCAGAGTCGAGCAACAAAAGGGGTAAGTGATGTGCGGTGCCGGGGCCTGGTCCTCGATCCCGTTGATCGGGTCTTTGATGATGAAGCAGGGGCAACAAGGAGAAGGTGGGGTCACTTATGGATCTCTAACCAACCTATACTATGTAGTTTATGATAAGCAGGTAAGGTACAACAGCGGATACAAAAGCAGGCTATGCATCAGAATAGGAGAAATCAATTACAGTAGCAAAATCTAATGCAAGCATGAGAGAATGGAATGGGCCATATCGGGATGATCAAAGGGGGGGCTTGTCTGGTTGCTCTGGCCAGGAGGGGTCGTCGGGGATGTAGTCGTACTTAGTCGCATCAACGTCGGTCTCGGGGTCTACCGAAGAAGAAGAGGGGGAGAAACAGTAAATACGGGGCAAACAAGCATCACAAAAAAATAACAAGGCAAAACGCGGTGCCAGGGTGACCTAACACAGTATTAGGCGATACTGGTGAAGGGGGAAAACATCCGAGAAAGTTTTCCCGGAGTTAGGCATTTTCGGACAGATGAAACGGAGGGGGGCGGTTGCAGGTTTGCTATGCTAGGGACATGTGGCGAACGAACGGGTTGCGTATCCGGGTTCGTCTCGTCGTTCTGAGCAACTTTCATGTACAAAGTTTTTCCATCCGAGCTACGGTTTATTTTATATTAATTTTAAAAAATTTAAATCATTTTTAGTATTTATTTAATTAATTTAATTCAACATTATCCAGAATAGCACATGCTGATGTCAACATGACATCAGCAGTCAACGTTGACCGTTGACCTGGTCAACCTGACGTGTGGGCCCCGTGGGACCCACCTGTCATTCTCTGTTTAGGTTAATTAGGGTTAGGTTAATTAATTATTGTTTAATTAAACTAACATGTTAATTAGATTAATTAAATAGGATTAATTAACTTAATTAATTAATTAATTTAATAATTAATTATTTATTTATTTTTAATTATTCTTTTTTTCGTTCTGGGCGCGGGGCCCATATGTCATAGGCCCAGCGGGGCTTAACGGCGCACGGGCGCTGGGGCGTTGCGGGCGGAGCCCCGTGAGTGTGCGGGCTTGCGGCGCTGGCCCGAGCGCGGCCAATGGGGCGGCTGGGCGACGGCGACAAGGCGGTCTAGGGCGGCGCAGCTGCGGCGCAGGAGCCGGCAGCAG
>NC_041382.1:587498334-587542631 GCF_002162155.2 Triticum dicoccoides | reverse complement strand
AGGGGCGGCGCCGGCGTGGCCAGCGGCGCGAGTGGGCGTGGTGGCGCAGCCGCGGGAGGAGAGGGCGGTCGGCGAGCAAGGAGCGAGATGGCGTGCAGAGCAGTGGCGGCGGCGAGCCGGAGCGGTGACAGGGGAGCGGCATGCCGGAGTGCGCGGGCGGGGCAACCATGGACGGGGGCCGCGTGGCGCAGCGACGGCGGCGGTGGTCATGGGGGTCGGGCGCGATGGCCATCCAGAGGAGGCGCGACGAGCGCGGGAGGCCGCGAGCGGGCACGTCCTCGGACGCGTGGTGACAGTGGAAGAGGGGAGAGGAGGAGGGCGCTCACGGCGGGGCCGTAGGGTAAGTGGCAGCAGGGCGGCGAGGCTTGGGGGCAACCCGTGGGGAGGAGACGAGGAAGTCGAGGCGGAGGAGCTCCGGTGAGGTCCTCGGGCGACGGTGGTGGCGCACAGCGACGGCGTGGCGGCTCCAGGGCGACTCCAAGCGAGGTGGCGGGCGGCGCCGGAGATGACGAGCGGCGTCGGCGTGCCGGGATCGGGGGCAGCGAGGTCCGGCCTGATACGTCTCCAACGTATCTATAATTTTTGATTGCTCCATGCTATGTTATCTACTGTTTTGGGCAATATTGGGCTTTATTATCCACCTATTAACTGGAGACCCAGCCCAGAATTGCTGTTTTTTTGCCTATTTCAGTGTTTCAAAGAAAATGAATATCGAATGGAGTCGAAACGGAACGAAATCAACTGGAGAAGTTATTTTTGGAAGGAAAACTACCAGATGGACTTGGACCCCACGTCAGGAGCCAAGGGAGGTGCTCACGAGGGTGCGGGGTGCCCCCCCCCCTAGGACGCGCCTCCCTACCTCGTGCCCCCCCTTCGGTCCACCGACGTACTTCTTTCACCCATATATACCTACGTATCCTAAAACTTCCAGAACAGACAATAGATCGGGAGTTCCGCCGCCAGAAGCCTCCGTAGCCACCAAAAACCAATCTAGACCCGTTTCGGCACCCTGCCGGAGGAGGCAATCCTTCTCCGGTGGCCATCTTCATCATCCCGGTGCTCTCCATGACGAGGAGGGAGTAGTTCTCCCTCGGGGCTGAGGGTATGTACCAGTAGCTATGTGTTTGATCTCTCTCTCTCTCGTGTTCTTCAGGTGATACAATCTTGATGTATCGCGAGCTTTGCTATTATATTTGGATCCTATTGTGTTTCTTTCCCCCTCTACTCTCTTGTAATGAATTGAGTTTCTGCTTTGAAGTTATCTTATCGGATTGAGTCTTTATAGATTTGAGAACACTTGATGTATGTCTTGTCGTGCGCATCTGTGGTGACAATGGGATACCACGTGATTCACTTGATGTATGTTTTGGTGATCAACTTGCGGGTTCCGCCCATGAACATATGCATAGGGGTTGGCACACGTTTTCGTCGTGATTCTCCGGTAGGAACTTTGGGGCACTCTTTGAGGTCCTTTGTGTTGGTTGAATAGATGAATATGAGATTGTGTGATGCATATCGTATAATCATACCCACGGATACTTGAGGTGACATTGGAGTATCTAGGTGACATTAGGGTTTTGGTTGATTTGTGTCTTAAGGTGTTATTCTAGTACGAACTCTAGGTGTCGGGTGGTAGGTGCGACATATGCCAACGGGTGGCTTATCATCGTGGGAGCCAGTAAGACGTCGCCGGTGCCTGGAAGCGGGATGAGGCGAAGACATGCACGCTGGCGAATCTTACCCAGCTTCAGGGCTCTCCGTGGAGATAACACCCCTACTGCTGCTCTGCGGGGTCTCCGCATGATCACTAGATGAACGAGTGGCTACAAGATGCTCCTCGAGCTGTTTAGCGAGAAGAAGAAGAAGGGCACGGCTAGCTCTCCTCTCCTCTCTATGTGGTGTCTAAAACTAGCTCAGATCCACCCTTTGCATGGGTGCCCCGGGGGGTTTATATAGGCCCACCCCCCGGGGGTACAATGGTAATCCGGCTGCGCGTGGGCCCTAGCCGTCTGTGTCTATGCTCGCCGGCTTCTGCGCCGGCTACTGGGGCCCGCCGGCTGGTGGGTCCCGCCGGCTGCCGGCTCCTTGGTCGACAGGCAGGCCCCACTGTCCAGGGCCTTGTCGGTGGCTGGTTACTGTTGCCTCAACCTGGTGATGAGGGCTTCGTCGAGGTGGGCGTGGCTACAGTGCCGCCGCCCGGCAGGCGATCGATGTAGCCTCACCGCGTCTTGTCTCCTTAATGGGGCGTCTCCTTCGAGGGAGGAGGCAAGCCGGCTGCAGGGAGCCGACCCTGTCTTGGGCCGACTGGGGGAGGCCTGGCCGCCTTCGGGTGTCTCTCTACCTGAAGGGGACCACTGCCCGTGGGCCGCGCTGACAGCCCATCGTGGGTGGCATCAGGGTCAACATGGCAACAGTACCGCGCTGGACGGGTCATGGCCACCCCGTACGGCGCACTGTGTCAGGCGTGCTCCGGGATTCGGGGGTGGCAGGCTTTACTGTAGCCACGCCCCGCCACATCGCCGTTATGTGGATGCAGACTTCGAGGGTACGATCTTGACCTCTTTGTGGGAGCCGGCCTCTTGGAGTCGGCCTTCTCGTGGCCGGCTTCTTGAAGCCGGCCCTCCCGCGGCTTTCTTCATGAGGGCTAAAACCGGGCCGCCTTCCGATAGTAGGCCTGGGAGACAGCCGGCAAGGGGAAGGTGGCCCCACGTCTTGGATTCTTGAGGGCCGGATCGGCTCGTAATTTTTTCAGAAGGGCCAGAGGGAGCCGGCTAGGCTACTCGTGGTCATTTACTCCGACAGTAGTCCCCGAAGCTGATCGAGCTTCGAGGCTGACAAAGGGACGAGAAGCTTGGTCAGCTTCCTATCCTGAGGAGCCGGCTTTGCTTATGCGCGCCGTCTTCGGAAAGCTCCGTTTCTTGTAGGCGGGAACGTGGGTCGGCTTGTGAGCTGACTGCGCGCCATCCCGTGGACCATGTGGCAAGGAAAACCTGCCAACGCACGCGCGCGATGGGACGCCGCCGCAGGCCCGGGCCCGCCACTCCTAGGCCTCGGCTCGAGCGCGGATCTTCTGCGGCCCACAACGGACCGCTCGCCTTCCCGCGGCGGTTTTATTACACCATCAGGGCGCAATAATCGCGGGACGTGGGGGAGTGGGCGCAGTTGATCCCACGTTCCCCCACACCACGCCTCCTCGGCTCCGCCGCTCCGCCCCTTCTCACCTTCCTTCTACTTCCCTTCGCCGCCGCAGCGACCCATTGCCGCGCCGCTCCGCCGTCGGACCTCTCGGTTCCTTTGGTCCCGCCGTAGCGGGGTCATGCGCGTCTCCACCGTCGCATTGTCTTGTTCCTCGCCACGTCGTTCCCATGGCGTTGTCGAGCTCGTGGGATGGCTCCAACGTCCACGAGGACCACGTTGAGTTCCTCCGCCGGACGCGGTGTCTGCCGGGCGAGAACTACGCGCGGGTTCGTCGTGCGCCGGCGAGGGAGATTTCGCCGGCACCGGAGGAGGGCGAGCGGGTAATCTTCCGCTCGCACTGCCTGGCGGCTTCGGCCTCCCGGCGAGCGGATTCCTTCGCGCTTTTCTTGAATTTTACCACCTCTAGCCGCATCACCTCACGCCCAACACGGTGATGCTGCTGTCGGCTTTCGTCACCCTGTGCGAGGGGTTTTTGGGGGTTCTCCCCACTCTCAAGCTCTGGGGAGAATTCTTCCAGAGCAAGCTCGGCACCGTTGTTGCGGGCATGCCCGCCCCTTGCGGAGCCTTCATTGCCATGAGGCGGACGGGCGAGAACAATCCGTTCCCGCCCATCCCGCTGATCCAGTCGGTGAAGCTCTGGTAGAAGTCCTATTTTTACGTGAAGAACGTCACCCAGCAAGGCGACTTCGTCAACCTGCCGGCTTACGTAGCCGGCCCGCCGGCTGGAAGGCAACCCTCGTGGAGCTACCAGGCCAGGTCATTGTCTCAGGCCGGGAACGCAACCGTCTCCCGGCTCCGGGTGATGATCCAGTCGGAGGGCCTGACCGGAGCCGACCTGGTGGCCGCCTTCATGGAGCGCCGAGTACTTCCGCTCCAAGGCCGGCCTCACATGATTTGCCAGATGAGTGGCCGCTTCGACCCGTGCCGGCTGAGCACCAGGGAGATGCCTCATGCCGAGGTGTCTTACATGGTGAACTACATTTCCAACTGCAAGCTCGCCGAGGATTGGCGATACGGCAAGGGGCCGTAATCTCGCGCCAACCCTCCGCCTGCCGTAAGTTTTTCTTCTTTTCTTCCTTTTGTAGCCGGCCTCATGATGGCCGACTTCTGATCAATTGGTTTGCCCTCAGCAGAACCCACTTCTTCCGCCGACGGCCAGGGCCACAGGGGTAGAGCGCCAGCTCCTTCCCGACCGCACGATGGACGACATCGATGATCTGGACCTGGGAGCGGCCGCCATGGAAGACGCCATCATGGGGGAAGGCGACGAGGCAGGAGGCGCAGGGCTCGGGGCCGGCCTCGAGGACTGGGCGGACGATGACGAGGTCGAAGCCGCCCCGCACCGCCAGCCGGCGCTTGATCATCAAGGCGCGGGCCCGTCTGCCGCGCCGGCTGCCCGTGGCGGCGCGCAGAAATGCCAGGCCGCGTCGACCTTCTTCGGCAGCCGGCCAAAGAAATCCAAGGGTTCCACGGCGGCGACCAAGCGGGATGAGGCGGCCGTGAAGGCGGCCCGCTTCCGCAAGGCGGTGAAACAGCCGCAGGCGATCTCGGCGTAAGTCGTCAAACGTCTTGTATTTTTTGTTGTCATCTTCGATTGAGGCTCTTCTAAACCTTTCTTTGCTCGCCGGGCAGGGCACCGCTTTCCCTCGAGCGAGGTCCTGGCGGCTTCGTAGTCAGGCCGACTGGAGGGTCCTCAGGCTCCCGCCGCATGGATCCCCGGGCCGACCTCATGGAGGCCACGGAGCGAAACGCACGGGAGGCACGGGGGGAGCGGGAGGCGGTGGAGCGAAGGACCGCCCAGGCAGCGAAGGAGCAGGCCGACGCGGCGGCCAAGGCCCGGGCGGAGGCAGCAGCCGTGGAGACGGAGGCGGAGGCATCGCACAACCAGCCTCCGCTGCTCGTCGTTCCCCTCCGCGTTGTGGCCCCCGACATCCCTGTGCCCCCGTCAGAGGAGGTTGACCAAGACCCGCCGGTGATGGAGAGGAGGGAGGACCATGTGGTCTTCGTGGAGGAGGCGCCACAGACGGCGCCGACTGGAGCGGGCCAAAGCGGCCAACCAGCCGCGGCGCCAGAGCAGCCGGCCGGGGGCGAGCCGGAGGCAGGGGCCGGCCTCGAGGTGCAGCCGGCATTTCGCCGGCACGCAGGGGGAGCTACCTCTGTGCCGGATCCGCACCGAGCTGCGGGCGCCAGCCAGACGGCCGAGGCCCTGGAGGCGGCCAGCGCCAGCACGTCCGAGTGGACGCCCATCGGGGGGATGGCCGAGCTGAACACGGCGGCCCAGGAGGTCCGGAGCCGGCTTCAAGCCCAGGCCGCTTCGCTGCAGCGATATACCCAAGAGTTCCTCGCGACACGGGCCGTCATCTGGGTGAGCCCTCTGGCCTTGGTTGTTTTTCTTTTTTTGATTTCTTCCGTGGGGGCGCGTCAGCGCACCCGCTGGGTGTAGTCCCTGAGTTCTGAGTCGGCTGCTGAGCAGGCGGCTTGGAACTTACTAGGTCCTGACAGCTATCTTATTCTTGCATCCTGTCTGATCTTCCAGGAATACCATAACCTCCGCGCTGCTGCCTTCAACTCCCAGGCTCAGGAGCCGGGCCGGAAAACCTAGGACCTGACTAACAGCCGGAGTGCGTGCTTTGTCTTGTTCATCTCCTGTGGGGGTGCGTCAGCGCACCCACTGGGTGTAGTCCCCGAGATTCGGGCCGACTGCTGAGCATTCGGGTCGGATCTTCCCTGACGACTTCTTCCTTATTGATTTTTCCTTTGTCTTCATGCTTGCAGGAGCCAACGCCGACTTGAGGGGGCAGCTCAGCGGGGCCCAGGCCGCCCTTCGCGCCAAGGAAGCCGAGTACAACGCCTTGGTCCTGGAGTGTGACCGCCTGGCCAAGAAGTTGGCCGACCAGGAGGAGAGCCACAAGGCGGCCCTGAAGAAGGCGCAGGACAGCGAGGACACCCTTAAAGCTGAGTTCGAGACCGAAGCGGCGGGCTGGGCTGAGGCAAAACAAGCGCTGAGCAAGGGCTTCGGCCGGATTGAGGACCTGATCGATGGTAAGCCGCCTTCCTCACTCCTTGCTTGCCCCTTGCCCCCTGATTTGTGTTCTGACTTGTGCTGCTTTTTGTTCTTTGTGCAGACTACTTCCCTGGCTACTCCGTCTTTGCCACCCAGATTATCGAGGCCCACCGCGAGGCACGCCGGCAGGCGGGGGCTGAAATCACGCTGGACGCGAGCCGGACGCTTGAGGAGCAACTCTTGGCGGTCCAAGCCCGGCTGCAGCCGGCTCACCGCATGCTCCGCCGCCTCCAGCGCGCCGGGGCGCAGGTGTTGGCCGCCCTCTGGCCAGGCGAAACGATTCCCCGCACCCCGAGTCGGACTGCCGACTGGCTGGAGGTTGCGGTTGGCCGCTTCAAGGCCTGGAAGGCATCGGCGGCCCGACTTGGAGCTGGGCGGGCGCTGGAGTTCGTCCGAGCCTGGTATCCCGGGCTGAACCTGGACCAGCTGCGCACCTGGCGGCTGGAGGCCGACGAGGAGATGGAGGAGGTGCGGCCGGCTATCGCTCAGCGTGCCTCGACGATCGCTGAGTGCACTGACATCAGCGTCTTTGCTCCTAAAATAAATGACGACGGCGTTGCCCAGCCGGAGGAATGGTTTGGGCTGGACCCGGCAGCGGGTGAGGACTCGGCGGAGGAGATCGCTTCCAGCGATGAAGGTAAAGACAACGAAGGAGAGGAAGGCGAAGACGTCGAGCCGGCCGGTGAAGCGGCCAACCAGCCCCAGCCTGACCGTGCCTCCAGCAACGAGGCGCGTGCTAGCGCGCCCTCTGCGGGAGGTGGTGATCATGCCGAGGTTCGCCAGCCGGCCACTCCTCCAGCCAGCACTGCCGTCTCTACCGACCTGCCCGACTCACCAGTCGCTCCCTTGGCTTAATCTGCCGTCCTTGCTTTTCCTGCTTGTTACTCTTTGAACAATTTTTATTAAACTTGCGCAGTTCCACCCACTGGGGGTGTATTCAAACTATGTTGAATGCTGGCCTTTCGAAGGCCTTTTGTGTAAATATGATCGTGTGTGTGTTTGGCTTCCATTCACGTATGCTTTTTATCTTTAGGTTGTTTCCTTTGCCGCCTTCCCCTAGCTGCTACCTTCCCAACCGGCAGCTGCTCTGCAGCCTACGGCTAAGGAAGAAGTTGGCTATATTTATTTTTTTTTATTTTTTTGGGGAAGGCAAATACTCGAGCTTTCTTAGATTGAAGTGAGGTGAATGGAAGCCGGCCGGCCGGCTACTCTGGTAGTCGGTCGGTGGTGGGAGAAAAACCGGCTTTTGTTATATTAGTCCGTTAGTCCCTAGCCGTTTTTCGTGTGGGCGTCCTTTCCTGCCTTTAACTCTTGCCAGCCGGACAGCCGGTTTCTTCGAACTGCGACTTTTGGCAAGAGAAAGCTTGGGTGCCGGCACACTACTTGTCTGACCGCGGGTAGGACTTCTAATATAACTCAAGGCGGCCAGTCCCCGGGCCGACAAGTCGAACCCGGTGCTGGACGAAAAAAGTGAATGTAATGACATGATCATAAGCATGATACTCTTCATTTATAGATAAAAGGTGGCAGTCCCCGAGCTCTCCTCGGGGGGCCTATTGTCTCGTACTTAGTACAAAAATTAGCGTGATACATACTGCATTTCAACTGTAAAATCTTCGGAGGAGGTTGGTGTTCCATGGTCGTTCCGACTCTTTGCCGGAGTCGTCTCTCTTTCGTGCCTTCGGCTTCTGTGCGTCGATCAGGTAGTAGGAGTCATTTCCCAACGCTCTACTGATGACGAAGGGGCCTTCCCAAGGGGCCGAGAGCTCGTGCTGGCCGGCTGTTTGCTGGATCAGCCGGAGCACGAGGTCGCCTTCTTGGAAAGATCTTGGTCTGACCTTCCGGCTGTGGTAGCGGCGCAAGCCCTGCTGGTAGATGGCGGACCAGCTGAGGGCTAATAGCCAGCCTTCTTCCAGCAGGTCGACGCCGTCTTCTCGTGCTTCCTTGGCCTCCGCCTTTGTGTACATGGTTACCCGAGGCGAGTCGAACTCGATGTCAGTTGGGATAACCGCCTCGGCACCATACACGAGGAAGAAAGGAGTGAAGCCAGTTGACTTGTTTGGGGTAGTGCGCAGACTCCAGAGGACGGCCGGCAGCTCATCGAGCCAACAGCCGACCGAACGTTCCAGTGGTATGACCAGTCGGGGCTTGATGCCGGAAAGGATGAGGCCGTTGGCTCGCTCGACTTGGCCGTTTGACTGTGGGTGGGCAACGGACGCTAAGTCCAACTGGATGCCCTGCGTCGCGCAGAAACGTGCCAATGCTCCCTTGGCGAAATTCGTGCCGTTGTCGGTGATGATGCTATGTGGCACGCCGTCGAGAGTTGTTATATCTGCGATGAATGTCACGGCAGTCGGCCCATTCAGCTTCTTGATCGGCTTTGCCTCAATCCATTTGGTGAATTTGTCCACGGCGACAAGCAGATGTGTCATGCCACCGCGCGCCGTCTTGAATGGGCCCACCATGTCCAGTCCCCAAACGACGAAGGGCCAAGTGAGGGGAATGGTCTTGAGTGCCGAAGCCGGCATGTGTTGCTTGGAGCTGAAGACTTGGCACCCTTTGCAATGTTTAACTAGCTCCTTGGCGTCATCCAAAGCCGTCGGCCAAAAGAACCCATGGCGGAAAGCTTTGGCGACGAGTGATCTTGAGGCCGCATGGTGGCTGCATTCTCCTTGGTGGATGTCTCTGAGGATTGCAATGCCCTTCTCTTGCTCGACGCATCGCTGGAAGACTCCAGTGACACTGCGCCTGACGAGCTCTCTGTTGACGATTGTGTATGCTCTGGCTCGGCGTTGGACTTGTCTTGCCTCTGTTTCGTCAGCCGGCAGATCTTGATTTATTAGGAAGTTGAGGATGGACTGAGCCCATGATGGAGCTGCGACTTCTTCTATTGCCAACACGGCTACTGCGACCAGGGCGGGCGGGCTGGGTGGTGAAATGCTGGAGTCGGCCGCCGCCTGTTGTGTTGGTGTAGTCCCCGGGCCGACTACCGCAGTCCCCGAGCCGGGTGTGGCAGTCCCCGGGTCGGGCGTAACTATGGAAGTCCCCGAGCCGCCTACTGACGTCCCCGGGCCGACTATCGAAGTCCCCGGGTCACCTGCTTGGTTCTTCGAGCCGGACCCGGCCACGTCGGGGTCAGGCGTCACGAAGATGGAATCAGACTCTGGAGACGGCTTGATAGACGGCTTGAGGAGGCGTTGCAGAGAGATACCGGTTGGTATTGCCTGCCGAGTGGAGCCTATTCGAGCCAGGTTATCAGCTGGCTCGTTGTTGGCTCGCGGTACATGGAGGAACTCACATCCTTCAAAGTACCCGCTGATCTGCTGAACGAGGAAGCGGTAGCTTGCCATATTTGTGTCCCTGGCGTCCCAGTCACCGGATGATTGCTGGACTACCAAGTCCGAGTCGCCGTAACATAGGATCTGGCGTATGCCGAGCTCTTTGGCAAGCCGGAGCCCGTGTATGAGCGCCTCGTACTTGGCCACGTTGTTGGAGGCGGCAAAGTGAATTTGCAGCGTGTATCTGAGCTTGTCGCCTTTGGGAGAGGTGAGGATGACGCCGGCTCCCAAGCCGGTGCGCATCTTGGACCCGTCGAAGTGCATGCGCCAATGAGTGGAGTCGGGAGCTGGCGGTAGGTACTGGGTCTCGGCCCAGTCGACGAGGAAGTCGGCCAATGCTTGGGACTTGATGGCGGTGCGAGGCTGGTAGAAGATCATGTAGGGGGCCAGCTCGATGGCCCATTTCGCCACCCGGCCGGATGCATCCCGGCTGCCTATGATCTCGGCAAGCGGGGCGGTGCATACGACCGTGATGGGGTGCTCTTGGAAGTAGGGCTTCAGCTTTTTGGCGGCGAAGTACACGCCATAGCACATCTTCTGGTAGTGCGGGTAGTTCTGCTTCGAGGTAGACAGCACCTCGCTCAAATGTACACCGGCCTCTGGACCGGCTGGGCTCGACCCTCTTCTGGGCGCTGGACTACAATGACGGTGCTGACCACCCGGCTGGTTGCGGCAATGTAGAGGAGCATGGGTTCTTTCTTAGTCGGCGCCACTAGGACAGGCGGCGTGTCCAGCATCTTCTTCAGCTCGTGAAAAGCTTGGTCGGCTTGGTTGTTCCACTCGAAGTGAGTGGTCTTCTTCATGAGGCGGTAGAGGGGGAGAGCTTTCTCTCCGAGCCGGCTGATGAAGCGGTTCAGGGAGGCCAAGCACCCGGTGAACTTCTGGACGTCTCGAAGTTTGGTGGGAATCGCCATTCTCTCAATGGTCTTAATCTTTACTGGGTTGCATTCAATGCCGCGTTCGGAGACCAGGAAGCCTAGAGCTGGCCGGCTGGCACTCCGAACACGCATTTCTCGGGGTTGGGCTTGATCTGGAACCGGCGCAGGTTTTCAAATGTTTCCTTGAGGTCCTCCAGCAAGGTGTCGCGCTTCTCCGTCTTCACCACAATGTCGTCTACGTAGACGTGGGCATTTCTGCCGAGCTGCTTGAGGAGGCACTTCTGCATGCAACGCTGAAAAGTGGCACCGGCATTTCTTAAGCCGAATGTCATAGTCAGGTAGCAGAAAGCTCTGAATAGCGTGATGGAGGCGGTCTTCAGGCGGTCAGCTGGATCTAGCTTTATCTGGTGGTATCCTGAGTAAGCATCCAAGAAACTCAACAGCTCGCATTCGGCTGTGGAGTCTATCACTTGATCAATCCTTGGCAGGGCAAAGGGATCTTTGGGGCAGGCCTTGTTGAGGCTCGTGTAGTCTATGCACATGCGCCACTTGTTGTTCTTCTTTAGCACGAGGACCGGGTTGGCGAGCCACTCTAGAAAGAAAACCTCCATAATGAAGCCGGCTGCCAGAAGCCGGGCTATCTCCTCTCCCACAATCCTTCTTTTCTCCTCCGACAGTCGGCGGAGGGGTTGTTTGACTGGTTTTGCGCCTTCTCGGACATGTAGCTTGTGCTCGGCGAATTCCTTCGAAACACCTGGCATGTCCTTAGGGGACCATGCAAAGATATCCCGATTCTCATGGAGGAAGTCGGCGAGCTCGCCTTCCTATTTGCTGTTTAGCTTTGCCCTGATGACGGCAAACCTTTCTGGGTGCTCGGGGTCAAGAGGTATCTTCTTTGTCTCCTTGGCCGGCTAGAAAGATCCTTGGGCATCACACTCCTTGGGATCGGGAGGCAGGGCCGGGTGTTTGCCGGTCATGGCCACGACTCGGTCCAACATCTTCTTTTCTTCGGCAATCACAAGGGACTCGGCCAGCCGGCTGCTGGCTGCAGCGCACTCGGAAGATTTCTTGTAATCGCCGGCTATGGTGATGATGCCCTTGGTGCTCGGCATCTTCATCTTGAGGTAAGCATAGTGGGGAACAGCCATGAACCTGGCCAAGGCAGGATGGCCAAGCAATGCATGGTAGGGGCTCTCCAGGTCCACCACTTCAAACCAGATCGCTTCTCGGCAGAAATGATCCTTGTCCCCAAAGAGAACATCAATCTTGATCTTGCCAATGGGGGCGCAGGACAGGCCAGGTACAATGCCATGGAACACAGTCCGAGTAGGCATGAGTTGCTTCGTCTTGACGTTCAGCTTCTCCAGGGTGTCACGGTACAGGATGTTGATGCTGCTCCTGCCGTCTATCAGCACGCGGGAGAAATGGCCGGCGCGTCTGTCCGTTGCAAGGGTGGCATCCAAAACCAACGCATAAGAGCCGGGAGATGGCATCACCTCTGGGTGGTCGGCCCGGCTCCAGCTGATAGGCTTTTCTGACCAGTGCATGTGCTCGGCGGGGTTGGTAGCGACCATGTTGACTTCTTGGTGCTCTCGGCGTCTGCTACGCCGGCCTTCGGGCTGGCTTGTAAAGACGACATAGGCGGCATGCTCGTCGGGGAACTCATCGTGCACAGTTCCGACTGCTGGCCGAGCGGTCGGCAGCTGCGGAGCTGGAGGCGGCGGACCAGCAAGCGGAGGCGGCGGACCAGCAGGCGGAGGCGGCGGACCAACAGGCGGAGGCGGCGCGAGCCCTTCACCTTTGGAGATTCGGGTGAGCTAGTGGCACTTCCGGGTTGTGTGGTTGGATGGCTTCGCGCCGCTGTGGAACTTGCACGGGGCGTCGAGAGTTTTCTTGTAGGAGATAGCCGGCTGCCAAGCCGGCCTGCCGCCCTTCTGCTTCTTGGGTGCGGGCCGCCCTTCGGGCTGCTTGTCCTCGACTGTGGCCACCTGCCGGCTAGTGGAGAGCGGCACGGGGCCCTTGCGCTTGTGGTCGTTCTGGTACGGGCGTCGGCCGGAGTCCCCGGCCGGCGTCTTGGGCGCCGGGTTGATTACCTTCCTGGACGCGTCTACCCGGAGTTCAGTCTTCATTGAGGAGTCGGCGGTGGCGTACTTGTCCGCTATGACCAGAAGCTCGTCGAGGGTAGTCGGCTCATCATAGAGGAGTTTGTGCTTAAGGAGGGTGCCTTCTCGGCATCCGGCGGTGAAGTATTCGATGGCTTGCACCTCGTGCACCCCTTTGCAAGAGTTGCGGAGCTCGGCCCAACGCGTGAGGTAGTCGCGAGTGGATTCGGCGGGGCCTTGTATGCACAAGGAGAGCTGTCTGGGCTTGGGGGCCCGCTTGTAGGTGCTGGTGAAGTTGCGGACGAAGGCCTCCGTGAAGTCTAGCCAACTGTTGATGATGTAGGGCCTGAGGCTATTGATCCAGGTCCGCGTCGTGCCTTGCAGCATGAGGGGCACGTACTTCACGGCAACGCGCCTGTTGCCGTTTGCTATGCGAACCGCTGTGGAGTAGTCGATCAACCAATCTTCCGGCTTCACGGAGCCGTTGTACTTGGGCGTGTCTCTTGGGAGCGAGAACCCTTTGGGGAAAGGCTCGTCGCGGATGCAGGGGCCGAAGCAAGGCGGGCTGACATCATCTTCTTCTTCTAGCGCCAGGGATCGCGCTAGGCGGTCGATCCGATGGCGGGCGTCGTTCTCGCTGACTCCTTCACGAAGACCTAGTCGGCCGCTGAGAGTCGGATGTGTGACAGGCGGTGGGGTGGGATATCTCTCCCCACGAGGCGAAGGCGGAGGTGGGTTGCCCCGCCGCTCCATGGCCCGGGGATGGCCTTCTGCGTCTCGCTCGATGGAGGTCCGGGTTCGGCTTCGGCTGGCAGCCGGCTCCTTCTCGTGTTGCGCGCGGGTTTTACCCGCAGTCGGCGTCCGGGACGTTGTGCCATGCTCTCGGCGCGGGGGAGGGCTTTCCGCACGGGCATCGGCTTCGTGCCGCTGTGCGGCTGCATCGATTAGTTGCTGGATGCATCTGGTCATGTGGGGGAGTTCTTCGGCCCCCAGTCCGTCTAGCTCGTCTACGGCCGCCTGGGCGGCGTGCAGGTTCTCGAGCGGAGTGGCGTAGACTGGGCGGTCGACTCCTAGCGTGTCGGCGAGGGCAGCGCCGCTCTGTCTGACAATGTCGGCTCAGCTTGGCCCGCCTGGGGGCAGCGTGCCAAAGGTGGCGTGGTTGGCTTCGTGCTGGTGGGCCTCGGTGAGGCGTCTCATGGAGGCCAACTTCTGGCCCTCCATGAGGAGGGCGAGCCTCCAATGCTTCGGCGTCGGCATCGGCCGGGAGGGGGATGGACAAATCGTGGACCGCTGCATGCGGGGCATCGAGGGTGTTCTCGCCAGAAGCGCCACCGTGGCCGATGACCATCACCTCGGTGGTGGCGCCGTCGCAGCCATCGGCCCGGGGAAGAGGGTCATTGTAGATCACGACGTTGATGGGGAAAGCGTCGAGCGAGGCCGTGTCGGAGTCGACAGGCATCGGATCGGTGGAGCCAACAGACTCCAAGTCCCCAGCAAGCTCGCCGGAGACGTGGAGCTGGCCGAGGAGGTTGACGAGTTGGTCGGTGCCTGCGTCAGAGGCGAGCTCGTCGGAGATGAGGGTCTTGTCAAGGAGATCGGCGAGGCTGCTCGCTGCGCAGACGTTGGCGACGCCTTGCAGCGCGTCGTGGCAAGCGCCATCGGGCGTGCCGGGCTGGCTACGCTCGCTGGGGAGGAAGAGGGTTCCCGTCCAGAACAGGTCTTCGGACGACGGTGCACCTGGCCCCACGGTGGGCGCCAAATGTCGGGTGGTAGGTGTGACATATGCCAACGGGTGGCTTATCATTGTGGGAGCCAGTAAGACGTCGCCGGTGCCTAGAAGCGGGATGAGGCGAAGACATGCACGCTGGCGAATCTTACCCAACTTCGGGGCTCTCCGTGGAGATAACACCCCTACTGCTGCTCTGCGGGGTCTCCGCATGATCACTAGATGAACGAGTGGCTACAAGATGCTCCTCGAGCTGTTTGGCGAGAAGAAGAAGAAGAGCACGGCTAGCTCTCCTCTCCTCTCTATGTGGTGTCTAAAACTAGCTCAGATCCACCCTTTGCATGGGTGCCCCGGGGGGTTTATATAGGCCCACCCCCCGGGGGTACAATGGTAATCCGGCTGGGCGTGGGCCCTAGCCGTCTGTGTCTACGCTCGCCGGCTTCTGCGCCGGCTGCTGGTGGGTCCCGCCGGCTGCCGGCTCCTTGGTCGACAGGCAGGCCCCACTGTCCAGGGCCTTGTCGGTGGCTGGTTACTGTTGCCTCAACCTGGTGACGAGGGCTTCACCGAGGTGGGCGTGGCTACAGTGTCGTCGCCCGGTGGGCGATCGCTGTAGCCTCACCGCGTCTTATCTCCTTAATGGGGCGTCTCCTTCGAGGGAGGAGGCAAGCCGGCTACGGGGAGCCGGCCCTGTCTTGGGCCGACTGGGGGAGGCCTGGCCGCCTTCAGGTGTTTCTCTACCTGAAGGGGCCCACCGCCCATGGGCCGCGCTGACAGCCCATCGTGGGTGGCATCAGGGTCAACATGGCAACAGTGCCGCGCCGGATGGGTCATGGCCACCCCGTACAACGCACTGTGCCAGGCGTGCTCCGGGATTCGGGGGTGGCAGGCTTTACTGTAGCCACGCCCCGCCACATCGCCGTTATGTGGATGCAGACTTCGAGGGTATGATCTTGACCGCTTTGTGGGAGCCGGCCTCTTGGAGTCGGCCTTCTCGTGGCCAGCTTCTTGGAGCTGGCCCTCCCGCGGCTTTCTTCATGAGGGCTAAAGCCGGGCCGCCTTCCGACAGTCGGCCTGGGAGACAGACGGCAAGGGGAAGGCGGCCCCACGTCTTGGATTCTTGAGGGCCGGATCGGCTCGTAATTTTTTCAGAAGGGCCAGGGGGAGCCGGCTAGGCTACCCATGGTCATTTACTCCGACACTAGGGTTGTTTGTGACACTTATAGGAATAGCCCAACGGATTGATTGGAAAGAATAACTTTGAGGTGGTTTTGTACCCTACCATAATCTCTTCATTCGTTCTCCGTTATTAGTGACTTTGGAGTGACTCTTTGTTGCATGTTGAGGGATAGTTATGTGATCCAATTATGTTATTATTGTTGAGAGTACTTGCACTAGTGAAAGTATGAACCCTAGGCCTTGTTTCAACGCATTGCAATACCGTTTACGCTCACTTTTATCATTAGTTACCTTGCTGTTTTTATATTTTCAGATTACAAAAACTATTATCTACTATCCATATACCACTTGTATCACCATCTCTTCGCCGAACTAGTGCACCTATACAATTTACCATTGTATTGAGTGTGTTGGGGACATAAGAGACTCTTTGTTATTTGGTTGCAGGGTTGCTTGAGAAAGACCATCTTCATCCTATGCCTCCTACGGATTGATAAACCCTAGGTCATCCACTTGAGGGAAATTTGCTACTGTCCTACAAACCTGTGCAGTTGGAGGCCCAACAACGTCTACAAGAAGAAGGTTGTGTAGTATACATCAAGCTCTTTTCCGGCGCCATTGCCGGGGAGGTTAGCGCTTGAAGGTATATCTTTAGATCTTGCAATCGAGTCTTTTAGTTTCTTGTTTTATCACTAGTTTAGTCTATAAAAGAAAATTACAAAAAATGGAATTAAGTTTGCCTCATACGCTTCATCTTTTTAATATCTTTCGTGAGTATGATGGAAAGGAAAATTGTGCTCAAGTGCTAGAAGAAGAATGCATTAGAATGTTTGGAACTAAATATTTGAATGATGAGCATGATTGCAATGTTGTTAGTACGAAATCTTTGAATATCCATGACACTAATGATGATTGCACTAGTTATGATGAAAATGTCTCCTATAAACATCTCAATTTTTGTGGAGTGCATTGGGTTTGTAAGTACACACCAAATAGAGAAGATAGATATTGCAAGAAGCATAAGTACTTAGAAACTAAATTGTTGCAAGAAGAGCTAGATGATTGTGCTGAAAATTTAAATTTTCTTGGCCATACTTGTGAGCTTTGTAATGAACGTGGTCATTTAATTATCGGATGCAAATTGTTTCATGATCTAATCGTGTCCAAAAATTGTGATGACTTGATTTCCCTTGCACATTATAATAAACTTAGTTTTCTTATGGGCTACGAAGAAATGAAACGTATAACTATGGATATTCCAAAATTTGCCCTTGATAGAGTTCTTCATTTTGACCTAGAGGAAATTTATATATATGTATTGTGCGGTGAATTGCATTGAAAATCCTTATATTGCCAATTACATAAAGAAAAGAAAACAAATAGAAGATGAAGAGAATACTAATGAAAGGGAAGAGACTCCCCAATATCCTCCTATTATTTCTTATGATGAATCAGGTAACGAGGAGGAGCCTCCTATTCAACCAATCTCATTAATAAGGAGCTCCAAAAAGAGGATTGAACCCGCACATGATGTGGTGAAGAAGAAGAAAAGAAAAAGGAAGAGAGGTAAAAAGATATCTCTCCTAAATAATGCTGCTCCCATTACTATTGTGCCTCATGAAAATATAATTGTGGAAGATAATGATACTTCTTATGATCTTGAAAATCTTTTTGGCACTTGCTTGGACGAATATGATAATTGCTATACTATTGGTGCTATCCATACTATTAATTATGAGAGTGATTATGCTTATGATATGAAAAGGCCCAAGCTTGGGGATGCTATGTTTGATGAAGGATGTTTTTGAAAATACATTTGCTGCAATTAATGTTTGTCCCAAGCTTGGGGATGCTACGCTTAATGAAGATGATATTTTTAGTCTCCCAAGTTTTAATATGCAAATTTATAATGATGATAGCATGCCTCCTACTTATGATAATTATTGTGATGATACATATGCTATAAAAAGTAGTGATGATTATATTTATAAAACTTTTTATGATTATGATTACCCTTTTCTGAACATTACTCTTTTAATGTGGAAACAATTTATAATATTCAAGTCTCTTATGATACTCCCACTATCCCGAATGAGAAGAATTTTGCTTATGTGGAGAGTAGTAAATTTTCTATGCTCATAGATCATGAAAAGAATTCTTTAGGTGCTGGTTATATTGTTGAATTCATTCATGATGCTACTGAAAATGATTATGAGGGAGGAACATATGCTTGTAGGAATTGCAATAATATCAAGTTTCCTCTCTATGTGCTTAAAGTTTTGAAGTTATGCTTGTTTTACCCTCCTATGCTAGTTGATTATTGTTCCCATAAGTTGTTTGATCAAAAAATCCCTATGCATAGGAAGTGGGTTAGACTTAAATGTGCTAGTCATATTCCTCATGATGCTCTCTTTATGTTACAATTCTTATCTTTTATATGAGCATCATTGAAATCATCATGCCTAGCTAGGGGCGTTAAACGATAGCGCTTGTTGGGAGGCAACCCAACTTTATTTTTGTCCCTTGATTTTTGCTCCTGTTTAGTAATAAATAATTTATATAACCTCTGTTATGATTGAGTTTTTTATGTTTTATTTAGTGTTTGTGCCAAGTAGAACCGTTGGGAAGACTTGGGGAAAGTCTTTGCGATCATGCTGTAAAAAACAGAAACTTTAGCGCTCACGAGAACTGCTGCCATTTTTATTTGGAGAGTGATATTTAGTTAATTATTTTTGCAGATGATTAATAGATAAATTCCTAAGGTTCAGCAATTCATTTGAGAATTTTTTTGAGTTCCAGAAGTATACGTTTGATCCAGATTACTACAGACTGTTCGGTGTTTGACAGATTCTGTTTTTCATGTGTTGTTTACTTATTTTGATGAATCTATGGCTAGTAAAATAGTTTATAAACCATAGAGAAGTTGTAATACAGTAGGTTTAACACCAATATAAATAAAGAATGAGTTCACTACAGTACCTTGAAGTGGTGATTTATTTTCTTATACTAACGGAGCTTACGAGTTTTCTGTTAAGTTTTGTGTTGTGAAGCTTTCAAGTTTTGGGTAAAGATTCGATGGACTATGGAATAAGGAGTGGCAAGAGCCTAAACTTGGGGATGCCCAAGGCACCCCAAGGTAATATTCAAGGATATCCAAGAGCCAAAGCTTGGGGATGCCCCGGAAGGCATCCCCTCTTTTGTCTTCGTTCATCGGTAACTTTACTTGGAGCTATATTTTTATTCGCCACATGATATGTGTTTTCCTTGGAGCGTCAATTTATTTTGTTAGGATTTTATTTCTGTTATTTAGAACAATGTTTTGAATCTTTTATTTCAATAAAAGTGGCATTGATAGCCTTTACTATGCCTATTTTAAAAGTCCACATGTTGCTGTTTGAAAACACAAAGTTTACCGCTATTGCAATAATTCCCTAGAAAATTCAGAATGTGATAAAATGTTGAAACCTTTTGCATATTAAGATATGATAAATTTACTACAGTGGGAATTTTATTTCATAATTTTTGGAGCTAGGGAAGTATGGATGTTGCTGCATTCTTTACAGACTATCCTGTTTAGGCAGATTGCTGTTTTGTTTGCATATGTTTGCTTCTTTAATGATTCTATTTGAGGATAGGACTATTAAATATGCGGAGGCATTTAGTATGCAATGTTGAACGATAATTTTAGTGATTTGCTACAGTAGAGTATGATAAGGTTTTTGCAATGGTTTATACTAACTTATCTCACGAGTCCTTGTTGAGTTTTGTGTGGATGAAGCTTTTGAGATTTAGGGAGACTGTGATATGAGAGGAATTAAGGAGACACAAAAGCTCAAGCTTGGGGATTCCCAAGGCATCCCAAGATAATATTTCTAGAAGTCTCAAGCATCTAAGCTTGGGGATGCCCCGGTTGGCATCCCACCTTTTTCTTCAACAACTATCGGTTAGTTCGGTTGATCCTAAGTTTTTGCTTCTTCACATGATGTTTTCTATTCTTAGATGTCATTTTATTTTGCTTTGCTTGCTGTTTGAATAAATTATCAAGATCTGAAATTATTAAATGTTAGAGAGTCTTCACATAGTTGCATAATTATTCGACTACTCATTGATCTTCACTTATATCTTTCGGAGTAGTTTGTCATTTGCTCTAGTGCTTTACTTATGTCTTTTAGAGCATGGTGGTAGTTTTATTTTGAAGAAATAGATGAACCCTCATGCTTCACTTAGATTATTTTGAGAGTCTTAATAGCATGGTAATTTGCTTAAAATCCTAATATGCTAGGTATTCAAGAATAATAAAACTTTCTTATGAGTGTGTTGAATACTAAGAGAAGTTTGATGCTTGATGATTGTTTTGAGATATGGGGGTAATAATATCAAAGTCATGCTAGTTGAGTAGTTGTGAAATTGAGAAATACTTGTGTTGAAGTTTGCAAGTCCTGTAGCATGCACGTATGGTAAACGTTATGCAACAAATTTGAAACATGAGGTGTTATTTGATTGTCTTCCTTATGAGTGGCGGTCGGGGACGAGCGATGATCTTTTCCTACCAATCTATCCCCCTAGGAGCATGCGCGTAGTGCCGAGGTTTTTGATGACTTGTAGATTTTTGCAATAAGTATGTGAGTTCTTTATGACTAATGTTGAGTCCATGGATTATACGCACTCTTACCCTTCCATCCTTGCTAGCCTCTTCGGTACCGTGCATTGCCCTTTCTCACGTTGAGAGTTGGCGCAAACTTAGCCGGTGCATCCAAACCCCGTGATATGATACGCTCTGTCACACATAAACCTCCTTATATCTTCCTCAAAACAACCACCATACCTACCTATTATGGCATTTCCATAGCCATTCCGAGATATATTGCCATGCAACTTTCCACCATTCCGTTCATCATGACACATTCATCATTGTCATATTGCTTAGCATGATCATGTAGTTGACATAGTATTTGTGGCAAAGCCACCGTTCATAATTCTTTCATACATGCCACTCTTGGTTCATTGCATGTCCTGGTACACCGTCGGAGGCATTCATATAGAGTCATCTTTGTTCTAGTATCGAGTTGTAATCATTGAGTTGTAAATAAATAGAATTGTGATGATCATCATTATTAGAGCATTGTCCCAAGTGAGGAATAAAAAAAGATAAAGGCCATAAAAAAGAGAAGGCCCAAAAAAAAGAGAGAGGCCATAAAAAAAGAGAAGGCCCAAAAAAATGAGAGAAAAGGAGAAAAAGGACAATGTTACTATCCTTTTAGCACACTTGTGCTTCAAAGTAGCACCATGATCTTCATAGTAGAGAGTCTCTCATGTTATCACTTTCATATACTAGTGGGAATTTTTCATTAAAGAACTTGGCTTGTATATTCCAACAATGGGCCTCCTCAAGTGCCCTAGGTCTTTGTGAGCAAGCAAGTTGGATGCACACCCACTTAGTTTCTTTTGTTGAGCTTTCATACATTTATAGCTCTAGTGCATCCGTTGCATGGCAATCCCTACTCCTTGCATTAACATCAATCGGTGGGCATCTCCATAGCCCATTGATTAGCCTCGTTGATGTGAGACTTTCTCCTTTTTGTCTTCTCCACATAACCCCCTCATTATTCTATTCCACCCATAGTGCTATATCCATGGCTCGTGCTCATGTATTGCGTGAAAGTTTATAGGTTTGAGATTACTAAAGTATGAAACAATTGCTTGACTTGTCATCGGGGTTGTGCATGATGAGAGCATTCTTGTGTGACGAAAATGGAGCATGACTAAACTATATGATTTTGTAGGGATGAACTTTCTTTGGCCATGTTATTTTGAGAAGACATGATTGCTTAGTTAGTATGCTTGAAGTATTACTATTTTTACGTCAATATGAAATTTTGTCTTGATTCTTTCGGATCTGAATATTCATGCCACAATTAAGAAGAATTACATTGAAATTATGCCAAGTAGCACTCCGCATCAAAAATTCTGTTTTTATCATTTACCTACTCGAGGACGAGCAGGAATTAAGCTTGGGGATGCTTGATACGTCTCCAACGTATCTATAATTTTTGATTGCTCCATGCTATGTTATCTACTATTTTGGGAAATATTGGGCTTTATTATCCACTTTTATATTATTTTTGGGACTAACCTATTAACCGGAGGCCCAGCCCAGAATTGTTTTTTTTTTCCTATTTCAGTGTTTCGAAGAAAAGGAATATCAAACGGAGTCGAAACGGAACGAAATCAACTGGAGAAGTTACTTTTGAAAGGAAAGCTACCGGATGGACTTGGACCCCACGTTAGGATCCAAGGGAGGTGCTCATGAAGGTGGGGGGCATGCCCCCCCTAGGGCGCGCCCCCCTGCCTCGTGGCCCCCCCTTTGGTCCACCGACGTACTTCTTTCACCCATATATACCTACGTATCCTAAAACTTCCATAACAGACAATAGATCGGGAGTTCCGCCGCCAAAAGCCTCCGTAGCCACCGAAAACCAATCTAGACCCGTTCTGGCACCCTGCCGGAGGGGGCAATCCTTCTCCGGTGGCCATCTTCATCATCCTGGTGCTCTCCATGACGAGGAGGGAGTAGTTCTCCCTCGGGGATGAGGGTATGTACCAGTAGCTATGTGTTTGATCTCTCTCTCGTGTTCTTGAGGTGATACGATCTTGATGTATCGTGAGCTTTGCTATTATATTTGGATCCTATGATGTTTCTTCCCCCCTCTACTCTCTTGTAATGAATTGAGTTTCCCCTTTGAAGTTATCTTATCGGATTGAGTCTTTATAGATTTGAGAACACTTGATGTATGTCTTGCCGTGCGTATCTGTGGTGACAATGGAATACCACGTGATTCACTTGATGTATGTTTTGGTGATCAACTTGCGGGTTCCGCCCATGAACCTATGCATAGGGGTTGGCACATGTTTTCGTCGTGATTCTCCGGTAGGAACTTTGGGCCACTCTTTGAGGTCCTTTGTGTTGGTTGAATAGATGAATCTGAGATTGTATGCATATTGTATAATCATACCCACGGATACTTGAGGTGACATTGGAGTATCTAGGTGACATTTGGGTTTTGGTTGATTTGTGTCTTAAGGTGTTATTCTAGTATGAACTCTAGGGCTGTTTGTGACACTTATAGGAATAGCCCAACGGATTGATTGGAAAGAATAACTTTGAGGTGGTTTCGTACCCTACCATAATCTCTTCGTTCGTTCTCCGCTATTAGTGACTTTGGAGTGACTCTTTGTTGCATGTTGAGGGATAGTTATGTGATCCAATTATGTTATTATTGTTGAGAGGACTTGCACTAGTGAAAGTATGAACCCTAGGCCTTGTTTCAACGCATTGCAATACCGTTTACGCTAACTTTTATCATTAGTTACCTTGTTGTTTTTATATTTTCATATTACAAAAACTATTATCTACTATCCATATACCACTTGTATCACCATCTCTTTGCCGAACTAGTGCACCTATACAATTTACCATTGTATTGAGTGTGTTGGGAACACAAGAGACTCTTTGTTATTTGGTTGCAGGGTTGCTTGAGAGAGACCATCTTCATCCTACGCCTCCTACGGATTGATAAACCTTAGGTCATCCACTTGAGGGAAATTTGCTACTGTCCTACAAACCTCTGCACTTGAAGTTTCAAGCGAATGGACAAACGATCGATACCTAAATAGATTGTGAGAAGGGGGCTCAAAGCATCGGGAATAGATCATCTCTAGAAGGGTGGCACGTGAATAACATACAAAGCCGCCCATGGGGAATGACTTTGGAAACAAGGGGTACAGGAGAGTCGGGTTTCGATCCTGTGGAACTGTGGGTTATGGGCCCACCATGTGGGTTAAAGGTAGAAAGGGCACTGGCATCTCGCACGATCATGTAAGCAAGGCAGGTCAGAGGATAGCCTATCGGTTATGTCGGCAACAACATCGGTACCAAGGGCGAGGGACGAAGAGAACCATTTTCCTGCTCGTTGAACGAGGCGGGCCATTAGGCAAAGTTCTCGTCCATCGGTGGCTACCGGAATGTCATCAACAATAGTAACATGGTCTTTACTGACAGAGTTGTACATTGAGGTGCTTACGTAAGCAGGAAATTATCTCTACTGAGATAAGTTAGTTTACCGGAAAGGTTAAACAAAAAAATGGAAAGGAAAATATGATTAGTATATTAAACAGAACAATGGAAAGGAAAATGTGTTTAAACACATTTATCAGGAGTATATCCTTCCCAAGGACAAGCAGAGGATGATATCCGTGACAGGATAGTAAGTAGATAACCAATTAGGAAAAGGGAAAGAAATTTCATGACATTACCCATACAACGGTGTTTGGATAATTGATAAAGGAAATTTAGTATCGCGTTTCAAATGTTCTTATTGGAGATCGGATTACCACAGAAAGGCTTCGAGATAGCATTCGCATGGTTTCAAACAAAGGTCAGACTTTGGATACACCAAGGATCCATCAGAAACAACTTAGAAAATAAGTCATACAATTTTAGCAGGGAAAAGATGAGGGTGTGGCCGACGGGCTTGGTAGCAATCCATCGGCATGTCAAAATTAATATGATCAAGTTTGTGTTTGGGGGAAGACAAGAATGTTGTTGATGCTGACACAAATCATTGAGAGGCAAGGATGGTATTTCTAGCCATGAATTCAATTGACATCTCTGAAGAAGCCAAAGTGTTGACGGTGATCAAGACAAATTTTGTCGAGAGACTCTATGAAGATGCCCTTGAGCAGAAAAGGGAGGATGAAGTGAAAGGCTATGAGAACCACGGATTCGACACAAGCTCAAATTCAAGCTTGTTGTTCGAGATGAAATGATAAGATGAGGAAGATCGACGTAAGCTTAGCTCATCGTCGGAAGTTGCTCCGGGCATAAGGACCAGGTAGCACAATTAAAAAGTTGTCATGATAAAATATAGCCGTTCAGGCTAGGAATGATGTGATGGGGTATAAAGCTTCCCAGTATCAAGTACTAGGTGTAATGCCAGAAGGTAAATCGGAGTAGAGGTTGGACGGGGGAAATGATTTGCAGAGGATAAGTATTTTAACTTATCCAGTAAATGGAGTCAAGGAGGAAATATGGTCGGAATCACGATAGCAAGGATCAATTCATGGATACAAGATGATCTTGTACCAAAGAAATAATTATTTTTACGAGCAGCTTCCATGATAAGTTCTACATCGAGTCCATGGGCATGAACACAAAGGTTCAAGGTCGACTCCCACTTCTTCAATGCATAACCTTTCATTCACTCCTCGTTCTCGAAGAAATTGTAGTGTAGAAGATTTATCTGGCGAAGAACCAGAAGAGTAAGACTCACATCTCTTTTGAGTTCACACAGATTAGGGAAGGCATATGATCAACCCGTAGGGGTATCTTAGGAACACCTACCACTAACTTCCAGAGCATATAACATCAGCTCAATAGCAGAGCATGGTTGACAATAAGCGGAGGATACAATTTACCGAAGGCAATATTTATCAGGGGAAGAGTGCACGAGATTTTGAATATGAAAGACATTGCTGGATAAAAATCCAACAAAGGATTCAGCGGTCCTCAATGGATCTGATGTGAGTATCAGTACTCAATCAGAAGAGGGAAAGAATGCAAAGGCAACATATTATAGAAACAGCTGAATAATTCGACGTTCAAGTTGAAGGGAACTAGGTGGACAATCATTACAACATGATTGGCCAAGATCCAACTCATGTCTAGATTGACGTATGAGCAGGAAGGTCAAATTTTAGGATTCGACTGATGATTGCGAGCAATCGCAACATAAAGAATCAATAGGCTCAGGATGACAAGGACAAAGGATGTTAATGAATATTGCTAGACATATGGATTTAACCATAATGCAGGCAGACAAGACTTTCGGGAGCACTAGGCTGCAGAGGATCTTTGGGAGATCGAATTGCATTCGAAGAATTTTGTGAGACATAATATCAACTAGGGATGAACAAATCTCTAATAAGTGTAAGGAATTTTTCTAGGGTTATTCAGGCGGAAAAGAGCTGCAAGGCAGTCGGAAAAAGGATTCTAGAAAGTCGAAGAATACTTTCGGGTATCTTGTAACAACAAGAACGACTGGGGATGGAAGTAAGAACGGCAAGGGTACATGTTTATCCATAAGGATTCAACGGTGTTAAGGGATTGCAAAAGAAATGAACACAAGTTGTCGGGAGTAGATCAGAGAGTATCTTCGAATTCTTCTGGTGAAGCAGGCAACCATCCGGAATGAAGGGGCTCTCCGGGGAAATTCGTTACGAGAACCTAATGTAGTTAGTAAATTCATTTAACCCTGAATAGAAGAGAGAACACAGTCCCAGAGTATAGACGAGGAGTAAAAGATCCTAATACCACCCATATGGCGACGTGGGCCCGTAAGCCACACAACCATGTTAGTAAAAGTTTTGTAGTGACTAGACTCAACTTCGGCCAAGGAGTTGGAAAGGGGCTACCTACAGGCAGTCGACTCTAATACCAACTTGTGACGCCCTCGATTCAACCGTACACTAATCATACACGCAAATGTGTATGATCAAGATCAAGGACTCACGGGAAGATATCACAACACAACTCTAGACACAAATTAAAATAATACAAGCTTTATATTACAAGCCAGGGGCCTCGAGGGCTCGAATACACCAGAGTCAGCGGAAGCAACAATATCTGAGTACAGACATAAGTTAAACAAGTCTACCTTAAGAAGGCTAGCACAAAAGCATATACGATTGAAAAGGCAAGGCCTCCTGCCTGGGAGCCTCCTAACTACTCCTGGTCGTCGGCGGTCTTTACGTAGTAGTAGTCATCAGTGGCATCGTCTGGCTCCTAAGATCCGTCATCTGGTCGCAACAATTGGGTATGGGGGAAAAGAGGTAGCAAAGCAGCCGTGAGTACTCATCCAAAATACTCGCAAGACTTACATCAGATCTAAACTAAGTATGCATCTGTATCAAAGGAAAATGGATGTATCTATGGACTAAACTACAGAATGCCAGAATAGAGGAAAGGCCTAGTCCTATCGATGACTAGCATCTTCTGGAATCCACCATCTTGCAGCAACAGGAGGGGGTAGAGTAGCATAAAGTAAAGTAGCAGTAGTGTTATCAACCTCGGCCAGAGATCCTTTCTCGACTCCCAGCGAGAAAGCAATCCCAGAGCCATACTATCCATTCATCATAACCATGTCTCATATCCATTTCTCATCTCAAGTACCCAGTTCTAGTTGTATCGATCGGGATACAACTCCAAGTGTCTGTTACCGTAGGACAGGCTATCGATAGATGTTTTCTTCCCTACAGGGGTGCACCAACTTACCCACCACGCTCGATTAACTCCAGCCGGACACACTTTCCTGGGTCATTCCCGGCCTAGGCCAAACAATACGCCGCAACCCGACCTAGGCTTAATAGAGAGGCCAACACGCCAGACTAAACCTATGCCCCCAGGGGTCATGGGCCATCTCCCTGGGAACTCCTGCACGTTGCGTGGGCGGCCGGTGAGCAGACCTAGCTACCTCCTTCAATAAGGCAGGTGCTTACCAGTCCAACCCGGCGCGCGCCGCTCAGTCTCTGATGTCTATTAAGCTTCGGCTAATGTATACGATGTAGAACGCCCATACAATGCCCACGTGATGGTTAGTGCAATCAGGCCAGAGGCCCCTCGGATCAAATATCTAAACCGTAGTGGATTAGGAGCACGCGGTAAGGAGCAGAGACTCACGATCGATGTGACCCCGTCGCCCCGTCTCGAGGACTTGCGGCAAGGGCTAGGAATGCCCGGCCACGCCTCGTAATTATCTCGCGGGCACCCTCCAGGTCAACCCGACTCCACATCACTCGCAATTAAGCTCGCGTGGGTACCCCTCAGGGCCGACCCGTCTTTCCAAGTAACAGTGGTAAAGTCCAAGTATTCGTGTGTCCAAACATCAAGGGGAAAACCCGAGGAATCATCCCCGGTGAATTCCACTCGATGTTATCATCAAGGTGAACGTAAGAGGATCCACCCTCGAGGTCCACACTTGAGGGGTTGCACGACAGAGCCGTAACGGAAGTGGTTAAGGAAGAGATCACCCTCGATGACCACGACCGAATAGCTACACTACAGAGATCTCATCAGGAGTGATGTAAGAGGTTCCATCCTCGGCACTCGATGGTAACTCTGCAGAGTCGAGCAACAAAAGGGGTAAGTGATGTGCGGTGACGGGGCCTGGTCTTCGATCCCGTTGATCGGGTCTTCGATGATGAAGCAGGGGCAACAAGGACAAGGTGGGGTCACTGATGGATCTCTAACCAACCTATACTAAGCAGTTTATGATAAGCAGGTAAGGTACAACAGCGGATACAAAAGCAGGCTATGCATCAGAATAGGAGCAATCAATTACAGTAGCAAAATCTAATGCAAGCATGAGAGAATGAAATGGGCGATATCGGGATGATCAAAGGGGGGGCTTGCCTGGTTGCTCTGGCCAGGAGGGGTCGTCGGGGATGTAGTCATACTCAGTCGCATCAACGTCGGTCTCGGGGTCTACCGGAGAAGAAGAGGGGGAGAAACAGTAAATACGAGGCAAAAAAGCATCACAAAAAAATAACAAGGCAAAACGCGGTGCCAGGGGTGACCTAACGCAGTACTAAGCGATACTGGCGAAGGGGGAAAACATCTGGGAAGGTTTTCCCGGAGTTAGGCATTTTCGGACAGATGAAACGGAGGGGGACGGTTGCAGGTTTGCTATGCTAGGGACGTGTGGCGGACGAACGTGTTGCGTATCCGAGTTCATCTCGTCGTTCTGAGCAACTTTCATGTACAAAGTTTTTCCATCCGAGTTACGGTTTATTTTATATTGATTTTAAAAGATTTAAATCATTTTTAGTATTTATTTAATTAATTTAATTCAACATTATCCAGAATAGCGCATGCTGACGTCAGCAGACATCAGCAGTCAGCGTTAACCGTTGACCTGGTCAACAGGTCAACCTGACATGTGGGCCCCGTGGGACCCACCTGTGATTCTCTGTTTAGGTTAATTAGGGTTAGGTTAATCAATTACTGTTTAATTAAACTAACAGGTTAATTAGATTAATTAAATAGGATTGATTATCTTAATTAATTCTTAATCAATTAATTATTTTAATTATTATTATTATTTATTTTTAATTATTCTTTTTTTTTGTTCTGGGCGGGGGGCCCATATGTCATAGGCCCAGCGGGGCTTAACGGGCGCACGGGCACCGGGGCGTTGCGGGCGGAGCCACATGAGTGTGCGGGCTTGCGGGCGCTGGCCCGAGCGCGGCCAATGGGGCGGCTGGGCAACGGCGGCAAGGGGCGAGACGGCATGCAGAGCAGTGGCAGCGGCGAGCCGGAGCAGTGACTGGGGAGCGGCCTGCCGGAGTGCGCGGGGCGAGGCAACCATGGACGGGGGCCGCGCGGCGCAGCGACGGCGGCGGTGGTCATGGGGGTCGGGCGCGATGGCCATCCAGAGGAGGCGCGACGAGCGCGGGGAGGCCGCGAGCGGGCACGTCCTCGGGCGCGCGGTGACAGTGGAAGAGGGGAGAGGAGGAGGGCGCTCACGGCGGGGCCGTAGGAAAAGTGGCAGCTGGGCGGCGAGGCTTGGGCATTTAGCCATTTTGTAAAAAGTTGATTTCCCATTAATATTGCAAAAAGATTATTTACAACAACTTGAATATTTTTGTTTGCACGTTTGATAATTTTGAATCTTGACTTTAATTTAAATTTAATTTTGGACCGTATTCAAACCAACGCGAGTTTAACAATAGTAATTATGATGACATGGCTTCATTAACAGGGAGTTACTGTAGCTTAATTATCCGGACATCACAATATTTTAGTTTAACGAATGTTTTAAAAATAAAGCGACAACCAGCCTTTTATAAGATAGCAGTGGAACGAGCGGAAAAAAATGTTAGGCGAGCGAGTGGAGCAGGGAGCCACCTAAGCGAGTGGGGGCTTCATGGACCGACCCATGTGAACATTATAGTAGCAATTTCATGATTTTAGTGTAGAATAAGAGCTCCTAGGGGGCTCACATAACAACCTTCGCGAGAGACGAGATGTGTAAGGACACCACAACCACACACGGAACAACTCCACTCTCCTTTTAGAGTAAATATTGTCTCAAAAAACACCCCAACACGATAGACAAACAAGATTAAAAAAAAACACCATAAAAAAATTAACCCGAGCATACGCAGGTAAAACCAAAACGAAACAACTGTCTGCAACAACTTGCTAGAGAAAGAAGGCAATCACACGAGTGAAGAGCGGCCTGGCAAAGCGCACGTTAGTATCTAATACCCCTCATGTCTACCCAGTATGCTACTCCCAGTTTGATTGGACCGACTTTCTCCCAAGCACAAACGACTTAGAGAAACAAAAGAGGAGCATGGAGTCATTTTTTGTAAGTGACACTCAATTCTAAATCATTTTGATGAAAAGACAATGAGATGTGTTTTCTTCTTCTTTCTTTTCCTGGTAAAAAGATGTGTTCTTCTAGGGTAAAGGCACAAAAAACCCTGTCCATATTGTCTTAGGACCCGAGTAACTAGGGAATGTTCACCTGGGAGGGGACAACCGCGAACGTTTTGACCAATCACGTGGGGAGGAATGACCAAACAGTTGGGCCAAAAAATCTCATTTTCCTGTGAGATTTTTTTAAATGGGTGTATGGACCTTATCTTAAATAGTTAAACGCACACACAAATACCATGATGTACATAATAAAAAAATGTTGTTATGTTCAAATAGATCACGCATTGATCAAGGCAGATTTGCGTATAAAATAAAAAAAATCTGTGTATAAAAATTCCATGGTCCACTAGAAAACAAAGACAAAAATGTATTTTAATTGTCATGGTTCTATAATTTAAGTTGCGATGACAACAAAATTTTAGTTGCCATGTTAAGAAGTTTTAAGTTTTGCAATAAAATAATGATTCAAAATTGAGAAATAATAAAAGGTAGAAAAGGAAAAAGTCAGGACTGAGATAATAAAATGCCATGAAATGTAAAGAAAGGAATTATCCAAATTTAAAATTGCCATGTACTTTGTCATAACAAACGGCTCAAAAAATGCCATGATCCATATATTAAAATAAAATTAATAATTTTCCAGATAAAAAAGTGGCATGCTCTTAGTAATAAAGTTGCCATGCTCTTCAAAAAGTGACATGCTGTTAGTAAAAGAAAATCCTACCATGCTCTTTAAACGTTTATGAATTGCCATGTGAACATCATGTGATTTTCTAAAACTTGGCATGCTATAAAATATGGTAAAAGTAATTTTACCACACTACAGATTAAAAAATGCCATGCTCTTAATAAAAGAAAAAGGCATGCTCTTAATAATAAAAAGGGGCATGTTCTCACTAACAAAATTGCAATGCTCTACAATGCAAAATAAAAAAATGTCACGCTCTTTATAATAGAAATGCCATACTCTTTCAAATAAAAGCGCCATCTCTTATAAAAGTGTCATGCTTTACAAACAAAATTCCATGCTCTTTATACAAAAATGCCATGCTCTTAATAACAAAAATGACATGTTCTTTAAAATAGAAATGACATGTTCTTAATAAAGAAAATGCCATGCTCTTAAAAATAAAAATGTCATGGTATATAGGAGTAGTACATTGTAAATGCCATGATTTCTCAAAAAAAAATCATGGTTCCTCCACGAAATGCCACGGTTTCTATAAAAAAAATGCCATAGGGGCTCCCCAGAAATTTATGACAAAAGGCGTCCTCTGTGTATTCCTCATATATGTTCGTAGGGCCAGTCCAGCCCAGATCATTCTCCGGCCCATATTAAACCCCCATATATGTTCCTCCACGAAATATCTCCCGAGAAATTCCTCATATATGTTCGTAGGGCCAGCCCAGCCCAGCCCAGATTAAACCCCCATAACTCGGTCTCGGGTCCGGCTCCGACCCAATCTTCCCCACTCCTCGCCGCTCGGTGCCGGTGTCTCCTGAACCCTCCTTCCCCAAACCCCTACCTCCGGTGCCGCCGGCCCTTCCTCTCCAAAGGCAGGCGAAAATTTCGCGCGGGTGATCGGCAAAGGGATGGCGGCGGCAGAGGGGGAGGCGAGCCGGCTCTTCCGCGTCCGGCGCACGGTGATGCAGATGCTGCGGGACCGCGGGTACCTGGTGCTGGACGCCGATGTCGACATGACCATGGGCGAGTTCGTCGGGCGCTACGGCGACCCCGTGCGCCGCGACGACCTCGTCATCAACCGCGCCAGGAAGGACAAGCCCGACGAGCAGGTGCGTCCCCTCCCCCACCTCCTCCCCGCGATTTCCGTACTAGCTAGGGCGTGGACTGATCGACGGTGTTGGCAATGCCGCTCCAGATCTACGTCTTCTTCCCGAACGAGCCCAAGCCCGGCATGAAGACGGTCAAGAGCTACGCCGAGAAGATGAAGCAGGAGAACGTCAACAATGGCATACTCGTGGTGCAGCAGGCGCTGACCGCCTTTGCCCGCAACGCGGTGCTCGGGTTATCGCAGGAGAAGGAGAAATTGATGCTCGAGGTCTTCCAGGTCGCGCTCGACATCCATGCCTCGTACTCGTCTGACTAATATCCAGTGCCTCTCGCCATGGGAACCAGTGGCTGACGTTTAATGTATTGCTGTCCTGCAGGAAGGGGAGCTTCTTATAAACATTAAGAATCACGATCTGGTTCCCGAGCACGTGCTCCTCACAAAGGAGCAGAAGAAGACGCTGTTGGAGAAATACACTGTGAAAGAAACTCAGGTCATACAAATTTATCAACCCTTTGCTCACTGTAACTGACCTGATATTCTAATTGATGCAATCATGTCATTATGTGAAATGTATTTCTGTTTGAGCCATGTAAGCCGTTAATAATCATCTGTGAACAAACAATTATAGCTAAAAACCACAACCCTGTATTCCAGCATACCTTCATGTAGATATTCCAGATGGTTGTGCTGGGATGAAACACATTATTGATTTGAAAGAAAAGGTTCCCTCTACTTCCTCAAGCTATATTTCACCAAACTAATGTCCCTCGTACTTAATCCCAAGTGGAGTATTTTATCTTATCCCATAACCTGGTTTACATAGATGTTTTTTTGTCCTGAAAACAGCGGTTTTGCATGCTAGTATGCCACATAGGTGGCCGAGGGTTTTCTTAGACACCAAGTACCAGGATCATATCCCCTAATAATGCAATAGTAAGGATGCAATCTTATATAATCCTACTTGCAGAACTACTAGGTCATATCCCTATGTCCGCTGCAAATAGTTTCTGATAATAAGATCCATATACATATGCGGATGAATATCCTGGTCAGTGTTGTTTTAATTTGCTTTCAGTATGACAACTGTTAAGTCATGTATGTTTGTTACTCTTTAAATCATTTTGACTCAACAATTATGGTTGTTCATAATTTAGAAACATGTGAATTCTATATTATTAAGTGTAGAATCGGGATGAGCAAGAAACTGATCATGCGTAAGACTGTAGCTGAGGTGCTACTTTGATGAAAGTAATATGGTGATGTCATGAATGGCTGGGAATGTTAGACACAGGTGGTAGCAGGATAAGCTAGTAGGATGTACATGCCAGAAGCTCTTCTAGAACTTGAAGAATGATGCTATATAGTCTGCTTCGGATGTGTTCCTTTCAGAGTTAATGTGTACTTAAGGATTCTTAGATATATGAGCATTATGTTTCGCATAGGTTAGTGAGTCTATGGGTGTTCTACTGACACTGGTGTGGTGCATATTTTCTACAGTGATACTTGGTCTGTTGGGTAATGTTAGAGACAAGTGTACTAGAATTTGTTACTCTCATATCAGTTTTGGTGTACTTGTTTGTTTGCGTGCGTTGTTTGTTAAGATTAAGATGCATAATGCTCTGAAGTTAGTAGGAAGCTGTGTTGGTTTAAGTGTTGCTTGCCCTTTTTACTTGGTAGTGGTTGAACGATTTGCATTGGTCACGTTTTGCATTCATCAATTTTCATAATCTCATTCTTTAGAAAAGTTTGGCCCCAGATGTCTTCCTTTTTGCCGTAAAACGGCAGGTGCTCTTCCAATCAATAGTATAAGGAGAAATGTCTTATGCACATTAATAAAGAAACAGATATTAGCCTTTATTATTATAGTGGTACTCTAGGTTCTGATGCTCTTGTGCTGTCTTGTGATGATGCAGCTCCCTCGGATTCAAATCACGGATCCAATAGCAAGATACTATGGCATGAGGCGTGGACAAGTCGTGAAGATCACCAGGCCCAGTGAAACTGCTGGAAAATATGTGACGTATCGCTATGTTGTCTGAGCTCAAGAGCTTATCTGGTGCGCCGGGGCAATTGGTGCTACCGGTGCACCGGACACCGGTTGCACACCGAAAAATGTTTGAAAAATTCCAAAATAAATAAATAGTGCATTGACACAACAATGTTGTCAGAAAATTTCATATCAAAATTCGAAACATTGCACTAGATGCAAAAAAGGCAAATTTGACATCAGTGTGATAATTGGCCAAATCTGAAGCCCAGCTTATATTAGGTTCACATTGATGTCAAATTTTTATCATTTTTGTATCTCGTGCAATGTTTCGAATTTTGATATGAAATTTTCTGACAACATTGAACGATGTTGTGTCGATGCACTAGTTTTTTGTCCGGAAATTTTCAAACATTTCTGGATGTGCAACTGTGGTTCATCTGAGTTCCACTACATTCTCAAGGGTCGAGATGTTCTGCAAGCACTGCCAATTAAAATGCTTCCTGTCCTCAGTAGTAGACACTTGTTTTCTCGAGGAACAGAAGTTACTTTCTGAACTGCCTTAGTGCCTTGTCTTTACATCTGCTTGTCAGTTTGACATGACTCTGTTAGCTAGCATCTAGACATAGATTTCGGTAGTTCCGTTCTTTTTCAGCGCTGTTAAATAACTCTTTGCTACCCGAAATAGTCGGTCTGTTTCAGAGTTCACTTTAGTGCTCCTGTATTTAGCCAAATATATAAATGGTATGACCATTTAATCTGGTATGGTTGTTTGTTTGACGAGCAAAGCAAAGCTTGCAGCATGAGTTTCCCCTCCCGGCATGCATGAAGTATGGTGAGAATGGCAGCGGTGTGGTGAACCTCGAGCTATTTTGCCTTCCCTATGTGATGTGATCAACCTCAATTTTTTCCTTTTCTGGTTTCACATTTGCTCACGGCTGACCATATGCATGCTGGGAGGCAGTTGATTATCAACCTCGCTTGCCGCAAGGGTTGTTCAGAGGGAGTCCAGAAGGACTGCCGTATTATATCTGTTTGGTTTGGTTTGGTTTGGCCTGTCACTTGTGACCAACCACTAATCAAGATAGACAAAACATCAAGATTCTCAAGCATTTTAAGAAAATCTGGCAAGATGCCTGCAAATGCAGACAAGGGTACTTCAACAATTTATGAGCCACAATGCAATGCCTAGGCACGCGGTGGAGGCGTTAAAGCAATTATCTGACATTGTCGTAAGTATTCCAATATCAACAGACAATGGGCCACAAATGTCAACAGGGGTTCTCCAACAACTTTTGAGTCACCTTTTTTCTGTTGAGAAACCAGTGGCGCATGTCGTCGTATTATTTTGAATGAAACCTATCTATTAACATGCTAAGCTCCCAGATCTCCCTAGATCTGGAGCTTCCTGGTGCGTTGGGGGTCTGTGGGGTCGCTGGGGCTCACCTGTAAGGGTGTATGTCATTGGTTTGAGGGTTCATGTCTGTTTTTCTTCTCTTTTTTTGCACATTTTAATTCATGAACGTTTATTAAAATTAGTGAATATTTTAAACAAATAGTGAACATTTTTTAACTCACAACATTGCTTACATTCATGAACACTTTCAAATTTGTGAGCATTTTGGAGACCGAGCTCCATAGAGCCCTTTATTTAAAAAAATTCAAAATTCATAAATTTCAGTTTCAAAAAAATCGGAAAAAATACACATGTATGCAAGGATATAAAGTGTATGTGTGGAAAATTTCAGGATAAAATACCTTGAACTGTGAGCTGCAAAAAAAATCATGGACTTCAAAGAATAACAGTACATATGTTAAAAAGCTCCAGATTTATCTTTTTTGTGTAGCTCACATTTTAATGTATTTCGACCTGAAAATTTACACACATGTACATTGTGTATCTAGGTATAGGTGTATTTATTTTCAGAATTTTTTAAGCTGAAAAGTTTGAATTTTCAAGTTTTCAAATAAAGGCCTACATGGAGCTCGGTCTCCGTTTGGCATTTTCGGTGGAGCATGGAGTCATTTTCTGTAGATGGCACTCAATTCTAAGTCATTTTGATGCAAGCACAATAAAAGATGATTTCTTCTGAGGTAAAGACAGAGAAAAACATGTCCATTTTTTCACACACAAAATAATAATAATAATAATAACATGTCCATTTTGTCTTTTTTTTTGGAGCCACATGTATTTCACCTGTTCGGAAAGCCCCGATTGAGCCGAACTGCAAGGCTTTCACCTAAAAGCCCAACCTTCCCAAGCGACGGCCATAGCCAAAAACCCTAACCCGCCGCCACACCGCCCTCACGCCATCCTCGCCGGCGCCGCTTCTACTCACCGAGTCACCGACACAGGCCAAAAACCTCGCGCGGGGGCATCGGAGGCGGGGAAGGGATGGCGTCCGACGGGGACAACAAGCGGCTGTTCCGCGTGCGGCGCACGGTGCTGCAGATGCTGGGAGACCGCGGGTACTCGGTGAAGGACGAGGAAATCAAGCTGTCCCTGCACGAGTTCGTCGAGCGCTACGGAGACCCCGTCCGCCGGGACGAGATCGTCATCCATTGCGAGAAGCAGGGCGACCCCAACGACAAGGTCCCCTCCCCTTCTTGCCTTCGATTTCCACGGTGGGGTGTCTTCTGACTGACGGTGTCGCTCCTGCCCTTCCAGTCAACGTCTTCTTCCTCGACGAGTCCAAGACCGGCCTGGCCGTGGTCAGGAGCTGCGTCGAGAAGATGAAGCTGGGGAACGCCACCAATGGCATCCTCGTCCTGCAGAAGGCGCTGACCGGCCCGGCCAGGACCGAGGTCGCACAGAGCAAGAAGTACCACCTCGAGGTTTTCCAGGTCGCACTCCTCCGCACCCCTGTCTGTCCACCTCCTACTCGTATGACAGAGACCAATAGCTAATGTTTGATGCTGCCCTGTCCTGCAGGAAGGGGAGCTTCTTGTAAACATTACTGAACACCATCTCGTTCCGAAGCACGAGCTCCTGAGTGACGAGGAGAAGAAGGAGCTGCTGCAGAAATACACTGCCCACGAAACTCAGGTCAGATGAATTTGCATATTCCTTTTCTCTGTGTCCACCAGCCTGATATCCTAACCTTTGCAAGCATGGTACTATGAAAAAAAATGTTCTTTTTTAAGCCATATAATACATGAGATGAGATGGTTTATGTAGAAAATCTATGAACAATTAAATTATCGATAAACGTGACCGCGTATTCCATCAGATCAAAATGTATTTGCGCATTACAAATTGATTGTGTGAAACACCCTATGAGTTCTGCAAAGGTTCATTTCTGTTCCCTTGAAGTATCACTATAGGAGCACTTCCCCTTCCTCTGTTTAGACAGAGACAATGTTGCTGTTTTGGTGCTCTTGAACATTGTTTTGTACTAACACGCCAGCAGGCAGATGATGTGGCCGATCGAATCCTACTTGCCTAACTACCAGGATCATATCCTCCTCGCAAATATCCTATTATCCTATTTCCCTAACAATAGTAATTGGATATCATGGAGTCTGCACATAACCCTGTTAGTTTGCAGGACTTATGTGTCACGTTGGATTGTTTAGTTTTAGTTTATCTTGGTTCCAAAACTACGGTTGATCCTAATTTAGGAACACATGGATATTGCATTGCTCAGTGGGGATTCTGGGTGAACGGCTTTTCTGATAGGGCAAGAAATTGATGCAGTCGGCAGTAGGATAAAGTAGTAGAATGGACACCTAGGGAACTATTATAACTTGAAGGATGGTATTCGATAGCTTGCTTGGGAAGTGATCCTTTTGAGAAGTTAATACGTAGTAGTGACTAGTGAATGGCTCCTATGAGCCTATTTGGGACTGCTCTGCTCCTTAAAATTCAGCTCTGCTCCAGAAAACACAAGCCAAACGGGGTAGCTCCACGATATGCCGCTCCGCAAAGAAACTAGAATCTGGTGTACAACTCCTAGTTTTTTATGAAGCTCTTGAGGGGGGTGCTCCAAAAAAACTCTAGAAGCTGGAGTCGGGGGGAAATTACCCACCACTGTCACCAGTAAGTGGATACCCCTTTGTTTCTCCCCTCTCATCCAATCAAATAGATCCTTTCCACCTAATTTTCCATTCTTGAAGCTGGAGCTAGATGGAAGCCAAACATTCTCTTTGGTAGTGCTACAACTTCTGTATGAAACTGCTCCAAAGTGGATTTGGTGAAGTGAAACTGATTTTGGTGAAGTGGAGCAGTCCCAAACAGGCCCTATGTATATGCGGCTTATGTCTGCATATGTTGGTTGATCTGTGGGTGATCAACTGACAAGGTTTAGCTGCATTTTTTCTACTGTTTTAAATGCTTTCTAGGATAAAGTTAAGTATACCAGTGTACTGGCCTGATATGTTGGTGATGTTCATCTGAGTAGTTTGTTGTTTTGAAATCAGTTAGAGGGCTCATTTGGTAGTGGCTGCATAATTTGCATCGGTCACATTTCACATTCATCAAGCTTTGATACCTCAGTTCTGTAAAGGAGCTTGAGCCCTAACAAACAGAACACGGATACTTGCCCCAATCTTTTACTACAGTGGCACTCTATGTTCTGATGATTTGGAGTTATCTTATGATGCAGCTCCCGAGGATTCAGCTCACGGATCCGGTAGCAAGATACTACGGCATGAAGCGTGGGCAGGTGGTGAAGATCACCCGGCAGAGCGAAGTCGCCGGAGAATACGTGACCTACCGCTACGTCATGTGATCCTCACCACCATATCAAGGCTTGAGGTTGGTCTGGGAATTAAAATGGTTCCTTGGTCGCCAAACCCTCCCAGTACTAGAAAGAAGCATTGCTGTGTGTGTGTGGAGGAACCAAGGTGCTCGCTGAAGTGGCTCGGTGCCCCTTTGTCTGTATACTTGCTGGCAATTTGACATGAGTGTAGTGTGTTGTGTTAGCTAGAAAAATAGGTTTCTCTGTAGATGTGTGGTGTTCCGTGCCTTTCTGTTGTGAAATTCAGTTACTTGTGCGCCCCGGTATTTTGACCAGATGGAATGAGTATGCCTTTCTGGGACTCTAGAAATAACTTGACTGTATTGAGTGGTATCGGTTAAGACTGGCAGCAAAGTGGCCAACCTCGAGCGAATTTGTTGCGAGTATGTCTTTTCTGCAGAGATCTGGGCTAGCTTTTCCTCTGCATAAGCCGAGAAGCTGGAAGCTTTGTTTTTCTGGGGTTAAAAGTCTATCGTTTGGAACCTTGGCGTGGCCGTCGATTTTGATGTATACCAGCATAGTAAAAAGACGTCCCGTGTCTTTTGCTTCAGATTTTGACGTTTCTACAGTTGCGGGAACTGCACGGCAGAGAAGTGGCTGGCAGGATCCTCCGCTCCTTTGTACGGAGACTTGTTCGCAGTTTAGCTGCCAAGAAAAATAATCATCCTAGTCCTAGGGAAAAAAAACTAGTCTTACTACCAAGAAAACCGCAAGTCAGTCAACGACGGGGACATACATGGCTAGGGATGGCAATGGGTACCCATTACCCGCGTACCCTGTGGGTAAAAACCCTATTAGGGTAAGGGTATGGGACAAAAAATTACCCATGGGTACTTAAATGGGAAAATATCATACCCATCGGGTAGAGAGGGTACGGGTATGAGATCGTATAACCCATGCCCGCGTACCCATGTACCCATCTAAATGTTAACAGGTGGGTTTCCGTTAATATCCCAATGTATTGATTTCCCCTCTTAATCACGCTAGGTAAAAACTCTAATGTGTATTCAAATTATCTCTATAATTTATCATGATTTTGTGAACTTAAAGTGTATGCATATGTGTTGTTATTTATGATTATGTGTTCTTATTTATCATTTTTATATGTCACTTTATAGGAAAGTATTGTTGTTTATGAGAATATGTTGTTGTACATTGTTGTTTAAAATGTGTTGCTATTAATAATTTATGATTATATGTTACCTTTTACAACTACTTTCTACTCAATTGATGTGCTGTAAACACGGGTATTTTTACCCACGGGTATCCATATACCCTGTTGGGTGACGGGTATGGGAAAAAATTGTACCCTTGACGGATATGGGTATGGGTGATGGGTAAACTCAGGGCGGACGGGTAAGGGTATGGGGTAGCTCCACCCGTACCCATACCCGGCGGGTGCCATCCTTATACATGGCCGATGTGCTCCTCGCCTCAGATCCCAGCGCTCGTGTCTGAATCCGCACTCCATCTTCCTCCCAATTAGCAAAGCGTCACTTGGCGAAAGAATATCTCGCACGTCACATCCAGGTCCCCTGCTGTCCTGCCTGCGGGCTGCGATCGGAGGGACAGGTTTAATCAGTACCGTGATCTTCATCCAGTGGATTTGCGTCGAGCAGGGCGCAGCGCCAGCCGCCCTCCGGGCCTGCCTGTTTCATTCCCATTCCCTCTTTTGTTTTCTACTCCCTCCCTGTGTTCGCTGTTATTGTAAGATGTTCTTCTACCCCCTCATATTAACTGTCGCTGATTTAGCATGAAGTTATCGAATGTATATAGACCGCCAGTGTGCTTGTTCACTCATTTCAGTCCGTATGTGCTCCATATTACAAGGGAGGGAGGGAGTAAATTATAATCGTGTCAAAAAGGAAAAACTGCTAAGCATCCGCGGACAGTTCGTGTCGTATGCGATAACAGAGCTCTCATGCGGTTCTGTTGGTAGCATTGCGTAACTTGCAACGTATCCGTACACGAAATTCTGCACGGCACGGCTCCTTCGTCCAGCCATGGCGTTCCAGCATTCATGGCGACATATTAAGGAGCCGGTCAAACACAGCGTTCGATCAGACCATCGTTCTTCGCTACCCTTCTGTTCATGAATCGTGCAGGCCCCCCTCCCCCTACCACCGATCGTGTGTAGGGGCAGGCCCAGCGCCGGTGTATCCTACAGACAGACAAGGCACGCCATCATTGCGACCGATCCGCGGATGCCAGCTGCCGACCACCTCCAGCCTTCCAGGTCACACTACTGAATCAATAGCACAACTACAAGTTACGAGCAGATAACTCGCAGCTGTGCTTGGTGTTCAGCTCAGACTTTCTTTTTTTGCAGGTGAGCTCAGACTTTAGAGAGGAGTAGAACTCGGTTCAGTGGCTGAGGATGATCAGGCCGGATTTGCCGGAGGAATAAAGATGAGGTGGCAACTCACTAACAAGCAGCAAAAAGCTAGCCGAGACACAGGCAAAATACATCTTTACACATACACTAGTCCAATTCCCGCGACAAGCTTTGGGCAGAGGGGTTAGGTTAGTCTAGCCGCGTATTTTGTCTTTTCTATGCGCAACATGCAAATCTGGGCAGACTTGTACGTGCATACAGTACAATAATAGTACAATAACTGCAGGCGACAGCCAAGCACAGGATTCAAACAGGGCCGCCATGGTACATCTGTCTGCTCCGCTCTGCTCTGTGCATCCCCACCTTCCCACAGCGATTCTCAAGGGGAGTAAAATAAATGGCTGAAATGCCGCCACGCCGTCCGTCCCACCACAGCTCGTTTTCTCAGTTTCAAAGTTTTCAGCCGTCCAATCCAAGCATTGAAGTACGTGCTCTTCTGCTAGTCAAGAGACCGGCCGGGTAACGCTCGCTATCGCCAGGAAAGGTCAAATTTAGGACTCTGATCTGATCGTGAGAGCCCGCGATGGTGACAATTATGCATGCAGACTGGGCATGTGCGGTGGAACAACTGATTATTGTTATCAATCACAAAGAGCTGACTTTCAAATCAAACATAGCATACAATATAGCAGGAGGGCCAGCCAGATAAGAACGGAGATAACGCGGGTTTAGGGGGAAATGGAAAGCTAATAAAATTTAAAAGTCAGGTTGACGATGTCTTTCGCACATTACAATGCTTCAAAATCGGTCTTCGGAATACAGAACAGAGGCTGGTAAATGGTCCAAGGTTTGAAAGGTATAGGACAAAGACACATAGCTTGGAAATGTATGTTGAAGGATTTTATTAGCACCCAAATTGGAGTATTGCCAACAACGCAGAGCACATGAAATATATGAGAATGAGATAGGGGATATCATATCATCCAGCAAATTCACAACAGAGAAAATGGTACTCCCTCCGATCCAAAATAAGAGACAGATGACCAAAATGAGAGACAAATGAGATAGGGTACATCATCGAGCAAATTCACAAAACCGCGACACTTATTATGGATCGGAGGGAGTAAATGGGATTAGCATGCTACATAATGACCATCTATGAGTAGGAGATAACAGGGTGCTACAGAACGGCCATGCAAACAAAGTTAAATATTCCTGTAAAATTAAGATAAATTGATAAAGGATCAATTTTTTGAATGCCAGTCTCATTTGTATAGGGGACTGGAGAGCAGGCCACTTGTTCCAAGAAGGTGATATCAGAATTTAGACACAACAAGAATTACAGTTCCACAGAGATACTACAAGCACTAGCAATAACTTAAAGAGACAATGCAGACTAATCTTACAGCTTACATGATTATCTCACCATGATACGGTGCCATGATCGAACTGATTATCCGGCAGTAATAATTGTTTCGCCATGGATGTCTCGGCATGCCCTCGATCAATTCAACTGCCAGGGCTACGCAAGTAGTAGCATATTAAGCCTGACCAAGCGGTTCACAATCCGAGGCGTCGCCGCCATCAGGTGTCCGAGTCGTCCTTGTTATAGGCCAGCGGAAATTCATCAAACTGCTCCGAGACATCACGGCCCGTTCCAATGCTCTTCAGAGAGTGGTAAACCCTGTACATTGAGATCCTCTCCTTTGGCCGAGCCACAATACACTGAAAAGCCACCTTCAAGAACTCGCTGATCTCTGCATCAGAGCCCTTCAATGACTTATCCACAGCATCGGCGATTCGTCCAGAGCTCTTGAGCTGATATACCCAATCCACCAATGTCCCCTTGAATCCTTCACCCACATCACTTGACACAGAGGCGGCCTCCTGCCCGCTCACGAGCTCCAGTAGTACGACCCCAAACGCATATGTATCGCCCTTCATGGTACCAACTGGATTGCTAGCATACTCTGGGGCAACATACCCAAACTCCCCAAAGTCACCATTGAGGAAGGGGCTTGTATCTCCACCTTCCCCTGGCGCCATCCGGACCAGCCTTGTGAGCCCAACATCTGTGATCCGAGCCTCATAGTCCTCGTCGAGAAGCACCGCGCTCGAGCTCAAGTTCTGGTGAATCTGTGGCATCTGAAACCCATGGTGCAGCCACGCAAGACCGCGCGCCGCCCCAACAGCAATCCTGAGCCGCGTCGCCCAGTCCAGCAATGTCTCCCCTGGCTCCTTCATCACCTTGGAAAGAGCCCCACTCTCCATGTGCTTGTACACCAGCAGCCGCTCCTCCTCAACAACACAGAATCCCAGCAGCGGCACGATGTTGGGGTGCCGCAGCTGCCCAATCCGCCCCATCTCCGACCTGAACGCCTTTTCTGAGAGAGGGCATGAGTGCAGGCGCTTCACCGTCAGCGCGGACCCGTCGCGCAGCACGGCCCGGTATGCGGTCCCTGCCCGCGAGCTCCCCGCCACCACGATGTGGCTTGTGCTGAAGTCCTGTGTGGCTGCCAGCAGGTCGGCTAGCTTGACCTTGACGATCGGTTTCTGGAACAAGGACACCGGCGCCAGTCGGTTGTGTGCGGCCCGCAGGCGCTCCGCCCACCAGCTCCCGTCCTCGGCGGCAGTAACCTCCGACTCGCTTCCTCCGCGGCCCTGGCGGCGGCGGCCAGCCTTGCCCTTCCCGGTGCATCGCCAGAAGAAGAAGGCGAGGAGCAGCGAAGCGGCGGCGCCGAAGACCCCGGCAGCGATAACGATTCCGAGGCCGGTGCCCCCAAGCCCTCCGCCGCAGCGCGAGGACACGGGGTGGCCGCACAGGCCCGAGTTCCCGGAGAAGGAGTCCTTGGAGAAGGCGGAGCCGAGCTGGGACGGGATCTGGCCGTCGAGGCGGTTCCGGGAGAGGTCGAGCGCCTTGAGGCGGTCGAGGCGCGCGAGGGAGGCGGGGATCTGGCCGGAGAAGGCGTTGTCGCTGAGCTTGAGCGAGTTGAGGAAGCGGCAGTTGGCGAGCTCGGAGGGGAGCGGGCCGGTGAGGCGGTTGCCGGAGAGGTCGAGGTTGACGACGAAGGGGATCCAGTCGCAGAGCGCGGGGGGTATCTGGCCCTCGAGCGCGTTGGAGGAGAGGTCGAGCGTGTTGGCGGAGCGGCAGTACTGGAGCGCGGGGGGGATTTTGCCCTGGAGGCCGAAGCCGGAGAGGGAGACGGCGAGGATGCGCGACTCCTGCGGGTTCCAGCAGGAGATGCCGGAGAAGTCGCAGACGGCGCCCGCGGAGGTGTTGGTGGTCCAGGAGGAGAGGCGGCCCTCGGGGTCCCTGAGGTCGGCCTTGACGCCCTTGAGGCACCGCGCGTCGTCCTCCTGCGGCTCCGCCGCCGACCCCGGCGGCGGCTGCGGCGCGGCGGGCGGGAGGGTGAGGGCTAGGGCCAGGGCTAGCAGCAGGAGGAGGCGGAGCGAGGGCGGCATGG
>NC_041382.1:587461125-587497975 GCF_002162155.2 Triticum dicoccoides | reverse complement strand
GTGGGGGGTGGTTTGACCAGGTGGGGAGACTGCGGGCGGGGGCGGAGTGGATGGGCGGTACTGCTGGTGTGTCGCGTGTGCGCGTTTTGGTGGGGCGGCTTTGGGTTGGGGTGGGGAGGAGTTGGGCTGCGCCGCTGGGTGGGGGTGGGGGTGGTGGATGGATGGGGAGAGAAGTGGAGAAGAGGACAGGCTCGACACGGGGTGGTGGGAGGATTGGCGAGATTTGGAAGCGACGGACGGCTGACTAGTACCCCAGTGCCGACTCCCTGGGTCTGAGTGAGTGGTGATTGCTTGGGCCGTGCCGGCCGCCGGACGGTGAGCACGCTAGGCTGGGCTCCGTAAATGGTATCGTAGCCTTTTGTTCTTCTGTTTCAGCAATTTTTTTTTTGCTTTCGACAACGCAGCAAGCTCATGCGCTCAGTTTGATGTTTTCTTAATTCTAAGTGCATCTTTAAAAAAAAATTATCCTAGATTGATATCCGAATTTTAGACAAGTACAACAGAAGTGAAAGTTGCTTTAAAAAAAATGACTAGACGAAACAGTGGAAGTTGCACTTTGACCGATTGGCTTAAAGCATCTACATCCGGACTTCACAAATTTGACCCCCTATGCGTGCGTGGACAATCCCAGTCACCCCTCATATTTTAGTGTCTGCAACCATCCTCATCATACTCCCCCCCCCCTCCAAATCCATGCAAAGCGTGATAAATTACATAGATTATCAACATAGCAGCCATAAAAAGAAGCAAACATCGATAAAATTCACGGACATAGCAACAAAAGTTCATCACCGGACATGTACAACCGAACCAAAAGAAATTCATCACCGAACACTAGATAATTAAACTAGATAGATACTAGAAACAAATGGAGGGGCGTCAGGCTTAAAAATTCCATGTCGGGCCCTTGCCCCTTGCGGTCACGAGAGCGGCATTAGTTTTCCTTGACGTAGGCGTCCACGATCGAAGGGGCGGCGTTGAAGGAGCCCAGTTGTAGATGCTCTTACCATTGCTCGCACTTTCAGTATGATCTGCATCGTTTTTGAGTTATTTGCATTTGTGGCTCAACTGTGTCACGTGAGTGAATATAGGCAAAAAAACTATCTGCGCATATGGAGTCTGAGAACTACGGCTAACCTATCTATCGGCTACACTCCTTTTTTCATGGATATGGAGCTGAAGCATCCTCCCCAGCAACGTCGATTATGATTCTTCTTGCGAATCTCGCTACATGGAGTATGATGCCGAGCTAGAGCATCAGGACGACTTGGATGCACTGGATGAAGCCCGTGACATCGCACACTACTACCGAAATGCTTATACACAATAGCTTAGTAGTAGCGCTGTAAAATAGTAACTGCTACTGCTAGTTAGCAGTAGCGCTTTTCCTGGCTGGCAAACGCTACTAGTAACTCTATAGTAGTAGCGCTGGAAAACAAAAACATGCTACTACTATGTGGGACCAGACGAGACCATCGACGGTAGCCGGAGTTGTAGCGTTGTACATAATCCAACGCTATTACTAACAGTTTCGTAGTAGCGCGTTATTTTGCTGCGCCGCTACTGCTAATGGGCCCCACTTAGTAGTAGCGCTTTTCCTGGAAAGCGCTACTACTAAGTACCGTAGCAACATCGCATTTTGCTAAGCAGCGCTACTGCTAGTTGCGGCTGGTGCCACCTTTTCACCCCCTCCTCTCCCCCACTTTGCCCTCTCTCCCCCTCCCTTCCCCTCTCCACTCTCCACCATTGTTGCTCTTTTTCTCTCTTCCTCCTACCTCTCTTCTCTCCTCATTAATGTCCCCCTCCACCATAACTCTCCTCCATAAATGGCCTCTCTCACATCTCTCTCTTTGTCCTACCTCTCTTCTCTCCCCATTAATGCCCCCTCCACCATAACTCCCCCTCCATTAGTTGGCTAGCTAGATTCACCTCTCCTCCCCAACAACTAGATCTAGCTAGCTATTTTAGCCATCCACCATGCTCTTCGATCGGTCTCTCTCGTCATCTAATTAACCACGTGCTCTCTCGATCGGTGTAACGCCCTCGATGCGGCTATATCTCCCACGTGTCGAAGCACGACTTAGAGGCATAACCGCATTGAAAGCAATGTCGCAAGTGAGGTAATCTTCACACAACCCATGTAATACATAAGGGAAAGAGATACATAGTTGGCTTACAATCGCCACTTCACACAATTACATGAATAAAGCATTACATCATCCAGATACAATCAAGGTCCGACTACGGAACCAAAATAAAAGAAGAACCCCAAATGCGACAAAGGTCCCCGATCGACCCCAACTGGGCTCCACTACTGATCAACTAGAACGAAACAACACAAAGGACAAGATCTTCATCGAGCTCCTCCTTGAGCTTGGTTGCGTCATCTGCACGGTAACATAGGCACCTGCAAACTGGTTTTGGAAGTATCTGTGAGCCACGGGGACTCAGCAATCTCGCACCCGCGAGATCAAGACTATTTAAGCTCATAGGAAGGATGGAGTAATGAGGTGGAGCTGCAGCAAGCGACTAGCATATATGGTGGATAACATACGCAAATGAGAGCGAGAAGAGAAGGCAAAGCACGGTCGATAAAAGTATGATCAAGAAGTGATCCTATAGCAACCTACGTCAAGCATAACTCCAACACCGTGTTCACTTCCCGGACTCCGCCGAGAAGAGACCATCACGGTTACACACGCGGTTGATGTATTTTAATTAAGGTCAACTTCGGGTTTTCTACAACCGGACGTTAACAAATTCCCATCTGCCACATAACCGCGGGCACGGCTTTCGAAATATAATACCCTGCAGGGGTGTCCCAACTTAGCCCATGACAAGCTCTCACGGTCAACGAAGGAATAGACCTCCACCCGAGACGTTCCGATCAGACTCGGTATCCCGGTACAACAAGACATTTCGACAGGGTAAAACTAAACCAGCAACACCGCCCGAATGTGCCGACAAATCCCGATAGGAGCTGCACATATCTCTTTCTCAGGGCACACTCAGATGAGCAATCCGTACAACTAAAACCAAACCTCGAGTTTCCCCGAGGGGGCGCTGCACAGGGCTCTAGTTCGGACCAACACTCAGAGGAGCACTGGCCCGGGGGGGGTTAGAATAAAGATGACCCTTGAGTCTACAGAACCCAAGGGAAGGTGGTAGGTTGTTAGTGCAAATGGTAAAACCAATGTTGGGCATTGCTGGAAGAGCTTTACTTAAGGCGAACTGTCAAGGGGTTCCCATTATAGCCCAACCGTGTAAGGAACGCAAAATCCGGGAACATAACACCGATATGACGGAAACTAGGGCGGCAAGAGTGGAGCAAAACACCAGGCATAAGGCCGAGCCTTCCACCCTTTACCAAGTATATAGATGCATTAATTAAATAAGATATATTGTGATATCCCAACAAGTAAACATGTTCCAACAAGGAACAACATCTCCATGTTCCAATAAGGAACAAACTTCAATCTTCACCTGCAACTAACAACGCTATAAGAGGGGCTAAGCAAAGCGGTAACATAGCCAATCAACGGTTTGCTAGGACATGGTGGGTTAGAGGTTTGACATGGCAATTTGGGAGGCTGACAAGCAAATGGTAGGCATCGTAGCATTGGCATAGCAAAAGAGCGAGCAAACTAGCATATCAAAGATAGTGGTGATTTCGAGGGTATGATCATCTTGCCTGAGATCCCGCAAGGAAGAAGAACGAATCCAAGAAGAAGACAAACGGCCGTAGACGAACGAATCCTCACAACTCCGGAACGAAACCGAAGCTAACGTGAGAAGCAACCCGGAAAGAAACAAACAACATAGTAAACACACAAGCATAAACAAGTCATGATGCACAAACAAGTATGATGCATGTCCGGTTTAATGAGGCATGGCATGGCAAAGTGCAACAAACAATACTACAAGTTAAGTGGAGCTCAATATGCAACGAGGTGCATGTTGACGAAACACCACATCAATTATTTAGTTATCTCTCGTTTAAGCTACCCAACAATATTAACTGTTGTTAAACATGGCAAGAGGTGAAGCATAATATAAACTATACCATCTAAACAATTTAAATGGGGCCGGATATAAAAACAACAAATCCGGTAAATCCCCATATGCATTTAGCAAATTAATGCAACAACAAGTTTAAACATTTTAAATGTTGTTATCATGATGCGGATGACATATACAAGTTTTATGCAATTTTATGAAAATGTTGACATGAGCATGTTATGAAGCATTTGGTCACCATGGCGGAACAAAAAGGGTGCCACGGTGGCGAAACAAAAATGGTGCCACGGCAACATTCCGGTCCCGGTAACTCATGGAGATACCGGTGCGAAAGGAGGCGTGCGGATGTGCGGAACATGCTAGAGATGGTGGGGTGATCCCGGTTACCGGGTTCCCACGGTTCATCGGCATGGCGAACAAGGAGGAACGTGCATGAAGCAAACGGGCACGGTGCAAACATAGGGTGCATCTCATACAACACATGCATTCGGTCCACGGACGGCGTCTCGGGGTTATACCTTCGAAGCGTGCGTTTTCGGAGCGGTTCGAGTCGTTGAGGGAAGTAGTTGTTCACGGCGACGGTAGAGGTACTCGCGATCTTGGCAACGATAGTCGTACATGTCCGGAGAGGAACTTGTCGCATCCACGGTATTCGGGCGTAGTGGAAGTAGTTGTTCAATTGTTGTCGTGGGAAGTAGTCGTACACGGCGTCGGTAGTGGTACACGGGTCTTCGGGCGACGGTAGATGGTACATGTTTTCGTAGATGAACTTGGCGATCCGAAGGGGTACTTGGCGCATCACCGTGTAGTTGTACATGGTTCAAACAAAGGCATTGACACATCTGGAGGGCATCGAGGGACTCGTCAAGGCCCTGCCTCGGGAGGTCACCGGAGATGCATGGAGGCAGCTCGAGCTGCTGGCTGTTGGTAGCGTGTGCGGGCGGCGTGTGGAGGCGGAGCAGGGAACTTGGCACGACCGAGACAGGAGGCGAGCCGCGCGGTTGGTTGATGGTAGCCGCGGCCATGGTGGTGGTCGCCACAAAGCAGAGGAGGCCGGGACTTGGCGTTGGACGATGCGGTCGGCATCGGCCTTGACGTGCAGTAGGGGAGGTGGAGCTCGTGCTCGAAGAGGAGACCGGCGGCGCGATGCGAGGGGACGCGACCTCCATGGCAGAGGGAGCGATGACGTGCCTGCTCCCCTGCTCGAGATCGAGCGAGGACGAGGGAAGCAGAGGAGGTCGAGGTCGAGGTCGAGGAGGCTGGACGTCGGCGGGGCTCGAGATGGGGGCGACGACGTGGATCCGGCGGGGCGGAGCTTGGGGAGGCGACGCCATGGAGGACGGCGATGAAGCGGAGGTGAAGGAGCTGCTCGGCAGCGCTCGCTTCTGGCGGGGTCGAGGGAGGAGCGGGCGGCAGCCTGGCGACGCGGTCCCCGTTGGAGCTCGAGGGAGAGGGCGAGAGGAGGGGGATCGAGCGAGAGATGCGGGGGAACGAGGGAGAGATGGCTCCTGGCGGCGCGAGGGAGGAGAGGGAGACGAGAGGGAGAGATGGGGATCGGGTGCTGCGGCTAGGGTTAGAGGGGCACCGGCTGGGCCTTCGGCCGGCTTAGGTTGGCCGGGCCTAAGAGGCCGGCTGGGCTGCAAGGCTCTCTTCTCCCTCTCTAAAGAAAATAAAAACAAAACAGAGATAGGAAAGAAAAGAAAGAGGGGTTAGGGGAAGAAGTAGGACATGGGGATAATTTTTCCGGACTCGCAAAAATGAGTTTGTTCCGAGAAAAATAGAAAGGCCATGATTGAAAGATTAAATTCAAACTCATTTGATTTAAATTCAAATGATTTGAATAGGAAGTGAGGTTTCGGAAGGTCCAAAAATGTTTGGATTTTTGGTGGAGCTCCGGAAAATGATGAAATAATTATTGGCAAGGTTGGAGACCAAACTTGAAGCAGAAAAGGAACGAAATTATTTTGTAAGTGTGTTTTAGTGATTCCAAAATAGTGGAATATTTAATATAGCTCCCTAATATTGGAGGATATGTTATAAAGAGAAGTCACCATGTGAGTCCCTCGATTTAAATGGATCGAAAAATCCATACAATTTATTTAGTTGAGGTTTTAAAAATTAATGATATGATGGCATGATGACATGATGCAATGCACATGATGCAAGGATGAATGCAACAAATAAAACAAATCACACGACGAAACTCGGAATAGCTGGAAGTCTTCTGGAGCGTCGGTCTCGGGGCGTTACAACACTCCACCACTACAAGAGGATCTCGTCCCGAGATCTAGGATGGCAACGGAGAGAAATGGAAGAGGAAGAGAAGAGGTAAAACTAAGTTGCTTCTTCGACCAATGAGTGAAACCAAAGAACCTTGAGAGGTTGAGCAATTTAAAAGAAAGAGCACAACTGAGAAGAACGAGATTGCAAACAATCCGTTAGAAAAAAAAGGAACAAGGAACATTACGAGAACTTGAAGGTTGCAAAGACATGAATCAAGAGTTTAATGGACAAGATAGAATTCGAAACCACTCCGGTTAAAACAAGATGAGAGGGGAAGAATTCGGGCAGTACTCCGGTTGAACATGGAAGGAATAGAACATGAACTTGAGAAGATGGGATGTTACTTGATGAAATCAACAACACACTGCCTCCGGAACTATTGAAAGAATGGCACAATGGGTAAGAAGGATTTCAGACAGCTCTCCAGTTGAGGAAGGAGGGAAAACTTGATAAGATTAGAGAACTCGAATGAAAACACGACACTCCGGTTAAATGGATAAGCAAGAAAAGAACACGATCCTCACGAATCGAGATGGTGAGTGAAAAGAGCAACGTCACAATGCCTCCGGAAGAAAGAATAGAAGATAGGTCATTGGAATAACAGAATGGAGGGGGAAATGGCAACTTCTGCCGCAATTGAGCTTGGAAAGCACTCTTCCAAGAAGGTTACAACGGGGTTGTTGGGAAAAACCCAACAACGAAATGAATAAGCTTGTAGTGGGCTTATGGAAAACATCTCAAAATTATGAGGTGACAACCGGCCACTAACGGAAATGATTGCTAGCTTTAGATCGACGAAGAGATGAAAACTTCTTCCACCAAGATGATAAAGAGATAACTTGGATCATTGGCAAGCACCACAAATAGCAACATTCCCAATGGAAGGCTTTTAGGTGAAATATGACACAAGATAACTCCAACAACGAGGTTGATGGATTTAAAAATAACTCATTCTTAACAACATGTGAATCATGGAAAACATGAACTCAAATTATCAAGAATGACATAATACCACCTCCGATAATATGGTAGAAAGAAATTGCACTCCGGATTACAATATGAAGAAAGCTTGAGCTCCCTAGAAATGAATCTTGATGAAAACTTTGAGAAGGAATTAAATCCTTGATGAATCGTCATGTAGAACCTCCATGAAGAACTCCGGTAAACAAAAGGAATGAAAAGAAAGAGAAATTGAAAACACAAGGTGAATCCTTGCAATGATTTAGATGGATCTCCGTGATAATTAGAGCTTGGAACTCCGGGAAAAAGAGAAGATGAAACAAATGAAACCGAGAATTTTAAGGGCCTCCGGAATAAAGAATTAATCACTTGGATGAACAAGAATAAGAATTATGTTATGCTTATCCTTCACCAATTAAATTGACGACAATCAACGGATTTGGCATACTACTTATACTCGTAGAAAGGATTAAAAGAGATATAGCGTAAACTTGAGAAGGTCTTCAACGAACCACCGGTAGGATTGGAACAACAAATGAATTGATATGATGAACAAGGAAGAGAGATCTTGAAAGAACCACCGTAAGAATTGAAAATGATCGAAGTAGGGGTGCATCACCGGTAAGAATTAGCAAATGAATGAAGGTGCTTGAGACAAACTAGATACATGAGAACAAAGAGATCAAGAACTGATTAGAGGATATTCGATAGATGCACCGGCAAGATAGGAGAATGATAACTGACGGCTGAGAATGAATAAACCTGAATTGATGGACTCCGGATGACAAACTGAGAAGACTCTTGAATATCTCCTGATGGGTGAAAAAGATTCTCACAATCGAAAACAATTATGAGAGGATGGCAACAAGCTAGCACCATGAATCTTGAAGAGAATAGAGCAAGATTAAAGAGAAACTCTTCTTCGGTCTTCAAATGATGAGAATGACAACGAGAAACACCACCAAGAATTATTGAGGCACACCGGAAGAATCAAAAGCGAAGAGGTTGAGCCAACTATGAAAAGAATTTGAAAGATCTTGGAGAAAAGCATTTGACTAATGATAACTCATTCTTACGTCAAACTTGGAGAAGAATTTAGGATAGCTCTGGGAAAATAGAAGAGTCAGGTAAGATCCTGGGAAAAGACCTGTGGGTTAGGGCCCACTCAAAAGAACACCGTTGAAAAGATTTAAAAGAGATGTTGCACCGGTTGAATTAAATGACTTGAATGAGATACCAATCTCGAAAGAGCTTGAACGAATGCAGAGTGGAAACACGGATCTTCGAGATATCTTGAGCACTCCGGAATAACAAATAGCGAGAAGTGAATGAATATGAGGAGCATCGTCAAGAGAAGGTATTTGAAACGAGAAAAGGGGATATAATCGACAAATCTTGACTTGAATCCACCGGAGAAGAAAAGAAAGAAGAATGACGAACTTGAAGCTCCGTTAGAAACTTCATGAGAATCACCGGATAAGAACATTGAAGGAAAAGAATGGAGAGACTTCACATGAATAAATGGATACTTGATTGAAATATATAAGAGTCCTTGAAGAAAAAGGGTGGGAGGGCGGGAAAAACAAAGGCAACTTGGAGACGGATGAAACAAACACCGTTGAGAAGAAGTGATAATTGATCTTGCTGATGTTGAAATGATCGGATCCACTTGAAGAGAGACACACTGGTTGAAAAGGATTGGCAAGACAATCTCGATGATCAAGAAGGATTAGTATTCACATAGCAATATGAGAACACCATTTAGGAAAGGTATGGATTCAACATTTGACTTCGAAGCAACTTGAATACCACAACTCAAAACAAAAACAAAGGACTGGCTTGTAGAATAAGCCGGAACAAACATATGATAGAGATTTCGTCCGAAGTTTTCGTGGTGGGGCCTACACGGGCTCGATCATACAGCACCATCATGTACAAGGCAGTGCACATGACATACGAAGCGTCCCCGAGTCAGCATAGCCAAGGACTCTTTAAGACACAACGAGACCACTGTAAAATCGACCGTGAATAGGCGGACCACTAGACGTCGAACCCCAATTTCATATCATACATCTATTGGAAAGATATCCTAAGAGCTACTTGAATTCCCACCTATGAAACTCCCGAAATTTTCAGGTTATGCAATCGGGTGTTGGGGATACAGGGGAAGCATAATATCTCACCCAAAACTAACAAATCCTACATCCAGCTGTATCCATCCTTCAACACATAACCAAGAAACCTTCGGAAATCGTCTACCTCAACCTTCGAAAAGCATCTGTTATACAAGTCATGGCAATACTCCCGTACTCACCTCAGTACTGGGTTATCGGGGTTATCTCACCAACAACTGCATAAAAGAGATTTTCGATGTCGGCGTACTAAACTCAGGTATTCCAGAACTGCAACGATAAAATTATGACGACAACACCTCAGAGCTCAACTCCCCGGGACACTTCCACTAAACCCCTGACAGGAGGCACCAAGACAATGTTCTCATCATAAAACCATCGGAACGATTCCAAGATACCCGCGTGATCCTAAAATTTTTTTTAGTGAAATTTGAGAAGAGAAGAGTCAAAACTCTACGTCAGGATGCCTTACCAGAGCGATGAAGAGACTGGGGAGTAAAAAGAATTCCTAACTCTCCGATATATATAATCCTAAATGACTCAAAATATTTTTCTAGACACAACTCGGCCGCTAAAAACGATCAAGCAGTGGGGCTCCTAAGGTCGGGGAAGGCTCTGATTACCAACTTGTAACGCCCTCGATGAGGCTATATCTCCCACGTGTCGAAGCACGACTTAGAGGCATAACCGCATTGAAAGCAATGTCGCAAGTGAGGTAATCTTCACACAACCCATGTAATACATAAGGGAAAGAGATACATAGTTAGCTTACAATCGCCACTTCACACAATTACATGAATAAAGCATTACATCATCCAGATACAATCAAGGTCCGACTACGGAACCAAAATAAAAGAAGAACCCCAAATGCGACAAAGGTCCCCGATCGACCCCAACTGGGCTCCACTACTGATCAACTAGAACGAAACAACACAAAGGGCAAGATCTTCATCGAGCTCCTCCTTGAGCTTGGTTGCGTCATCTGCACGGTAACATAGGCACCTGCAAACTGGTTTTGGAAGTATCTGTGAGCCACGGGGACTCAGCAATCTCGCACCCGCGAGATCAAGACTATTTAAGCTCATAGGAAGGATGGAGTAATGAGGTGGAGCTGCAGCAAGCGACTAGCATATATGGTGGATAACATACGCAAATGAGAGCGAGAAGAGAAGGCAAAGCACGGTCGATAAAAGTATGATCAAGAAGTGATCCTATAGCAACCTACGTCAAGCATAACTCCAACACCGTGTTCACTTCCCGGACTCCGCCGAGAAGAGACCATCACGGTTACACACGCGGTTGATGTATTTTAATTAAGGTCAACTTCGGGTTTTCTACAACCGGACGTTAACAAATTCCCATCTGCCACATAACCGTGGGCACGGCTTTCGAAATATAATACCCTGCAGGGGTGTCCCAACTTAGCCCATGACAAGCTCTCACGGTCAACGAAGGAATAGACCTCCACCCGAGACGTTCCGATCAGACTCGGTATCCCGGTACAACAAGACATTTCGACAGGGTAAAACTAAACCAGCAACACCGCCCGAATGTGCCGACAAATCCCGATAGGAGCTGCACATATCTCTTTCTCAGGGCACACTCAGATGAGCAATCCGTACAACTAAAACCAAACCTCGAGTTTCCCCGAGGGGGCGCTGCACAGGGCTCTAGTTCGGACCAACACTCAGAGGAGCACTGGCCCGGGGGGGGGGTTAGAATAAAGATGACCCTTGAGTCTGCAGAACCCAAGGGAAGGTGGTAGGTTGTTAGTGCAAATGGTAAAACCAATGTTGGGCATTGCTGGAAGAGCTTTACTTAAGGCGAACTGTCAAGGGGTTCCCATTATAGCCCAACCGTGTAAGGAACGCAAAATCCGGGAACATAACACCGATATGACGGAAACTAGGGCGGCAAGAGTGAAGCAAAACACCAGGCATAAGGCCGAGCCTTCCACCCTTTACCAAGTATATAGATGCATTAATTAAATAAGATATATTGTGATATCCCAACAAGTAAACATGTTCCAACAAGGAACAACATCTCCATGTTCCAACAAGGAACAAACTTCAATCTTCACCTGCAACTAACAACGCTATAAGAGGGGCTAAGCAAAGCGGTAACATAGCCAATCAACGGTTTGCTAGGACATGGTGGGTTAGAGGTTTGACATGGCAATTTGGGAGGCTGACAAGAAAATGGTAGGCATCGTAGCATTGGCATAGCAAAAGAGCGAGCAAACTAGCATAGCAAAGATAGTGGTGATTTCGAGGGTGTGATCATCTTGCCTGAGATCCCGCAAGGAAGAAGAACGAATCCAAGAAGAAGACAAACGGCCGTAGACGAACGAATCCTCACAACTCCGGAACGAAACCGAAGCTAACGTGAGAAGCAACCCGGAAAGAAACAAACAACATAGTAAACACACAAGCATAAACAAGTCATGATGCACAAACAAGTATGATGCATGTCTGGTTTAATGAGGCATGGCATGGCAAAGTGCAACAAACAATACTACAAGTTAAGTGGAGCTCAATATGCAACGAGGTGCATGTTGACGAAACACCACATCAATTATTTAGTTATCTCTCGTTTAAGCTACCCAACAATATTAACTGTTGTTAAACATGGCAAGAGGTGAAGCATAATATAAACTATACCATCTAAACAATTTAAATGGGGCCGGATATAAAAACAACAAATCCGGTAAATCCCCATATGCATTTAGCAAATTAATGCAACAACAAGTTTAAACATTTTAAATGTTGTTATCATGATGCGGATGACATATACAAGTTTTATGCAATTTTATGAAAATGTTGACATGAGCATGTTATGAAGCATTTGGTCACCATGGCGGAACAAAAAGGGTGCCACGGCGGCGAAACAAAAATGGTGCCACGGCAACATTCCGGTCCCGGTAACTCATGGAGATACCGGTGCGAAAGGAGGCGTGTGGATGTGCGGAACATGCTAGAGATGGTGGGGTGATCCCGGTTACCGGGTTCCCACGGTTCATCGGCATGGCGAACGAGGAGGAACGTGCATGAAGCAAACGGGCACGGTGCAAACATAGGGTGCATCTCATACAACACATGCATTCGGTCCACGGACGGCGTCTCAGGGTTATACCTTCGAAGCGTGCGTTTTCGGAGCGGTTCGAGTCGTTGAGGGAAGTAGTTGTTCACGGCGACGGTAGAGGTACTCGCGATCTTGGCAACGGTAGTCGTACATGTCCGGAGAGGAACTTGTCGCATCCACGGTATTCGGGTGTAGTGGAAGTAGTTGTTCAATTGTTGTCGTGGGAAGTAGTCGTACACGGCGTCGGTAGTGGTACACGGGTCTTCGGGCGACGGTAGATGGTACATGTTTTCGTAGATGAACTGGGCGATCCGAAGGGGTAGTTGGCGCATCACCATGTAGTTGTACATGGTTCAAACAAAGGCATTGACACATCTGGAGGGCATCGAGGGACTCGTCAAGGCCCTGCCTCGGGAGGTCACCGGAGATGCATGGAGGCAGCTCGAGCTGCTGGCTGTTGGTAGCGTGTGCGGGCGGCGTGTGGAGGCGGAGCAGGGAACTTGGCACGACCGAGACAGGAGGCGAGCCGCGCGGTTGGTTGATGGTAGCCGCGGCCATGGTGGTGGTCGCCACAAAGCAGAGGAGGCCGAGACTTGGCGTTGGACGATGCGGTCGGCATCGGCCTTGACGTGCAGCAGGGGAGGTGGAGCTCGTGCTCGAAGAGGAGACCGGCGGCGCGACGCGAGGGGACGCGAGCTCCATGGCAGAGGGAGCGATGACGTGCCTGCTCCCCTGCTCGAGATCGAGCGAGGACGAGGGAAGCAGAGGAGGTCGAGGTCGAGGTCGAGGAGGCTGGACGTCGGCGGGGCTCGAGACGGGGGCGACGACGTGGATCCGGCGGGGCGGAGCTTGGGGAGGCGACGCCATGGAGGACGGCGATGAAGCGGAGGCGAAGGAGCTGCTCGGCAGCGCTCGCTTCTGGCGGGGTCGAGGGAGGAGCGGGCGGCGGCCTGGCGACGCGGTCCCCGTTGGAGCTCGAGGGAGAGGGCGAGAGGAGGGGGATCGAGCGAGAGATGCGGGGGAACGAGGGAGAGATGGCTCCTGGCGGCGCGAGGGAGGAGAGGGAGACGAGAGGGAGAGATGGGGATCGGGCGCAGCGGCTAGGGTTAGAGGGGCACCGGCTGGGCCTTGGGCCGGCTTAGGTTGGCCGGGCCTAAGAGGCCGGCTGGGCTGCAAGGCTCTCTTCTCCCTCTCTAAAGAAAATAAAAACAAAACATAGATAGGCAAGAAAAGAAAGAGGGGTTAGGGGAAGAAGTAGGACATGGGGATAATTTTTCCGGACTCGCAAAAATGAGTTTGTTCCGAGAAAAATAGAAAGGCCATGATTGAAAGATTAAATTCAAACTCATTTGATTTAAATTCAAATGATTTGAATAGGAAGTGAGGTTTGGGAAGGTCCAAAAATGTTTGGATTTTTGGTGGAGCTCCGGAAAATGATGAAATAATTATTGGCAAGGTTGGAGACCAAACTTGAAGCAGAAAAGGAACGAAATTATTTTGTAAGTGTGTTTTAGTGATTCCAAAATAGTGGAATATTTAATATAGCTCCCTAATATTGGAGGATATGTTATAAAGAGAAGTCACCATGTGAGTCCCTCGATTTAAATGGATCGAAAAATCCATACAATTTATTTAGTTGAGGTTTTAAAAATTAATGATATGATGGCATGATGACATGATGCAATGCACATGATGCAAGGATGAATGCAACAAATAAAACAAATCACACGACGAAACTCGGAATAGCTGGAAGTCTTCTAGAACGTCGGTCTCAGGGCGTTACAATCGGTCTCTCTCGGGAGATATATAGGTGAGTAAAAAGTTGTTCATTGCAAGAATGGGAATATGTGTGTGAATGAGAATATGTGTGTTTGGGATATACGGAGAGATTTGTGCGAGTTACATGCCCTTGAGTTGCTTATGTTTTGCCGAAATGTCGATTTATTTCCGTTTCAGTGAATTTCGAGCAAACTCAATATGTCCTATTTTTAGGCAAGGTCATGTGTCAAAATCTTATATGATTTTGAAGCATGCATGCATTATTTATTTTTTAGCCCTTTTGCTTGTTATACCATGCAGTCGGTCATGAAAGTGAGTGGATGGAACATGGAGCGATACATGCAATCCGCGGTGATGGACATGTATGCAAATAATCAGACTAGGATTAGATGTCCGTGTGCAAGATGCAAAGAAGGAGTCCTTTTGGACCCTTTTGATCATGTCACTTTGAAGGCGCACCTACTGATGAATGGTTTCATGGATGGCTATACTCGGTGGATAAGTGAAGAAGATGATGATGATGAGGACGTCCACATGGCAGGGAATAACGACATGGCGGCGGGGCTAGATGAAGAGATGACCGATCGACATGAAGACGATGGCGTCAGACATGGCGGCGGGGAAGAGTCCGGAAATGACGGCGGCCAAGAAGATTCTAGACACAGCGAAGAAGAGTCCGGACATGGCGGAGAAGAGGCGGTGGTCACGCCGCAGTCTTCGACGCTACTAGGTCCAGTCGTGTAGGCCCCTCATGTTTGAGACCTCCTTCGCAAGAGTACAACTAGCGAGAGATCTGCTTCTAGAGAGGAGGTCAAGCTGGCGCAACTTGAAGTAGACTCGAAGACTCCATTGTATGACGGTTGCGATCCCGAGGTGACTCGATTGAGTTTCACGCTCTAACTTCTAAAGACGAAGGCCAAAAACAAATGGACAGATAAAAGCCTCGATGAGCATTTGAAGTATCTACATAATAAAGTTCTTCCCGCGGGGAACCTATGTCCTACTAGTGTCGAGGAGGCCAAGAAAATCGTTTGCCCTTTTGATTTACCGCACATTAGGTACCACACATGCATCAACAATTGCATCATTTATCGGGGGGAGCACGCGGAAAAAACCAGCTGCCTAGTGTGCAATGCTTCTCGATACAAGAAGGCAGGAAAGAAAGCTCCTCAAAAAGTTGTATGGTACTTTCCGATCACTCCCCGTCTGTAGCGGTATTTCGTAGATCCTAAGGAAGCAAAGCTCATGCACTGGCACGCAGAGAGGAAGAAGCCCGACGATGGAGATGATCCAAAGCTGAGACATCTCGTAGATGGTAGCCAGTGGAGAACATTGAACACCGTATATGGATTTGTTGCAGAAGATCCAAGGAACATCGTGCTTGGTGCGAGTACCGATGGCATGAATCCGTTTGGAAACCAGAACACAACCATAGCACATGGCCCGTGTTTGTATGGATGTACAACCTATTGGGGAACGTAGTAATTTCAAAAAAATTCCTACGCACACGCAAGATCATGGTGATGTATAGCAACAAGGGGAGAGTGTGATCTACGTACCCTTGTAGACTGACAGCGGAAGCGTTAGCACAACACGGTTGATGTAGTCGTACGTCTTCACAGCCCGACCGATCAAACACCGAAACTACGGCACCTCCGAGTTTTAGCACACGTTCAGCTCGATGACGATCCCCGGACTCAAATCCAGCAAAGCGTCGGGGAAGAGTTTCGTCAGCATGACGGCGTGGTGACGATCTTGATGTTCTATCGTCGCAGGGCTTCGCCTAAGCACCGCTACAATATTATCGAGGATTATGGTGGAAGGGGCACCGCACACGGCTAAGAAAACGATCACGTGGATCAACTTATGTCTCTAGGGGTGCCCCCTACCTCCGTATATAAAGGAACAAGGGGGAGGTGCGGCCGGTCAGGAGGAGGGCGCGCCAGGAGGAGTCCTACTCCCACCGGGAGTAGGATTCCCCCCCTTTCCTAGTTGGAATAGGATTCGGGAAGGAGGGAAAGAGGAGAGAGAGAAGGAAGGGGGGGAGGGGCGCGCGGCCCAGCCCTGGCCATCTCTCCTCTCTTCCACTAAAGCCCACTAAGGCCCATATACCTCCCGGGGGGTTCCGTAACCTCCCGGTACTCCGGTAAAATCCCGATTTCACCCGGAACACTTCCGATATCCAAATATAGGCTTCCAATATATCAATCTTTATGTCTCGACCATTTCGAGACTCCTCGTCATGTCCGTGATCACATCCGGGAGTCCTAACAAACTTTGGTACATCAAAATGCATAAACTCATAATATAACTGTCATCGAAACCTTAAGCGTGCGGACCCTACGGGTTCGAGAACAATGTAGACATGACCGAGACACGTCTGTGGTCAATAACCAATAGCGGAACCTGGATGCTCATATTGGCTCCTACATATTCTACGAAGATCTTTATCGGTCAGACCGCATAACAACATACGTTGTTCCCTTTGTCATCGGTATGTTACTTGCCCGAGATTCGATCGTCGGTATCTCAATACCTAGTTCAATCTCGTTACCGGCAAGTCTCTTTACTCGTTTCGTAATATATCATCTCACAACTAACTCATTAGTTTTAATGCTTGCAAGGCTTATGTGATGTGCATTACCGAGAGGGCCCAGAGATACCTCTCCGATAATCGGAGTGACAAATCCTAATCTCGAAATACGCCAACCCAACATTTACCTTTGGAGACACCTGTAGAGCTCCTTTATAATCACCTAGTTACGTTGTGACGTTTGGTAGCACACAAAGTGTTCCTCCGGTAAACGGGAGTTGCATAATCTCATAGTCATAGGAACATGTATAAGTCATGAAGAAAGCAATAGCAACATACTAAACGATCGGGTGCTAAGCTAATGGAATGGGTCATGTCAATCACATCATTCTTCTAATGATGTGATCCCATTAATCAAATGACAACACATGTCTATGGTTAGGAAACATAACCATCTTCGATTAACGAGCTAGTCAAGTAGAGGCATACTAGTGACACGTTGTTTGTCTATGTATTCACACATGTATTATGTTTCTGGCTAATACAATTTTAGCATGAATAATAAACATTTATCATGAAATAAGAAAATAAATAATAACTTTATTATTGCCTCTAGGGCATATTTCCTTCAGTCTCCCACTTGCACTAGAGTCAATTATCTAGTTCACATCAACATGTGATTTAACATCAATAATTCACATCACCATGTGATTAACACCCATAGTTCACATCGTCATGCGACCAACACCCAAAGGGTCTACTAGAGTCAATAATCTAGTTCACATTGCTATGTGATTAACACCCAAAGTGTACTAAGGTGTGATCATGTTTTGCCTGTGAGAGAAGTTTAGTCAATGGGTCTACCATATTCAGATCCGTATGTATTTTGCAAATTTCTATGTCAACAATGCTCTGCACGGAGCTACTCCAGCTAATTGCTCCCACTTTCAATATGCATCCAGATTGAGACTTAGAATCATCTGGATCAGTGTCAAAGTTTGTATCGATGTAACCCTTTACGATGAACCTTTTGTCACCTCCATAATCGAGAAACATATCCTTATTCCAGTAAGGATAATTTTGACCGCTGTCCAGTGATCTACTCCTAGATCACTATTGTACTCCCTTGCCAACATCAGTGTAGGGTATACAATAGATCTGGTACACAGCATGACATACTTTATAGAACCTATGGCTGAGGCATAGGGAATGACTTTCATTCTCTTTCTATCTTCTGCCGTGGTTGGGCTTTGAGTCTTACTCAATTTCACACCTTGTAACACAGGCAAGAACTCTTTCTTTGACTGTTCTATTTTGAACTACTTCAAAATCTTGTCAAGGTATGTACTCATTGGAAAAACTTATCAAGCGTCTTGATCTATCTCTATAGATCTTGATGCTTAATATGTAAGCAGCTTCGCCGAGGTCTTTCTTTGAAAAACTTCTTTCAAACACTCCTTTATGCTTTGCAGAATAATTCTACATTATTTCCGATCAATAATATGTCATTCACATATACTTGTCAGAAATGCTATAGTGCTCCCACTCACTTTCTTGTAAATACAGGCTTCACCACAAGTCTGTATAAAACTATATACTTTGATCATCTCATCAAAGCGCATATTCCAACTCCGAGATGCTTGCACCAGTCCACAGATGGATCGTTGGAGCTTGCATATTTTGTTAACACTTTTAGGATTGACAAAACCTTCTGGTTGCATCATATACAACTCTTCTTTAAGAAATCCATTTAGGAATGCAGCTTTGTTTATCCATTTGCCAGATTTCATAAAATGCGGCAATTGCTAACATGATTCGGACAGACTTAAGCATAGATACGAGTGAGAAACTCTCATCGTAGTCAACATCTTGAACTTGTCGAAAACCTTTTTGCGACAATTCTAGCTTTATAGATAGTAACACTACTATCAGCGTCCGTCTTCCTCTTGAAGATCCATTTATTTTCTATGGCTTGCCGATCATCGGGCAAATCCATCAAAGTCCATACTTTGTTCTCATACATGGATCATATCTCAGATTTCATGGCCTCAAACCATTTCGCAGAATCTGGGCTCATCATCGCTTCCTCATAGTTCGCAAGTTCGTCATGGTCTAGTAACATGACTTCCAGAACAGGATTACCGTACCACTCTGGTGCGCATCTCACTCTGGTTTACCTACGAGATTCGGTAGTAACTTGATCTGAAGTTACATGATCATCATCATTAGCTTCCTCACTAATTGGTGTAGTAGTCACAGGAACAGATTTCTATGATGAACTACTTTCTAATAAGGGAGAAGGTACAATTACCTTATCAAGTTCTACTTTCCTCCCACTCACTTCTTTCAAGAGAAACTCCTTCTCTAGAAAGGATCCATTCTTAGCAACGAATGTCTTGCCTTCGGATCTGTGATAGAAGGTGTACCCAACAGTCTCCTTTGGGTATCCTATGAAGACATATTTGTCCGATTTGGGTTTGAGCCTATCAGGATGAAACTTTTTCATATAAGCATCACAATCCAAACTTTAAGAAACAACAACTTTGGTTTCTTGCCAAACCACAGTTCAGATTATGTCGTCTCAATGGACTTAGATGGTGCCCCTTTTTAACGTGAATGCATCTGTCTCTAATGCATGATCCCAAAACGATATTGGTAAATCGGTAAGAAACATCATAGATTGTACTATATCCAATAAAGTACGGTTATGACGTTCGGACACACCATTACACTGTGGTGTTCCAGGTGGCGTGAGTAGTGAAACTATTTCACATTGTTTTTAACTGATGGCCAAACTCGTAACTCAAATATTTTACTTCTGCGATCATATCGTAGAAACTTTTATTTTTGTTACGATGATTCTCCACTTCACTCTGAAATTCTTTGAACTTTTCAAATGTTTTAGACTTGTGTTTCATCAAGTAGATATGCTCATATCTGCTCAAATCATTTGTGAAGATCAGAAAATAATGATACCTGTCGCGAGCCTCAATATTCATCGGACCACATACATCAGTATGTATGATTTCCAACAAATCTGTTGCTCGCTCCATTGTTCCGAAGAACAGAGTCTTAGTCATCTTGCCCATGAGGCATGGTTCGCAAGCACCAAGTGATTCATGATCAAATGATTCCAAAATCCCATCAGCATGGAGTTTCTTCATGTGCTTTACACCAATATGACCTAAACGGCAGTGCCACAAATAAGTTGCACTATCATTATTAACTTTGCATCTTTTGGTTTCAATATTATGAATATGTGTATCACTACGATCGAGATCCAATGAACCATTTTCATTGGGTGTGTAACCATATAAGGTTTTATTCATGTAAACAGAACAACAATTTATTCTCTTACTTATATGAATAACTGTATTACAATAAACATGATCAAATCATATTCATGCTCAATGCAAACACCAAATAACACTTATTTAGGTTCAACACTAATCCCGAAAGTATAGGGAGTGTGCGATGATGATCATATCAATCTTGGAACGACTTCCAACACACATCGTCACTTCACCCTTAACTAGTCTCTGTTTATTCTGCAACTCCCATTTCGAGTTACTAATCTTAGCAACTGAACCAGTATCAAATACCGAGGGGTTGTTATAAACACTAGTAAAGTACACATCAATAACATGTATATCAAATATACTTATGTTCACTTTGCCATCCTTCTTATCCGCCAATCACTTGGGGTAGTTCCGCTTACAGTGACCAGTCCCTTTGCAGTAGAAGCACTTAGTCTCAGGCTTAGGACCAGACTTGGGCTTCTTCACTTGAGCAGCAACTTGCTTGCTGTTTTTCTTGAAGTTCCCCTTTTTTTCTTTGCCCTTTTCTTGAAACTAGTGATCTTGTCAACCATCAACACTTCATGCTCTTTCTTGATTTCTACCTTCATCGATTTCATCATCATGAAAAGCTCGGGAGTCGTTTTCGTTATCCCTTGCATACTATAGTTCATCACGAAGTTCTACTAACTTGGTGATGGTGACTAGAGAATTCTGTCAATCACTATCTTATCTGGAAGATTAACTCCCACTTGATTCAAGCGATTGTAGTACCCAGACAATCTGAGCACATGCTCACTAGTTGAGCGATTCTCCTCCATTTTTTTGCTATAGAACTTGTTGGAGACTTCATATCTCTCAACTCGGGTATTTGCTTGAAATATTAACTTCAACTCCTGGAACATCTCATATGGTCCATGACGTTCAAAACGTCTTTGAAGTCCCGATTCTAAGCCGTTAAGCATGGTGCACTAAACTATCAAGTAGCCATCATATTGAGCCAGCCAAACGTTCATAACGTCTGCATCTGCTCCTGTAATAGGTCTGTCACCTAGCGGTGCATCAAGGACATAATTCTTCTGTGCAGCAATGAGGATAAACCTCAGATCACGGATCCAATCCACATCATTGCTACTAACATCTTTCAACACAATTTTCTCTAGGAACATATCAAAATAAACACAGGGAAGCAACAACGCGAGCTATTGATCTACAACATGATTTGCAAAATACTACCAAGACTAAGTTCATGATAAATTTAAGTTCAATTAATCATATTACTTAAGAACTCCCACTTAGATAGACATCCCTCTAATCCTCTAAGTGATCACGTGATCCAAATCAACTAAACCATGTCCGATCATCACGTGAGATGGAGTAGTTTCATTGGTGAACATCACTATGTTGATCATATCTACTATATGATTCACGCTCGACCTTTCGGTCTCTGTGTTCTGAGGCCATATCTGTATATGCTTGGCTCATCAAGTATAACCTGAGTATTCTGCGTGTGCAACTGTTTTGCACCTGTTGTATTTGAACGTAGAGCCTATCACACCCGATCATCACGTGGTGTCTCAGCATGAAGAACTTTCGCAACGGTGCATACTCAGGGAGAACACTTCTTGATAATTAGTGAGAGATCATCTTAAAATGCTACCGTCAATCAAAGCAAGATAAGATGCATAAAAGATAAACATCACATGCAATCAATATAAGTGATATGATATGGCCATCATCATCTTGTGCTTGTGATCTCCATCTTCGAAGCACCGTCGTGATCACAATCGTCACCGGCGCGACACCTTGATCACCATCGTAGCATCGTTGTCGTCTTGCCAATCTTATGCTTCCACGACTATCGCTACCGCTTAGTGAAAAAGTAAAGCATTACAGTGCAATTGCATTGCATACAATAAAGCGACAACCATATGGCTCCTGCCAGTTGCCGATAACTTGGTTACAAAACATGATCATCTCATACAATAAAATTTAGCATCATGTCTTGACCATATCACATCACAACATGCCCTGCAAAAACAAGTTAGACGTCCTCTACTTTGTTGTTGCAAGTTTTACGTGGCTGCTACGGGCTTAAGCAAGAACCAATCTTACCTACGTATCAAAACCACAACGATAGTTTGTCAAGTTGGTGCTATTTTAACCTTCGCAAGGACCGGGCGTAGCCACACTCGGTTCAACTAAAGTTGGAGAAACTGTCACCTGCTAGCCACCTTTGTGCAAAGCACGTCGGGAGAACCGGTCTCGCGTAAGCGTACGCGTAATGTCGGTCCGGGCCGCTTCGTCCAACAATACCGCCGAACCAAAGTATGACATGCTGGTAAGCAGTATGACTTATATCGCCCACAACTTACTTGTGTTCTACTCGTGCATATAACATCAACACATAAAACCTAGGCTCTGATGCCACTATTGGGGAACGTAGTAATTTCAAAAAAATTCCTACGCACACGCAAGATCATGGTGATGTATAGCAACGAGGGGAGAGTGTGATCTACATACCCTTGTAGACCGACAGCGGAAGCGTTAGCACAACACGGTTGATGTAGTCGTACGTCTTCACGGCCCGACCTATCAAACACCGAAACTACGGCACCTCCGAGTTTTAGCACACGTTCAGCTCGATGACGATCCCCGGACTTCGATCCAGCAAAGCGTCGGGGAAGAGTTCCGTCAGCACGACGACATGGTGACGATCTTGATGTTCTATCGTTGCAGGGCTTCGCCTAAGCACCGCTACAATATTATCGAGGATTATGGTGGAAGGGGGCACCGCACACGGCTAAGAAAACGATCACGTGGATCAACTTGTGTCTCTAGGGGTGCCCCCTGCCTCCGTATATAAAGGAACAAGGGGGAGGTGCGGCCGGTCAGGAGGAGGGCGCGCCAGGAGGAGTCCTACTCCCACCTGGAGTAGGATTCCCCCCCTTTCCTAGTTGGAATAGGATTCGGGAAGGGGGGAAAGAGGAGAGAGAGAGAAGGAAGGGGGGAGCCGCCCCCCTCTCCTTGTCCTATTCGGACTAGGGGGGAGGGGCGCGCGGCCCAGCCCTGGCCATCTCTCCTCTCTTCCACTAAAGCCCACTAAGGCCCATATACCTCCCGGGGGGTTCCGGTAACCTCCCGGTACTCTGGTAAAAATCCCGATTTCACCCGGAACACTTCCGATATCCAAATATAGGCTTCCAATATATCAATCTTTATGTCTCGTCCATTTCGAGACTCCTCATCATGTCCGTGATCACATCCGGGACTCCTAACAAACTTCGGTACATCAAAATGCATAAACTCATAATATAACTGTTATCGAAACCTTAAGCGTGCGGACCCTACGGGTTCGAGAACAATGTAGACATGACCGAGACACGTCTCCGGTCAATAACCAATAGCGGAACCTGGATGCTCATATTGGCTCCTACATATTCTACGAAGATCTTTATCGGTCAGACCGCATAACAACATACGTTGTTCCCTTTGTCATCGTTATGTTACTTGCCCAAGATTCGATCGTCGGTATCTCAATACCTAGTTCAATCTCGTTACCGGCAAGTCTCTTTACTCGTTTCGTAATATATCATCTCGCAACTAACTCATTAGTTGTAATGCTTGCAAGGCTTATGTGATGTGCATTACCGAGAGGGCCCAGAGATACCTCTCCGACAATCGGAGTGAAAAATCCTAATCTCGAAATACGCCAACCCAACATTTACCTTTGGAGACACCAGTAGAGCTCCTTTATAATCACCCAGTTATGTTGTGATGTTTGGTAGCACACAAAGTGTTCCTCTGGTAAACGGGAGTTGCATAATCTCATAGTCATAGGAACATGTATAAGTCATGAAGAAAGCAATAGCAACATACTAAACGATCGGGTGCTAAGCTAATGGAATGGGTCATGTCAATCACATCATTCTTCTAATGATGTGATCCCATTAATCAAATGACAACACATGTCTATGGTTAGGAAACATAACCATCTTCGATTAACGAGCTAGTCAAGTAGAGGCATACTAGTGACACTTTGTTTGTCTATGTATTCACACATGTATAATGTTTCCGGTTAATACAATTTTAGCATGAATAATAAACATTTATCATGAAATAAGAAAATAAATAATAACTTTATTATTGCCTCTAGGGCATATTTCCTTCACAACCTACCCCCATGGAAGTGCATGAAGACAAAGTACATACACATGAGCATGCTGATTCAAGGGCCGAAACAACCGGGAAATAGTATTAACCTGTACATGGGGCTTTTGCAAGAGGAGCTAGACACGTTATGGAAAACACCGACATGGACATGGGACACCAGCAAAGGAGAGTATTTCCATATGAGAGCCGCGCTGATGACGACGGTGCACGGCTATCTCGGTTACGGGTACACCTCAGGCTAGGTGTGCCACGGATACTGCGGATGCACGAGGTGCATGGATGATACAACGTCTCAGCAGCTTACGTCAACGAAAGATGGTGGGTCCGGGAAAATCGTGTACATGGGGCATCGTAGATGGCTCGAGAAGGATGACCCGTGGAGAAAGCGTGGAGATCTATTCAATGGGTTGGCTGAGCTTTGAGGACCTCCACGTAAGAGGAGCGGCCCCGAAATCAACAAGCTGTTGAGAAACTGGGAACAATGCCCTACGTCAGGAAAGATCAAAAAGGCACCGGAGCCATTGCTGAAGGTATGGAAAACAAGGTCTATTTTTTGGGACTTGGAGTACTGGCCCAATGACGACACACCTCATTGCCTTGATCAAATGCATATCACGAAGAATGTCCTTGAAAGCTTTCTTGGCACATTGATGAACATGCCGGAGAAGACCAAGGATGGGCCGAAGGCAAGGAAAGACTTGGAAGATTTGAAGATCAGGAAAGATCTCCACGGTAAAAAGTCAACGGAGGATACAAAGACGAAGGAGGGGGAAAGGGGCAGAAAAGTCAACAAAAAGGAGGAGAATTATTGCCCCCCTTCTTGCTTCACCTTAAGTGCGAAGGAGATTGATCAATTCATCAAGTGCCTTATGGGAATCAAAGTCAGTTCCGGTTACTGTGGGAAGATAAGTAGATTTCTAGACCCCAAGAAGAAAAGGTTCAGCGGGATGAAGTCTCATGACTATCACGTGATGATGACGCAGATACTACCGGTTGCCATTAAAGGGATGATGGAGAAGCACGTCTGTGACACACTTACTGGTCTCTGCAACTTCTTCGACGTTATCTCTCGAAAGTCCATAAGTGTGAAGCAGCTCCGAAGGCTACATGAAGAGATCGTTGTCATACTATGTGAGCTTGAGATGTACTTCCCGCCCGCGTTTTTTGACATCATGGTGCATCTATGTGTCCACATCGTGAACGACATCATCGACCTCGTGCCGAAATTCCTTCACAGCATGATGTCGTTTGAGAGGATGAATGGGGTCATCAAAGGATTCGTTCGTAACATGTACCGTCCCGAAGGGAGCATCGTCGAGGGGTATCTGACACATGAGTGCATATCCTTTTGCGAGAATTATATAGTGTCAGAGACCCTACTGTTGGTTTGCCCGTAAAGAAGCACGATGGGAAGCTCTAAGGAGATGGTCACAACAACGGCCGGAGGGAATTGCACGTGGACTACTCGGATCGACGGAACTACTTTGACAGGGCTAACTTAGTAGTGCTACAACACCTAGACGAGGTAGATGATTATGTGGCATGGAACAAAGAAAGCATCGCAAAGAAGTATCGTGATAAGGGGACGCTCAAGACGGACGACGAAGTTACTGTAGAGCACAACACCACTTTCTTGCATTGGTTCAAAGAGCAAGTTCTTGGAAATCCCCCAGAAGAGGGCAGTTCAGATGGATTGCTCGTACACGTCTTAGCACATGGACCCGCGCCCAAGCTCGCGACCTATCAGTCCTACGATATCAATGGGTACATGTTCTACATGGAGGCCAAAGACATGGACAATGATTACCAGAACTCCGGGGTGACAATTGAATGCGTGACCGACGCCAACGGCACAACTGAAAGATTCTACGAAAGGGTCGAAGAGATCTGGGAGCTTGACTATGCTGGAATGCACGATGCGACGATGTTCCGTGTCAGATGGGCCAAGGATGTCGTAAGAGAAAATAAGTATTTCACCACCATGTCTATACCCGACGCGAAGAGCACTCCCGTGAATGTTAACGTCATCACCAAAAATGAGCCATGGGTACACGCTAAGCACCTGACACAATGCTTCTTCATAACCGACCCGACCAATCCCAACCGTGTTGTCGTGAGGAGATCCAAAAGGAGCATCGTCGGAATGGATGGAGTCGCCAACGAGGAAGACTACGACCAGTACGGCAACCCGATGAGGGAGGATGACGATGACGATGAAGCATACGTGAAAAGAAGAATCAATACTACATTACCTAAGAAAGACCGTACTCCATGGTTACAGAAAAGTCACAAGGAGGGGCTTAATTAATCGGCAACGAACAAGAAAAGGAAGAAGCTCAATGTGAAACATTGTCAACACAGCTGATCAGAAACCATCATTTATATATATGTATCTATTTTGTGTACGCACTTAAGTAACCGTTATCGGTCAATGATACGTCCATTTTGCATCATGCTTTTATATCGATATTTATTGCATTATGAGATGTTACTACACATTATGTCACAATACTTATGTCTTTTCTCTCTTATTTTACAAGGTTTACATGAAGAGGGAGAATGCCAGCAGCTGGAATTCTGGGCTGGAAAAGGAGCAAATATTAGAGACCTACTCTGCACAACTCCAAAAGTCCTGAAACTTCACGGGAGCACGTTTTGGAATATATAAAAATACTGGCGAAAGAATTAACCAGAGGGGCCCACACCCTGGCCACGAGGGTGGGGGGCGTGCCCTACCCCCTCGGCGCGCCCCCTGTCTCGTGGGCCCCCTGGCAGGCCTCCGGTGCCCATCTTCTGCTATATGAAGTCTTTCGTCCAAGAAAAAAATTATAAGCAAGCTCTCGGGACGAAACTCCGCTGCCACAAGGCGGAACCTTGGCGGAACCAATCTGGGGCTCCGACGGAGCTGTTCTGCCGGGGAAACATCCCTCCGGGAGGGGAAAATCATCACCATCATCATCACCATCGATCCTCTTAGCGGGAGGGGGTCAATCTCCATCAACATCTTCACCAGCACCATCTCCTCTAAAACCCTAGCTCATCTCTTGTATCCAATCTTTGTCCCAAAACCTTAGATTGGTACCTGTGGGTTGCTAGTAGTGTTGATTACTCCTTGTAGTTGATGCTAGTTGTTTTATTTGGTGGAAGATCATATGTTAAGATCCTTTATGCATATTAATACCCCTCTGATTATGAACATGAATACGATTTGTGAGTAGTTACGTTTGTTCCCGAGGACATGGGAGAAGTCTTGCTATAAGTAGCCATGTGAATTTGGTATTCGTTCAATACTTTGATGAGATGTATGTTGTCTTTCCTCTAGTGGTGTTATGTGAACGTCGACTACATGACACTTCACCATTGTTTGAGCCTAGAGGAAGGCATTGGGAAGTAATAAGTAGATGATGGGTTGCTAGAGTGACAGAAGCTTAAACCCTAGTTTATGTGTTGCTTCGTAAGGGCTGATTTGGATCCATATGTTTCATGCTATGGTTAGGTTTACCTTAATACTTCTTTTGTAGTTGCAGATGCTTGCAATAGGGGTTAATCATAAGTGGGATGCTTGTCCAAGGTGTCGGGGAACGTAGTAACTTCAAAAAAATTCCTATGCACACGCAAGATCATGGTGATGCATAACAACGAGAGGGGAGAGTGTGTCCACGTACCCTCGTAGACCGAAAGCGGAAGCGTTAGCACAACGTGGTTGATGTAGTCGTACGTCTTCACGATCCGACCGATCAAGTACCGAATGCACGACACCTCCGAGTTCTGCACACATTCAACTCGATGACATCCCTCGAACTTCGATCCAGCCGAGCTTTGAGGGAGAGTTCCATCAGCACGATGGCGTGGTGACGATGTTGATGTTCTACCGTCGCAGGGCTTCGCCTAAGCACCGCCACGGTATTATCGAGGTGGACTATGGTGGAGAGGGGCACCGCACACGGCTAAAAGATCCAAGAGATTAATTGTTGTGTCTATGGGGTGCCCCTCTCCTCCGTATATAAAGGAGGGGAGGAGAGGGACGGCCAAGGGGAGGAGGCACGCCCAAGGGGGGAGTCCTACTCCCACCGGGAGTAGGACTCCTCCTTTTCCTATTTGGAGAGGGAGAGGGAAGGAAGAGGAAGGAGGGAGGAAGGAAAGGGGGGGGGCCCTCCCAATTCGGATTGGGCTTGGGGGGCGCACCCCCTCCCTTGCTCCTTTCCCCTCCTTTCACTAAAGGCCATTAAGGCCCATATACCTCCCGGGGGGTTCCGATAACCTCCCGGTGCTCGGGTATTATCCCGATCTCACCCGGAACCATTCCGGTATCTAAATATAGTCATCCAATATATCAATCTTTACGTCTCGAACATTTCGAGACTCCTCGTCATGTTTGTGATCACATCCGAGACTCCGAACTACCTTCGGTACATCAAAAACCATAAACTCATAATATAACCGTCATCGAACTTTAAGCGCGCGGACCCTACGGGTTCGAGAACTATGTAGACATGACCGAGACACGTCTACGGTCAATAACCAATAGCGGAACCTGGATGCTCATATTGGCTCCTACATATTCTACGAAGATCTTTATCAGTCAAACCGCATAACAACATATGTTGTTCCCTTTGTCATTGGTATGTTACTTGCCCGAGATTCGATCATCGATATCGCAATACCTAGTTCAATCTCATTACCAGCAAGTCTCTTTACTCGTTCCGTGACACATCATCCCACAACTAACTCATTAGTTGCAATGCTTGCAAGGCTTAACTGATGTGTATTACCGAGTGGGCCCAGAGATACCTCTCCGACAATCGGAGTGACATATCCTAATCTCGAAATACGCCAACCCAACAAGTACCTTCGGAGACACCTGTAGAGCACCTTTATAATCACCCAGTTACGTTGTGACGTTTGGTAGCACACAAAGTGTTTCTCCGGTAAACGGGAGTTGCATAATCTCATAGTCATAGGAACATGTATAAGTCATGAAGAAAGCAATAGCAACAAACTAAACGATCAAGTGCTAAGCTAATGGATTGGGTCAAGTCAATCACATCATTCTCCTAATGATGTGATCCCATTAATCAAATGGCAACTCTTTGTCTATGGCTAGGAAACATAACCATCTTTGATCAATGAGCTAGTCAAGTAGAGGCATACTAGTGACACTCTGTTTGTCTATGTATTCGCACATGTATCATGTTTCCGGTTAATACAATTCTATTATGAATAATAAACATTTATCATGATATAAGGAAATAAACAATAACTTTATTATTTCCTCTAGGGCATATTTCCTTCAGTCTCCCACTAGAGTCAATAATCTAGATTACACAGTAATGATTCTAACACTCATGGAGCCTTGGTGCTGATCATGTTTTGCTCGTGGAAGAGGCTTAGTCAACTGGTCTGCAACATTCAGATCCATAAGTATCTTGAAAATCTCTATGTCTCCCACCTGGACTTGATCCCGGATGGAGTTGAAGCGTCTCTTGATGTGCTTGGTTCTCTTGTGAAATCTGGATTCCTTTGCCAAAGCAATTGCACCAGTATTGTCACAAAAGATTTTCATTGGACCCGATGCACTAGGTATGACACCTAGATCGGATATGAACTCCTTCATCTAGACTCCTTCATTTGCTGCTTACGGAGCAGCTATGTACTCTGCTTCACATGTAGATCCCGCTACGACGCTTTGTTTAGAACTGCACCAACTGACAGCTCCATCATTTAATAAAAACACGTATCCGGTTTGTGATTTAGAATTGTTCGGATCAGTGTCAAAGCTTGCATCAACGTAACCATTTATGACGAGCTCTTTGTCACCTCCATAAACGAGAAACATATCTTTCGTCCCTTTCAGGTATTTTAGGATGTTCTTGACCGTTGTCCAGTGATCCACTCCTGGATTACTTTGGTACCTCCCTGCTAAACTAATAGCAAGGCACACATCAGTTCTGGTACACAACATTGCATACATGATAGAGCCTATGGATGAAGCATAGGGAACATCTTTCATTTTCTCTCTATCTTCTGCAGTGGTCGGGCATTGAGTCTTACTCAACTTCACACCTTGTAACACAGACAAGAACCCTTTCTTTGCTTGATCCATTTTGAACTTATTCAAAACTTTGTCATGGTATGTGCTTTGTGAAAGTCCAATTAAGCGTCTCGATCTATCTCTATAGATCTTGATGCCCAATATATAAGCAGCTTCACCGAGGTCTTTCATTGAAAAACTCTTATTCAAATATCCTTTTATGCTATCCAGAAATTCTATATCATTTCCAATCAACAATATGTCATCCACATATAATATCAGAAATGCTACAAAGCTCCCACTCACTTTCTTGTAAATACAGGCTTCTCCAAAAGTCTGTATAAAACCATATGCTTTGATCACACTATCAAAACATTTATTCCAACTCTGAGAGGCTTGCACCAGTCCATAAATGGATCACTGGAGCTTGCACACTTTGTTAGCTCCCTTTGGATCGACAAAACCTTCCGGTTGCATCATATACAACTCTTCTTCCAGAAATTCATTCAGAATTGCAGTTTTGACATCCGTTTGCCAAATTTCATAATCATAAAATGCGGCAATTGCTAACATGATTCAGACAGACTTAAGCATCGCTACGGGTGAGAAGGTCTCATCGTAGTCAATACCTTGAACTTGTTGAAAACCTTTTGCAACAAGTCGAGCTTTATAGACAGTAACATTACCGTCAGCGCCAGTCTTCTTCTTGAAGATCCATTTATTCTCGATGGCTTGCCGATCATCTGGAAAGTCAACCAAAGTCCACACTTTGTTCTCATACACGGATCCCATCTTAGATTTCATGGCCTCAAGCCATTTTGCGGTCTGGGCTCACCATCGCTTCTTCATAGTTCGTTGGTTCGTCATGGTCTACTAACATAACCTCCAGAACAGGATTATCGTACCACTCTGGTGCGGATCTTACTCTGGTTGACCTACGAGGTTCAGTAACAACTTGATCTGAAGTTTCCTGATCATTATCATTAACTTCCTCACTAATTGGTGTAGACGTCAGAGGAACTGGTTTCTGTGATGAACTACTTGCCAATAAGGGAGCAGGTACTGCTACCTCATCAAGTTCTACTTTCCTCCCACTCACTTCTTTCGAGAGAAACTCCTTCTCTAGAAAGGATCCATTCTTAGCAACGAATGTTTTGCCTTCAGATCTGTGATAGAAGGTGTACCCAACAGTTCCTTGTGGGTATCCTACGAAGACACATTTCTCCGATTTGGGTTCGAGCTTATCAGGTTGAAGCTTTTTCACATAAGCATTGCAGCCCCAAACTTTAAGAAACGACAACTTTGGTTTCTTGCCAAACCATAGTTCATAAGGTGTCTTCTCAACGGATTTTGATGGTGCCCTATTTAACGTGAATGCGTCCGTCTCTAAAGCATAACCCCAAAATGATAGCGGTAAATCAGTAAGAGACATCATAGATCGCACCATATCTAGTAAAGTACGATTACAACGTTCAGACACACCATTACGCTGTGGTGTTCCGGGTGGCGCGAGTTGCGAAACTATTCCGCATTGTTTCAAATGTAGACCAAACTCGTAACTCAAATATTCTCCTCTACGATTAGATCATAGAAACTTTATTTTCTTCTTCTGATGATTTTCAACTTCACTCTAAAATTCTTTGAACTTTTCAAATGTTTCAGACTTATGTTTCATTAAGTAGATATACCCATATCTGCTTAAATCATGTGTGAAGGTGAGAAAATAACGATACCCGCCGCAAGCCTCAACATTCATCGGACCACATACATCAGTATGTATGATCTCCAACAAATCAGTTGCTCGCTCCATAGTTTCGGAGAATGATGTTTTAGTCACTTGCCCATGAGGCATGGTTCGCAAGTACCAACTGATTCATAATCAAGTGATTCCAAAAGTCCATCAGTATGGAGTTTCTTCATGCGCTTTATACCAATATGACCCAAATGGCAGTGCCACAAATAAGTTGCACTATCATTATCAACTCTGCATCTTTTGGCTTCAACATTATGAATATGTGTATCACTACTATCGAGATTCATCAAAAATAGACCACTCTTTAAGGGTGCATGACCATAAAAGATATTAATCATATAAATAGAACATCCATTATTCACAGATTTAAATGAATAACCGTCTCGCATTAAACAAGATCCAGGCATAATGTTCATGCTCAATGATGGCACCAAATAACAATTATTTAGGTCTAAAACTAATCCCGAAGGTAGATATGGAGGTAGTGTGTCGACGGCGATCACATCGACTTTGGAACCATTTCCCACGCGCATCGTCACCTCGTCCTTAGCCAGTGTTTGCTTAATCCGTAGTCCCTGTTTCGAGTTGCAAATATTAGCAACAGAACCAGTATCAAATACCCAGGTACTACTTCAAGCTCTGGTAAGGTACACATCAATAACATGTATATCACATATACCTTTGTTCACCTTGCCATCCTTCTTATCCGCCAAATACTTGGGGCAGTTCCGCTTCCAGCGACCAGTCTGTTTGCAGTAGAAGCACTCAGTCTCAGGCTTAGGTCCAGACTTGGGTTTCTTCTCATGAGCAACAACTTGTTTGTTCTTCTTCTTGAAGTTCCCCTTCTTCTTCCCTTTTCCCTTTTTCTTGAAACTGGTGGTCTTATTGACCATCAACACATGATGCCCCTTTTTGATTTCTACCTCCGCAGCCTTTAGCATTACGAAGAGCTCGTGAATTATCTTATCCATCCCTTGCATATTATAGTTCATCAAGAAGCTTTTGTAGCTTGGTGGCAGTGATTGAAGAACTCTGTCAATGATACTATCAACAGGAAGATTAACTCCCAGTTGAGTCAAGTGATTATGATAGCCAGACGTTTTGAGTATATGCTCACTGACAGAACTATTCTCCTCCATCTTGCAACTATAGAACTTATTGGAGACTTCATATCTCTCAATCCGGGCATTTGCTTGAAATATTAACTTCAACTCCTGGAACATCTCATATGCTCCATGACGTTCAAAATGTCGTTGAAGTCCCAGTTCTAAGCCGTAAAGCATGGCACACTGAACTATCGAGTAGTCATCAGCTTTGCTCTGCCAGATGTTCATAACATCTGGTGTTGCTCCTGCAGCAGGTTTGGCACTTAGCGGTGCTGCCAGGAAGTAATTCCTCTGTGCAGCAATGAGGATAATCCTCAAGTTATGGACCCAGTCCGTGTAATTTCTACCATCATCTTTCAACTTTGCTTTCTCAAGGAACACATTAAAATTCAATGGAACAACAACACGAGCCATCTATCTACAGCAAACATAGACATGCAAAATACTATCAGGTACTAAGTTCATGATAAATTTAAGTTCAATTAATCATATTACTTAAGAACTCCCACTTAGATAGACATCTCTCTAATCATCTAAGTGATCACGTGATCCAAATCAACTAAACCATAACCGATCATCACGTGAAATGGAGTAGTTTTCAATGGTGAACATCATTATGTTGATCACATCTACTATATGATTCACGCTCGACCTTTCGGTCTCAGTGTTCCGAGGCCATATCTACATATGCTAGGCTCGTCAAGTTTAACCTGAGTATTCTGCGTGTACAAAACTGGCTTGCACTCGTTGTAGATGGACGTAGAGCTTATCACACCCGATCATCATGTGGTGTCTAGGCACGACGAACTTTGGCAACGGTGCATACTCAGCGAGAACACTTTTATCTGGAAATTTAGTGAGAGATCATATTATAATGCTACCGTCAATCAAAGCAAAATAAGATGCATAAAAGATAAACATCACATGCAATCAATATAAGTGATATGATATGGCCATCATCATCTTGTGCTTGTGATCTCCATCTCCAAAGCACCGTCATGATCACCATCGTCACCAGCGCGACACCTTAATCTCCATCGTAGCATCGTTGTCGTCTGATAACCCACAAGTATAGGGGATCAATTGTAGCCTCTTTCGATAAGTAAGAGTGTCGAACCCAACGAGGAGCTAAAGGTATAACAAATATTCCCTCAAGTTCTATCGACCACCGATACAACTCTACGCACGCTTGACGTTCGCTTTACCGGAAACAAGTATGAAACTATAAGTACTTTGTAGGTGTTTTTGGGTAAGCTTGCAAGAAAGTAAAGAGGACGTAAATAAAAGCTAGGGGCTGTTTAGATAAAGACACAACTAAATTAGTTTTAGTAAAGAGCTTTTGTCAACAAGAAGGTTATTTGTCCCTAGGCAATCGATAACTAGACCGGTAATCATTATTGCAATTTTATTTGAGGGAGAGGCATAAGCTAACATACTCTCTCTACTTGGATCATATGCACTTATGATTGGAACTCTAGCAAGCATCCGCAACTACTAACGATTCATTAAGGTAAAACCCAACCATAGCATTAAAGCATCAAGTCCTCTTTATCCCATACGCAAACAACCTACTTACTCGGGTCTATGCTTCTGTCACTCACGCCACCCACCATAAGCAAATCATAAGCATATTGCAAACCCTACAGCGGGAATCCCTCACGCTTGCGCGACACAGAGAGCACCATAGGACAGCACCAATAATAAAACATGCAACTCAAACCAATCACGATCATCAAATAGCCATTAGGACAAAACAGATCTACTCGAACATCATAGGATAGCCATACATCATTGGGAAATAATATATAGCGTTGAGCACCATGTTTAAGTACAGATTACAACGGGTAAGAGAGAGGTTACACCGATGCATAGAGGGGGGAAGAGTTGATGATGATGGCGGTGAAGTTGTTGGTGAAGATGGCGGTGATGGTGATGGCCCCGGCAGTGCTCCGGCGCCACCGGAAGCAAGGGTGAGAGGGCCCCCCTTCTTCTTCTTCTTCCTTGACCTCCTCCCTAGATGGGAGAAGGGTTTCCCCTCTGGTCCTTGGCTCCCATGGCGTGGGAGGGGCGAGAGCCCCTCCGAGATTGGATCTATCTCTCTGTCCCTCTTTGTTTCTGCATTCTGTTCTCGCTCTGTTTCACCGTTTCGTGTATATATGAAGATCCGTAACTCCGATTGGCCTGAAACCTTCGCCGTGATTTTTTTTCTTCTGAATATTAGCTTTCTTGCGGCAAAAGAAGAGCATCAACCGCCTTACGGTGGGCTCACGAGGGTAGGGGCGCGCCCTAGGGGGGGGGGGCGCCCCCTGCCTCATGAACACCTCGGGCACTGGTTCGCGTTGATTTTCCTTCCAAATTTTCCATATTTTCCAAAAATAAGCTCCGTCCGTTTTTTATCCCGTTTGGACTCCGTTTGATATGGATATTCTGCGAAACCAAAAACATGCAACAGACAGGAACTGGCACTGGGCACTGGTCCAATATGTTAGTACCAAAAATAATATAAAAAGTTGCCAAAAAGTATATGAAAGTTGAATAATATTGGCATGGAAGAATCAAAAATTATAGATACGACGGAGACGTATCATCGTCTCACCAACTATTGCTTCTACGACTATCGCTACCGCTTAGTGATAAAGTAAATCAATTACATGACGATTGCATTGCATACAATAAAGCGACAACAATATGGCTCCTGCCAGTTGCCGATAACTCGGTTACAAAACATGATCATCTCATACAATAAAATATAGCATCATGTCTTGACCATATCACATCACAACATGCCCTGCAAAAACAAGTTAGACGTCCTCTACTTTGTTGTTGCAAGTTTTACGTGGCTGCTACAGGCTGAGCAAGAACCGTTCTTACCTATGCATCAAAACCACAATGATAGTTTGTCAAGTTAGTGCCGTTTTAACCTTCTCAAGGACCGGGCGTAGCCACACTCGGTTCAACTAAAGTTGGAGAAACTGACACCCGCCAGCCACCTGTGTGCAAAGCACGTTGGTAGAACCAGTCTCGCGTAAGCGTACGCGTAATGTCGGTCCGGGCTGCTTCATCCAACAATACCGCCGAACCAAAGTATGACATGCTTTAAAGCACTATGACTTGTATCGCCCACAACTCACTTATGTTCTACTCGTGCATATAACATCAACGCATAAAACCTGGCTCGGATGCCATTGTTGGGGAACGTAGTAATTTCAAAAAAATTCCTACGCACACGCAAGATCATGGTGATGCATAGCAACGAGAGGGGAGAGTGTGTCCACGTACCCTCATAGACCGAAAGCGGAAGCGTTAGCACAACACGATTGATGTAGTCGTACGTCTTCACGATCCGACCGATCAAGTACCGAACGCACGGCACCTCCGAGTTCTGCACACGTTCAACTCGATGACGTCCCTCGAACTCCGATCCAGCCGAGCTTTGAGGGAGAGTTCCGTCAGCACGACGACGTGGTGACAATGTTGATGTTCTACCATCGCAGAGCTTCGCCTAAGCACCGCTATGATATTATCGAGGTGGACTATGGTGGAGAGGGGCATCGCACATGGCTAAAAGATCCAAGAGATCTATTGTTGTGTCTATGGGGTGCCCCTCTCCTCCGTATATAAAGGAGGGGAGAAGAGGGCCTGCCAAGGGGAGGAGGCGCGCCCAAGGGGGGAGTCCTACTCCCACCGGGAGTAGGACTCCTCCTTT